>NW_015160843.1:174008-198797 GCF_001447785.1 Gekko japonicus
CAGTGGAAAAGAGCAGCAATTCAGGAGACGGAGACGTTCTGAAAACCTGATGACAATACAGCACCTCACGGCAAACCACTGGCATGGTAGACAGAAGGCACATGAATGCGGTCCAAAAGACAGAAGTGCAAACTAGATGCTTGTTCAAGTCCGTATCCCTTGGAAAACCACGAGCTAGAGACAGAGAGCACCCAGGGAGGAAAATGTCCAAAGAGCACTCAAATGCAAAACATTCATTTGCACAAAGTCAGTCACCATGCTGATGACTTGCGGAAGCTATTTCTAAGCAGCCCCCAAGAGCGCATGTCCTTTGAATGGAAGAAAGATTTTCACATTACCACATCGCTCAAAGTCTTCTGATGACTATCAGGAGAGAAACCAGTCTCTTGCTTGCAAAGTGTACTTTATTTGTCCTTAACCTTGGGATAAGAAGCCATTCTTAGATGCAGGCACATGAAACAGAGAAGAATGGAGGGGAAGGAAATTGCAAGACTGACGTCTCCTCCAAAAGGACTGTTCACCAAAAAAATGTAAGTACAGGAGGGGAATCAGATGTCACGGTGGTAACACAGAAGCCAAACAGGGTACAAGAAGTTGTTACTGCTTTAGCCTCTCAGAGGAACGCAAGATATAACTGACCAGCCGGCCAAACAAATGCATCCACAAAAAAAGCTGAGCCCAAAACTGGAAACTAAAATCAGAGTCTCCTTCCCACCTACTCGGAGGACTGCTGGGTTTGGTATCCATATCACCGTTTCCAAACGTCATCTCCTCACTCTTTCAGTGCTGATCCAGAGTCAGGCTGCTACCCCAATCTCTTCAACATTGTCTTCAAATTGAAAACTAGTTGTGAAGTAAAGGGTGAAGGAGTCTACAGGACAAGACTGCACTTCTGGACAAGGACAGCCAGCTTGGTGGCAGGGCAGCTTGCAGTATTGTTTCAAGAAAAGTCCCTTGAAGAGGGAAGAAGAGAAGAGCCTGGGCATGATGCCAGGTTTCTACACAGCGCTTAAAGCTACAGGCTCCAATTTTTCTGTCTGTGCTAACAGCCGTCGCAGTAACCCATGAGGAAATTGCACATCATTTCAGCACAATGTGGTTTAGCAGCAGAAATGAACCAACTTTAGGATGAAATCTTGGTAAACTCCATTAGCTAGGGATCAAAGAGGCACTGTTTGTTTTGCAGCATTTCCAAAAGCAGAGTTCAGGACCATCCCATCTTCCCCATTCCCAGACCAATATACAAGCTTCATTCAAACCATAAAACTACAACACAAGAACACAGTCACTTCCTCTACTAAACATTAGATCTGAGTGTTGCAAAATAAAGCTAAGTAGGTAGACCAGCAACTGACCCAATAAGATAATTCCAGATGTGCAGTTGTGTTAGTCCTTAACAGCAAAATAAAACAGGAGTCCAGTGACACCCTAAAGAATAAACCAATTACTCTTTTTATTAGATATTACACAGCCTGTCTGTGTAACATCTACCCCTCATATGAACCTTTCTGTTGTAAATATAAAAGCATATATATGGCTTTACCTGGCCAGCAGAAAGGAAGTGCCACACAGGGGGTTAAATGGCTTGGGTTTGCTCCCCCCCCCCCCAGCTTCGAAGCAACAGGGAACAAAACTGGAGGGTTAAATGTCTGGGAGCCATTTGAACCTAACAGCTGAGCAGTAGAGTCTGTTGCTCAGCTGTAAAGTTTAAATGGCTTCCAGCCTCCCAATCTGCTCCCTGCCGCTTTGAGGGAGAAGCAGAACCGGAGGATTTAAATGGTTCAGAGCTATTTAAACCCCTGCTTTCTGCTCCATGCTGCTTTCACAGGGAGCAGAAAGCAGGAGTTTAAACTTTAAATGCCTCACAAATGTATACAAACTGGTTCGGTTTGTGAACCGGCATATTGGTTTGTGTAGGTTTGTGGTTCAGTTGTGGTTAAGTTCAGCCATGAGCCATGAACCACAAAAATGCAGTTCATGCTCATCCTTACACAGGATTTCAGTAAGGCTTTTGATAAGGTTCCACATAATAGTCTTGTTGACAAATTGGAAAAATATGGTTTGGATCCAAGGACTGTTAGGTGGATTTGTAACTGGTTGACAGATAGCACCCAAAGAGTGCTTGTGAATGGTTCCTCATCTTCTTGGAGAGGAGTGACAAGTGGAGTGCCTCAAGGATCTATCCTGGGACCTGTTTTGTTCGACATCTTTATCAATGATTTGAATGGATGGAATGCTTATTAAATTTGCAGATGATAATAAATTGGGAGGGATAGCAAATACAATAGAAGGCAGAGTCAGGATGTGGGATAATCTTGACAGGCTGGAAAACTGGGCTAAAACAAATAAAATAAATTTTAATGGGGATAAGTGCTGCATTTAGGTAGGAAAAATCAAATGCATAATTATAGCTTGGGGGAGACTTGTCTTGGCAGTAGTATGTGTGAAAAGGATCTAGGGGTCTTACTGAACATGAGTCAGCAGTGTGATGTGGTTGCTAAAAAGGCAAATGCGATTTTGGGCTGTATCAACAGAAGTATAGTGTCCAGATCACACAAAATGATGGTACCACTTTATTATGCTCTGGTCAGACCTCACCTAGAGTATTGTTTTCAGTTTTGTGGACCACAATTTAAGAAAGATATAGACAAGCTGGAACATGTCCAGAGGAGGGCAACAAAGATGGTGAGGGGTCTGGAGACCAAGTCCTATGAGGAAAGGTTGAAGGAATTGGGTATGTTTAGCCTGGAGAGAAGATGACTGAGAGGTGATATGATAACCATCTTCAAGTACCTGAAGGGCTGTCATATAGAGGATGGTGCGGAGTTGTTTTCTGTTGCCCCCGAAGGTCGGACCAAGGTCGGACCAAAACGTTGAAATTAAATCAGAACAGTTTTCGGCTAAACATTAGGAAGAACTTCCTGACAGTTAGAGTGGTTCCTCAGTGGAACAGCTTCCTCGGGAGGTGGTAGGCTCTCCTTCTTTGGAGATTTTTAAGCAGAGGCTAGATGTCCATCTTACAGCAGTGCCGATTGTGTGAACTTAGGCAGGTCATAAGAGGGAGGGCAGGAAGTGCTTAGTTCTTGTGACCCTACATGCCCAGGAAATGCTGATTGCCACTTTGGGGTCAGGAAGCAATTTTTCTCTAGGCCAGTTTGGCCAGGGATCCTGAAGGTTTTTTGTCATCTTCTGGGCATGAAGCAAAGGTCACTGAGGGTGTGGAGGGGGAGGAATTTGTGAATTTCCTGCATTATGCAGGCGGCCGGACTAGATGACCCTGGAGATCCCTTCCAACTCTATGATTCTATGACTCACATTTTATTTTGGCCCAATAAGACTAGGTAGCTGGGGGAAACTTCAGATTCCTAGATGTCAGCCTGCAAAGATCCCCCCCCCTACTCTTGGCTAAAAGGAATGCTGTACTTCCCACTTCTCTGTCACATTACTAATCCTTTGTGAAAATGTAAACCAAGTCTGCTGCCACTAAAATATCATCACAGCCTTTTCTGGATGCTAAACACAGGAAAAGTGCAGGTTAAAGACCACATTGCACACCAAGTAAATCAGACTAGGTCAAAGCAAGTGAAATGATGTGTGGCAGAAGCAGCAAAGTGACTAATTCCATTCCCAGACTTTCAAATAGAAGGCAGGGTAGGAAATAAAGGGCTCAGTGAGAAGTAGACCAACAGACACATTTCAGGGTTCCTAGCTCTATAGACACGAGAACTTAGATTAGAAGGAATTAGTTCTCAGGAAACATGGAAAGAGTTAAACATTATGCAGGTGAGGCTTCATTAGATCAGGTGAATTTTTTTTGCCATCTCCTGAGACCAATCTCTGGTGGGTTATGGACAAAAGCAAAAAAATCTTTTCTAATGAGCATGCTGGAATACATGCAATCAACCAGAGCAGCAGAAAACAATGGCTGTGTACGACTGGGAGGTGAACTCTAATAAAGCAAAGGAGAAGTCCTTGAAGATACTCTGCCACAGCATTCAATCTACTCCCCACGCCTCTGACCTAGCAATCACTAGTTTCCTCCACCAAAAAACACTCAAGCTGCTGAGCAAGAGAAGCCCAAATTGGAAGGGTTGAATCCGTAGGCTGGGCTGAGAATCAGTGGACTGTACAAAATCAATATGAAGCGAACAAAACCCAACATAGCCCATAATACCCTTACATGACATTTCTATGGGGGCCTACACATTAGCCATTTAGTCTGGAGTTGGTATCATTCATTCACTCAGCATTAACTGAGAATTTAGATGTAGTTGTTGGCAAACTGTTGTATTCTCTGTTAACCTCCAGTTTTTACCAGATCTGTTTTATGGCACAATCCAGACCGTTGCATGTGCAGAGTCAAAGTGCTACTGAGGTTTCAAGGGGCTATTGCCCCTTTAAATTTTTCCCATTTCCTTCTGCTTCCAACTTAATTACTTCCCTTTCTCTCCAGTCAGCCAAAACATTTCTGAATCAATGTTGTGGTTTGCATGGATATACGCAGGAGAGATTAAACATTGCTTTTTATTTTGCAGACAGAGGCACACTTCTTTATACATGTTATAACACTACTATAAAAGTATGATCAAAAAGAACAAATCCCTAAGTAATGAGCAATTTGACTACAAAGTAAAAAGCAGCACCTCGTCTAAGATAATACAGTTACTGGCAGGGACAGGTATTCACGGAAGTGATTAGTTATCAAACCCTTAGATCACACATGTTCAAGCTTTCATTTGCTAAAAATTGGTGAGACAAATTCTGGCAAGCAAACTCTAGGAGACTGAGCTTAGTGGGACAACTTCATATACTTTGAATGCAAGGGTAACTTGTCCTAAGGCACAACACCCAAGACGCAAGGAAGTCAAATTATATAGCCAAGACCTCTTTTGTTTATGTTAAAGAAAGAATATTTTCCATGTTTAATACTGTAGTTTCAAAGCTTATCTCATAATTGTATATCTTCCATTGTATATCCATTTAATAGGTAATGTTGCCAATTTTCATATTATGTAACCTAGGTACTGGAATGTACTTAGTTTTATACTTAAGTTATTTTGGTCCATTGTACTTACTGGGCTGTTACTAGGTCTCTCTCTGGAAGTGGATATCAACTCAGGAGTCAGATAAAGATTTAATTATTTTTTTCACTTTCAGATGGGAAAGTGAATATTTGAGGACTGTGAATATTTAAGCTCCATTTTTATGGACCCCTGTAACGCAGGAGATCCTTCTGATTTGCTTCTCTTGCATGGCTGGAAGCACAAGGGCCAAAGGGCTCTTGGCCCTTGGCTTGTCACCTGTGGTCCTGAACAAGCCATGCCAACAGACAGAGGATTAGCCAAGGATGTGATCTTTCTCTATTTATTTAAATTTGTGTATTCTGTAACGAGTTTCCACTAGAGAGACTGTGTGCGCACATGTGTGTGTGTGCGATTATGCTTTAAAATATTAAGTGTACATTGATTAAGCTGACTCATGAGGATCTTGGGTAAGCCTAAGAGACTGAAAGACTCATTTGCGGAATAGAGCTTGCCTCAATTCCAAGCAGCTTAAAATATCTGAAGAACAAAAGCAATAGAGACAAAAAGTTCATATACTGAAGCTACAAATGGAAGCTTGATTAATTGTCCTCCACAGGTTTACTAATGAATACCAATCAATCTTCTTCCTATATTGCCCTAGGACAACAATAATTAGAAGTGGCATAAAACTGACACAAACAGCGAGCAAATGTTGGCCAACAGAACTGAATTCTGGAGTTTGACCAAACACTGGAACAGACTGAAATATATGAGAGTGTAGTGGCTGCAGAGAAGAATGGGGAGCAGTTGGAGATTATGAGCCCATCACTTCCACCCATGGCACAAGACCTGTCACTCAGGAAGGCTCACAGTTTGCCCACACTCTAGTATCTGTGGCAGTGGCCGTTTCAAAGCTGAAACTCATTGCCAGCTGCAAGCCTCATCAGGCAATGGCTTTGCCCACTGTCCTGAAACATGGTCTGGGGGCCACAATAGTGAACAGTGCTCAGAAGAGCCCCTGAATATCACTAGCTCACATAATGTACGAACAGCATAATGTCAGAACACCACTTCTAGAATGGAGGCACCACTCATTTCCAATTCACACCTTACTTTGATTCACAAAGATCTAACTTTTAGGACTCCAGGAGTTTTAGAGGTATCTGCCAAGTATTTCAAGACCAAGCATCTGCAACTGAAGATGCAATGGAAACACTCAAAGTTCCCCTCCTTCTTCAAGTGATGTAGTTATCCATCGTAAGAAGAAATAGTGGTGCAGCCAGAAGGAGCACAGTGTATCCCAACAAAACAGAGAATGTCAGAACAGATTTAGAATCATGCTGGGGAGAGGCGGGGCTTACTCAGTACCTGAATCTTTCCAGTCTGTTCTCTGCACCACCATAACATTAAGCCGGTGACAATGCTGACATATCTAGATACATCCCCATAGAAGCCATGAACAGTGAAAATAAATCTGCCTGCCCCGCTCTGCCCACAAACGCAGTATCAAAAAACCAAACAGGGAAAGTACACAATACAGAATAGCCAAAAAACTAAAATAACTGTGTATAGAAATATCAAACTTTTGATATTTCTATACACAGTTATTTTTGTTTTTTGGCACAAACACAGTATAGCTTAGGCCCCAATGTTTTTGAGCCTGCGAGCACCTGTGGAATTCTGACAAAGGGTCACAGGCACAACCTCAAAATGTCCAGAGAGTTAGGTTATAAATAACTCTAATAGAAACTCTTCAGCATTTCAGGCACAAGCTCTGCTTAACAGGATACCTTTTTAAATGAACGTATTATATTAAAATATTTTCTTGCATACACACAGCTTACCTACAAGGGGAAGATCCTTGTGCCGTGGTAGCAAGTGCTGCTGAAGCAATGTTTTTTTGAATGTGCACAGCGAATCTGATCTCCAATGGCAAATCAGAAGCTCTGCTGGGCAAAACTCCCACCTGGCACCACTCCCTTTCTAAAAACACTTGGCGGGTGCCAGGAAAGGGCCTCTGGGCACCATGTTGGGGAGTAGGGTTGCCAACTCTGGGTTGGGAAATACCTGGAGATTTGGGGGTGGAGCCAGGAAAGGGCAGGGACCTCAGCAGGGTACAAAGCCATAGAGTCCCACCCTCCAAGGCAGCCATTTTCTCCAGGGGAATAGATCTTAGTCATCTGGAGATCAGTTGTAATAACAGGAGACCCCCAGGCCCCACCTGGAGGTTGGCAACACTATTGGGGACCCTGGCTTAGGGTATTAACTGAGTCTGCAGGCAACCACAGCTCTCCCAATTACTCTACTGAATTCAGTGAGGACCCCACACCTGAGATGATAGGTGACATAGCATAGGGCTAGTGACATGGCATGGGGCTACATCTGTCCAGCCTCATGACAGATACACACTCTGGGGGTTGGGCTATAGAAAAAGGGCACTTTGCACATAAAATAAGCAATTTGTACAGTCAGGAAGGAGAACTGCAGTGATATGGCCCCTATGACCCACTCCATTCAGCATTCTGCCAACTGAAGTTTCTGAAGGCTTTTCAGGGACAGCCCCACGTAGAGCACATTGCAATAATCTAATTTACATGTACCCAGGGCACGCACCACAGTGGCCAGATCTTTTCTGTCCAGGAAAGGCCACAACTGGCTAACTAGTCAAAGGTGATAAAATGGCACTTGTGGCCACAGCTGCTACCCGCTTATTGATCAGGAGGCCTGGATTCAAGAGCACCCCCAAACTCCCAAACAGTTTCTTCAAGAGGAGTGCTACCCCATCCAGAATGGGTGACACCTCCTGGTCAGACATTCTGCTCACCGGTAGCACTTCCATCTTATCTGGATTAAGCTTGCATTTGTTAGCCTGCATCTACCGCAAAACTAGCACTAGGCCTTGGTTCACAGTTTCTACAGCCTCCCTGGGACCAGCTGTTTCATCCACATGTTGGTTGATAACCCAGCCCAAATCTCTGGATGATCTAACAGTCATTTCATGTTCAAGAGCACAGGGAACAAGACAAAGCCTTGTGGAACCCCACAGGTCAAAGCCTGAAGGGCTGAGCAGCAGTCCCCCAGCGCCAACTTCTGAAACCTACACCCTCCAGGTAGGACTGGAACTACCGCAAAATGGTGCCTCCCAGTCCAAGCCCAGAAAGGTGGTCCAGAAGGATACCACATGACTGATGGTATCAAAAGCCGCTGAGAGGTCCAGGAGAATCAACAGAATCATACTCCCTCACCATCTCCTGGCACCACACAATCACCAGGTCAACCAAAGCTGTTTCAGTCCCATAACCAGACCTGAAACCAGATTGGAAAGGATCCAAATGATTGGCTTCATTCAGGAATCCCTGCAGTAGTCCAGATACCACCCATTCAGTCACCTTGCTCAAGAACGGAACATTTGAGACTGGTATACAGTTACTCAAATCTCCTGGGTCCAGGGTACGTTTTCTTAGTAGTGGATGCACCACAGACTGTTTTTTGACTGCAGCAAATATCCCCTCTCTCGATGAAGTTTTAACTAGACTCCCAGACTGAGACCCAGTCAGCCCCCTCCCCTCAGATTTAAGTGGCCTGGGAGGGCAAGGGTCACATAAGCAGGTGAGAGAAATCAAGACTTCATTGATTCCCCTACATATCTACTCTGTGCTTTGCCTCAAAACCCCTCCCTCCCTCAACACTGACTAGCAGTAAATATGTACAGTGCAGAAAGAGATTCTGGCAGCATATTACCCTGCTTTCAGTGTGATGTTAGGCTGGTGCCGCCCACTCTGCAACTTAGCAGGGAGCACCACCACAGTCCTGGATGACTGCCAGTCACTCTACTCTAACCTTGGCTTATGCTGGCCAAACTAGGGTTGCCAGCCTTCAGGTGGGGCCTGGGGATCTCCCGCTGTTACAACTGATCTCCAGCTGACAGAGATCAGCTCCCCTGGAGGAAATCGCTGTTTGAAGGGTGGACACTATGGCACTGTACCATGCTGAGGCCCCTCCCCTCCCCAAACCCTGCCCTCTCCTGGATCCACCCCCCCCCCAAAGTCTCCAGGTATTTTCCAACCCAGACCTGGCAACCCTAGGCCAAACACTTGTGCTGCCTATTGCCTTGCAGGAACAGAGCCCCATGGAGCAGCCTCAGTGGAACACGCACCGTTCCAAAGTAACTCTCTGTAAAGAACGGGTAAGAAGCAGCTCAATAGGTACACTATTTCCCCCAGGAAGGGCTGAGCAGGATGTGGGAACCTCCAAGGGGAAGCTGAGGGAACTAGAAGAGCACCATGTGCAAAGGTTTGGAACCTACTTGCTGTTTGCTGCTACTATGTTCATTACTGTCCTTTTGCCTCACAGTCTTTGCAGGCAGCCATCCAACAGGGATAAAGGCCAGGATGGACACAATGCAGGACCATCCCTCAATAGCTGCAGTGATCAGTGTGCACCCAGCTACTCTGCGGTGGGGTTGCCACCCCTTGTGTTCAAGCCTGGCTCCTGAACCACCACATATTACTTAACTGTTTGATCAGTACAGTTATCCCCTCTTACAGGCAGGCAGTGATAGGTACAGCTTTGACCTGTGATTCTGCTGTCTGCCTGTGCAGCCTTGCTGCAACAAGGGATCTGGCAACCCCACTCAATCGCCTTGCTTTCAGAACTCCATGTACTATGTTGTTCAGTAAATGCCTGGCTTGTTTCAACAGCTGTGACAGTTTGACTGAGGTTTGGTAGAGAAGGATTGGTGTCCATCCCTTGCTCTTGACTGACCTTTGGTGTTTTCAGCACAGGACTCTCACTGGAGGGAACTGAGGGCATCCTCAACTGTTTGCAGAGCTGTGCTCTAGCAAGGGAGGGGGGAGGCTCCTCAGGTTGCACAATCCCTCTGCTCACTGAATGACAGAGGTGAGGAGGAATGAGGCACAACGGTTCCTGGCAGAAGCAGATGGCAGCAAGGAACCCACCAAATGCAGGGGGGGGAGTACTGACCATAATGGCTGGGATGTGGGACAGGTTGTCCAATAGGGAGATCTATGTAGAGTTTTAACTGAGGAATCTAGGTGTGCTGCAGCTGTGCACTTCCACCATGCTATGTCTTCTCTACAGTCCTCCATGTTCTGGTATGCATGGCTGGCCTTGACACAACAGCTGCTGGGCAATTTCTAATACTGTGTCTGCCACCTGTGTGCTTAGTTGAGTGTGTGAGATGTGGGGTCTTGTGTAAGAATTTAAATTGCTCATTCCCTTCCCTTTAAAAAATGTATTTTTGTGCGTGAATTATAGGGTGTGTATGTTGCATTTATAATTCTATAGCACTAGTTCAGTATAAGATAGCTTCAGGTATGTTCCTTCCTTCAAGGAAGCTGTGATGACCACCTGTTTTAGGGGACTGTTTGCTATTTTCTAGACCCAATCAGTCCCCCTCAGTTTGATGTTATTAACCATGATGGGCAAGGATCAAACATTACAGGTGGCAGGCTGGTCCCCCTTGAGCCTTAACATATGACATATATCCTTCAAAGGCACCTTACACACATGTCTACCCTATGTAGGACCATCCAGTGATTGCCTGGTCTACAATAATTTATGTAGACAACACTACTAAAAGTTAGAATGCCTTGGGAATACAGACTTGTATATCTGCAAGTGTAATCTGACAGGGTATGCACAATTAATGCAAACTTGTGGCTAAGGCAGAAAGGTACACAATCTATTCATGAAGCTATAAGCCTAGCCAGTGCGAAATCTCCACAAACAGTTTTATAAATAGTCAAAATGTTGACTTTTTCATTGCTCTAACATCATACCTGAGAAGTCTTTCTGGCAAAACTCCACTGACACAGCAGAATTAAAGACCAATGAGACCCCTTACAGTTGTCAAAGACCTCCTGCCTAACATAAGACACAGAAAAATCTAGGAATACACTTCTGTGCCGAGCACAGTCACCAGCAATTGAACGACATTTATCCCGATATGAGATCAAAGGATCAAGATCCCACTACAAGGCTTTTTCCCAAGCACCACAGCAACATCAATTTATTTTTTCTAAAAGCCCAAGATGATATTTTCATGTCTTTCTACACATATTTTCTATAAATAGTCTGGACAAGCCATTTCTAGCCTCTGACCCAGGAAGAGAGTATGGTTCAAAGTACTTTCAAAATGTGACTTTTTATTTCTTTTATTTCCATTTTTTTTTAATTTACTGAGACGTTACCACCATCAGCACTTTATTTTTGATTATGTTATGAATTTTATGAAGTTGCATTGTGTCAATGCATCGGTGTTTAATATTTTAACTTTTAATGTAAACCGCCCTGAGCCTGTCTTGGCAGGGAGGGCGGGATATAAATCGAAATAAATAAATAAATAAATTTTCGTAGTATATTTCTATACATTTATGATATTTGTCCTTTTTATGACACAGTATGTCATAAAAGGGAAAGGAAATGCTAGAGGAGATGCTGCTATTATTCTTGATTAGGAGAGTAGCCAATTCCACCTGATGAAAGTTTAATTAGATACTAGTACCTCTGTGAGCAGGAAACAGGAATGAAAGGCACCAGTTGAAGACACCAACTCAAACAAAATCAAGTCAGAACTAAGCCTGATCCTCTTGAGGACCCCTCTCCACTGCCTAACCATTACAGTGCTTGTAAGGTTTACCCATATGTGAAACTGTTATCTTAAATATGTTCATTTCAAAGGCTCAATTACAGCTTACTCCCAAATAAATACTGTTAAGTTAGGACCAAACTTTAGTATCTTAGTGCATGTAATACATTACAACTGCTGAAAATGTTTTGTAATTAATAAAACTAGACCCTTTCTCATCGTATCTGGAAAGGCATGTCCATGCACTAAGAGGTTTGTAAAGTGACATTTGCCCCAATATGAATGTTCTCCATCACAGTAGAACATATTACAACTCAAGCATTAACATGGTAAATGGTCACACATTTGCAGACAAAGGTGCAACTTCAGAGGTCATCTATGATGAGTGCAGAAAGCAACAAAATATTTAAAATGTACATTCTTATTTACATTATTTTGCCCTCCAAAATTTATGTAAATTCTTTGTAAATGAGCAACTTAACAAATGACAGGAAAGGTATATGCGCTCCTTGCATTTTCTCATTTACTGATAACAAGGGACCCTTCAGTCAGACATTCTAAAACTGGTAAACCAGTCTTCAGCAGCATAACACACTACCAAAGTATGTATAATATCCCCATCTGGTGGCTGGTCTACACAGAATTATATCAAACGATGGCTCCCCCAGCAGTCAAGTGTCCTCTGATCTTTTCCCACAAGTAGGGAAAAGGCTTCCCAGGGCTCCCCAGGTCTTGTTCTAGCATCTGTGAGGACCACACTGAAATTAAATAATGTTTAACTATCAGCTGCCATCCTTTGTTAAAAAGATGACTAAACTAAGAGGGCTGTAGATCACACAAAGCTTTATGCATAACACTCCATTCATACATCAGCTACTGGAAGACACATGAACACTTAGTTAAGCCATACACCCACCCATTCATTTGAAGTGGGCCCCAGAAAATCTACTCTTGAAGGCAAGATAGTGAATCACATGAAGAAATCACATGGGAGGATCACACATAGTTCACTGCAGTTCTTTAGCACTTTGCACATACCCAAATACCTACCAGAATATTCTTGAGTACTTGCCTCATATTGAATCAGACCACTGTCAGTATTTTCTACTCAAAGTGGTGGCAGTTCTCCTGGGCCACAGACAGAGGTCTTTCACATCACCAGCCACCTGATCATTCCATTGGAGAGGCTAGGGATTGAACCTGGGATCTTCTGCATGCCAAACAGATATTCTACCACTGAGCTACAGCCCACCCCCAAAGCATTCCTCTGCTTTTTGATGAGCTGCATTTACAGTTGTTAAATACTCTGCCGTTATTTCTACTAAGCTTGTGTTTAGTATTACACTGGCAATGTCAGGAAAAGAGAACATTACAGCAGTATATCACCAGAGCCCTAGCATTACAAAGTTTCTTAAAATCTCATCAGTTAGTTACATGTAAACAAAACTCAAAAGTTAGGCACCCACCCCATTTGTACACACTTAGTACACCCTCTGGTACAAAACTAGATGCAGAGGCAAAACTAGATGCAGAGGCTTGTGTATGTGATCTTTGTTTTTCTCTTAATCATCAGTACCAAGAAATCATCACCCACATTGCCTTAATGTAGCGAAGTGTTGTGAAACAAGAATACCAGTTCTTATAAGAGCCCTTTACTTTCTATACATTTTCTAACTTCACAATCCCTGCTTGTTCTCTTTGAAAATACACCATGAAACCTAGAATCAGAGTATGAAAATAAGTTAATTCCACAAATGAAAAATCAAGCAACCACATCTTACAGAAACACTTCTTTTCAGACCCACACTTTATTTATCAAATTTATATCCTGCTCTCTCTCGCCCAAATGTGACTCAGGGAGACTAACAACATTTAAAATACACCAATAAAAACCATACAAAGATACAATAAATAATCTTTAAAATATAAAACGGTTAAAAATCTATCCCCATTAAAATCTACCCACTATCAAGCAGGGTAGGATATTCTCATTTTCACTTTTTGTACCTTGACTACTCTCCCCATATTCTATTTTCATTCACTCCCATGTCTTTCCAAATATCCCATTCCAATCAGTTAACAAGCGTAAGCATATCCTTTCTTTCAGCATCTTACTTAACATCACTCTTTCGGAGACAGCTTCAACTCCACAGACTACCAAGTACTTAATATGTTTCCCCCTCTTTTTCTAGATCAGGGGTCCAACTTTTTTCAGCCTGTGCACACCTTTGGAATTTTGACACAAGATGGTAGGTGCAGCCACAAAATGGCTCCCACCATGGGAGTCAGATCCACAAACAAAGGAAGCCCCAGTGCAGGGGACAAGAGAAATAATTTTAAAAATACATTAGGAAAGAGGAGTGAGAGATATAATAAAACCATTACTGTGGTAGTAGCTGCCAACAAAACAACATTATTTTGATTTTCATAGCCAATCAGACCTCCAATGGCCAATCAGAAGCCCGTTTTCTAAAAACAACTGGCAGGTGCCAGGAGCAGTGTCAGTGGGTGCCTTGTTGGGGATCCCTATTCTAGATTATTAAAACATTTCATTCTCAGTATTGAGAAAAACAGGATTATTTCAGTTCCCATTCCTAGAAAGGACATCCCTCTCAGTAGCTTGATATGTCAACAGCAACCCTTCTGTATTACATCTCTGAAAATAAATTAATCAGTTAATTCCAGATACATTAGCTGGCCGCCTTAAAAAATACTGCTTTTTAAGATCGCACAACAGAAATGCAAAATACAAATTCACTCTCCATTAAACATTTGCTATGTTCCAGGCTTGAATTCAGCCTTCACACTCACCATCTATGTTGTTGTAGTTTTAGGGCCTTGTACACATTGTTCTATCATAAATAAATACCCATTCCTCTAAAGGAAAGTAGAACTGAATCACTATCAATCCTGAACCCACACAAATGCAAATTTAGGTAAGTAGTAGTACCCTGAAAGAGTATGTTAAACTGGACTAAACAGTGTTTATAATTAAGGGTCTACCTTTTCATAAATTTTCAGCCTGCAGAAGTCAGATGGTAGCTAGTACCTCAAGCCCATTCTTCACCTTAAATGCCTTGCTTCGGCCCAGACTGGAGCCCTCAAATTAGAGCAGAAAGGACAGAAATTTCCCTCCCCTCCCTGCAGTGAAGATCTGGGCTACCTTCACTAGAGAAAGCCGCAACCCCCTCCCCCAACTATCAAAGGAGGTTGGAAGCTTCAAGCCTGCTGTGTTCCCCCCCATACCCTTTTTGAAAATCACCCAGCCTGTTACTCCCCTCACCTCCAGCCTCCATCTTGCCAGTCTAGAATGTGGCCTCCTCTGCACTTGGCCTATGGTTCCCCAGAAGGGTCAATCTGTAACAAACACCACTTGTCAGTGCTGTGGGAGAGAGACTCTTAAGAGAGGCAAAGCGATAAACACAGCGCATCAGAGATTTTCAAACAGACACTGGAAGAAATAAGACAATAGCAAACTAGGAGTCCGCCTTTGTCAGCGTCTTAAGAAATGCAAGAACAATGCATCAGTTCCTAGGTTCAGTGGAAATCCTGCCAACTGAGAAGGTGTGGCCTGTTCACATGTGACCACTCTCTGGCACACAGTTGGCTTTTCATTTGGGTTATATAAAGGAACTAGGTTTCTTGTTTGAAGGTCAGGTGATCAGACTGTGTGTTTTTCTGTTATGACATCTGTACTATTTTAGGGAAAACAAGGATATGGTCTCCATGATTTTATAATCACAAGACTCGACTACAACAAACTGTATGTGGAACTGCCTTTAAAGAATGCTCAAGAACTTGACACAAATGAAGCAGCCAAACCCTTAAATTGATGTCTGCCTCGAGAGGTGGTGGATGCTCCTTCGCTGGACATTTTCAAGCGGAGGCTGGACGACCATCTTTCGGGTATGTTGTAGGTATGTAGGGCTATCTTTCAGCTATGCTCCTGCAGAGTGCAGGGGGTTGGACTAGATGACCTGCAAGATCCCTTCCAACTCTAACATTCTATGATTCTATGTTGGCCATAAGGAAAACATACCCATTTTCAGATATCTGTGGGGGTTATCAGTTTGTTTACAGGTATTTTTGATCTTTTTCTTGTCTTAAATAGCATGGGCTCAGATTAACTGGAAGTATATCTACCATTATGTTCACCCCAACATGCATTAATATAATCTGAAAAGGTTCCATTGTTTGCTGAAGTACAGGCAATGAGAAACAGAATACAGACCTTCCCTGTGGTGGCACCATCGCTTCAGAACTCCTAACTCTCTTGTGAGCCTTGAAGAACAATGTACGTAAAAACCTACCTTTCATTGAAGATCTATGGGATACTACTGACTGTTGGTTTTTTACATTCACTTTCAGTGTTTTAATCATTCATTTTTAAATCTTGTGAGCAGCTGTGAGTCGTCTTAAACTAAGTGCATAGGGTATAAATATTTGAATAAGTGGATACTGCACTTGTTGCTTCATCAGCCTTCTCCACCAGTCCTCCAAGTTGGGGGAGCATATTAAAAAAGAAGCAAAGCTACACGCTATGTTCTGAGCAGCACCGATCACAATAATACCCTAGCCTGTGACTTTTACCTAACCAGACCAGCAGGATTATTCCCTGCTCAAGTATATAACAAGGACACTTGAACCATTTTGCTGGAAGGATGCATTGCCCTAACTAAAATAGCCACTCCTTGGGGATGCTATTTGGGTGAAAAGGTAGCATATAAATGTTTTAAATAAAATAAATAACTAGAATTGTTTGAGATAGCAGCTCATAGATGAGGTTTTAGAAGCCTGAAGGGTATCACAGCTGCAGGAAGTGCTTGATCTTGCCCGCAGAAGTCTATAGACTACCCCTTCAAGCAAATGGATCAAATAACTTACAAAGTATACACAATGTAAATAATGTCCAAACCATTATATTCATCTGTATTGTGTGCACCCATCACAGAGAGCTGTAATTATCCCTAGAACATGTGCCATGCATTCACATGCAATGTTGTTTAGCTTCTTCTGTGTGACATGGCTAAATATTTTATCCATTTACACACTTTGACCTGCAAAGTGGCCCAGAGGCTTCGTTCCCAAGACAGCATTCCCATTACCCCTATGCTTAGGCTAGAGTATGATGACAGAAAAATCATCTATACCATACGACAGCTTCAGCTCGCAAGCCTCAAAGTCATGACTTCTAGAAACCCCTAGTGAGACTAGAACGTTTCAGAGAGGTGGTTAGATGGCCTGCCTCTGCGTCCCTGGCCCTGGTATTCCTTGGAGGTCGTCCTTCCAAGTACTTGCCAGGGCCGGCCCTGCTTAGCTTCTGAGATCTGACAAGATCAGGCTTGCCTGGGCTATCCAGGTCAGGGCAGGGCAGAACATAATACTTTTGAAGCTTTATACACACCTTCAAACCCTGTAAATTTGACCCATCCCTAGAGATTTCCAGACCTGCCAAAAATCTAACTACCTATTTCATCCTGGTATTTAAGAGTACTCAAATCTTCTGTTTTCTATCTTCATTTGTCTACTTGCACTTTTGATTTACCAGCCCAAGACCCCTGTAACTTCTGGAACCCAAGCAGATCCTTTCCTGAAGACAAATTCTGTTACGTAACTGCTGGAGCCTACTGATGAGAACAGGTAGGGCTGTGGTCACACACACTAAATAATCCACTTTCAATGCACTTTCCAACTGGATTTTGCCAGTTCACAGAGTAAAATCCAGTTGGAAAGTACACTGAAAGTGGATTGAAAGTGGATTATTTAGTGTGTGTGTGTGACCACAGCCTAGAACTCTTAAATCCTGTTCATAACTTTGGAAACACAGATGGTGAGGGAAATAAATTCTGTTTCATACACATATCTTCTCTACATCTTCCAAGACCTTTTACTTAGAGTCATAGTCTATTTCCAATACTCTCCTCAACTCCAGGAGGTTCTTTTTGTTGCTTGTCCTACACACAGGAACAAAGTACATTCTAAATGTTTGTCTTCTTCTAGGAACTCAACATGTTCTCATTCTTCTCCCAAACTATGGCCTCTGTAGAAGTTGCATTTGTAATAGAATAGCAACAAAATGCCTCAGTGTTTGCTGACAAGACTGCCAATGGGAGAGAAATCTGGACCCCCTCAAGCTTTATACTCAGCTGTGAAATCATGGACAAACTGGATAAAGCCACTCATATATTTGTGAAATGAGATAAATCAACTACATTACCAATGCCAGTTGGATGTGAACTACTGCACTAGTCAAATACAATGTATTTGTAGTCAAATACAATGAGTAGTAGGTAGTATGTGGCTTTTAAAATGGGCTTGTACAACTGTTTGAGTTGGTTGGCTTACTCTGCTGCTTATAGGCAGAATTATGTGAATATAAAAGAAACTGATTTTCAGGTGCAAAATTGAATGGCTTGAGATCAGCTTCCTTTTTTAAAAATCAGGCTTTCTAGGCCTTGAGGTTGCAAATGAAAACTTGTGTGGGGTGGCAAGACCTTGGGGAAATCTTAGAAAGCAAAGGATGACACAAGCTGACCAGGGGCAGAAGACATAGTGCTCTGTGTAATATTTTGTCCTTCCATAGGACTTGCAGAACAAAATAAGACAAAGTCAAATGTTCATTTATACAAACTGTAGCTGTTTTTGTTATAGAATGTGGATTATTTTACAGAATTTTAAAGGAAAATCATGTAGCATACACCACCCTCCTCTTTAGGGCATCACGTCCAATCAGCTCAGTTTACCATGGTCTGTACAACAACTGTCCAGGCAATGTTTTTCAAGGCCAAGCTAGACAACAGCAGGAAATTCATAAATTAGAGTTGCACCCTTCTAAGATGGTCGGCTTCAGTGGCCTAAGAATGGTATCACTTTGTTTAGGATGGCACTGTTAGCACTTGCACATTAGTTTGTACCAATTTTTTTGCTTTAAGCAGACATTTAGAGAGCTGCAAAGGACCTCCATCCACTGTGGCAGAACATAATAAATATTAATCATGCCAACAGATGTTTATCCAGTTTCTGCTTTAAAGCTCTCAATGAAGGAGATCCACAATTATGCAAAAAGTCTATCATTCATATACACATACAATTGCATATATTGTGTTAGATACCTTTTGAGTTCACAAGAACAGGAACAAAGCTTACCTTTGCAATCTATTTTCAAGAGGAGTCCATGCTTGGCATTTTACACAGAACAGCCTGGCAGCCAAGCTACCATCACCTAGATGTCCCATTTCATCATAACAGTATTGAAATTATGCTTTATCCCAAAACATAAACAGCATCACCTATATTATCTGTTTAATTAAAGTGGTGCTTTTTGTCCTTATTAATTTTGCCAAAATTTGGGGGGGGGGGCAGTGATAATCAGCACAGACTCTCTGTAAATCAGACAGTATATTTGCAAAGACTCTGCAGCAGTAGCACAGTTCTGATTCTATTTCTTCTACTCATGATGCTCAGATAGTCTAGAAAGAACACAACAGGACTTAATCTGTGAAGAAGCTGATGTATACAAGCAGATAGCTGCAGACACCATTGTGTCCTGACATCTGCAATCTAACCTCTGACAGTGATACCCACACTGTCACTCAGCTTATTCAAATCTGCATACTCTTGATTATTCATTTATACTCGAGGCAATACCTTTGATAATATTGTATAGCTACTATCTGCCAAAACATCTTTGGTTATGAAAGACAGGAAACGTAGCTTTGAATGTTGTACCAAATTCAATCAATGCAACAATAAAGGAAAGCATGTGTCTCGACTTCTCATGTCCTGTGCTAACAAATCTTGTACATAATTAGAGCAGGAATACTCATGTTTTGAGATCGTAGACATGCAAATATTTGCACAGAATTTGGAATTTAGTGCAGTGTTAGCGTAACTGAAAACAAAATCACTTTCTAAAATATAATTGAACTTCAGGCTCTCACAGTACTCAGAACCATCAGCTCAGTCTTCTTGAACAGGAATCAGCATTCATGTGTATATAGCATCTATGTCCTATCTACTTTACAGCCCTAATTATCTATCCCTTGCCATTTTCAACCACATGTCCATTTAGCCCCTCACTCCCCCCTATGCTTCCAATCTCTAAAAAGCTTCAAATTCCCCCAAAAGCATAATACTGGGTAAAACAAACAAACAAGCACATCTGTATAAATTGACTCATATACATTTATTGGAATACAGAATTTGAACTGTCTTACTATGCTTATAACAATCTTGCTTTGTAGTTAATAAGGCTATCACGATTCGGGAGTATGATACCCAAGAAGTTAAAAAAAACAGCTGTGACAGTGAAGGAGGTACTGGATGGATGGACCAATAAACACATTAAAGACTGTTAGGTATTCCAAAACCCTGATAATAGGTATCACAAGTACCTTAAAAAGGAAGGATAACACTTTGAGTAAGTCCATTTTCTTTTGCATAGGGAGCATTAGGCACACAACCCATAGATAAATACTGCTATCCAGCTATTTGAAAAAGGGATGCCTCCGTGTCAGTGGACCAAATCACAAGGTGATTCTGACTGTAGTGCAAATAGATGCTAACGTGAGGTAGGGAATAACACCTAGTCATAGACAGGAAGTGTCAGTTCCTGGTTTCTACCTACAGTTGTCAGAAGGGATGGCATGCTGAAGAAAGGACTAGTCAATGTACACTAGGAGCTGACAGCACAGCCGGGGTCTCCTTATTCCAGCAGAGGAGATCCAGAAGGTTAAGATGTCATGTGTGGTGAGCACTAGCTCTTGCTTTGCAATGTTGACACCCATATACTTATAATTTCTCCCCTCCCCCAATCTTCCTTTGGGCCATTATTGTGAAATATAAAGCACAGAACAAAAGACGTGGACTGAACTGCACTGCTGCAGGCATCCTACTCTATTGTATACACATTCTTCCTCCTCCTCCAAATCTTTGTTTCCCATTTTTACGAACACCCAGGCCAAACTTACCAAAGGGGATGTGTAATTTACTAAAAACAGGCAGCCTGAATCATCTATGAGAAACCAAGCTTTATACACCCATTACTCAGATGAGAGGTGACAGATAATAAACGAAGGCTAACTGGACGACAGCCCTAAGGATTAAGAACCACCATTGTTTGAAATGGGCAATAAATTATGTGATGGACGGATGCCAGAGCATGCCACAAGTTCCCCAAGGTGAAAGGGGGGGGGGGAGTTTTCAATCTTTCTCATAAAGTTCTTTTCCAACATCAGCAATCTGGCTGTCCTGCAAAAGTTGGTTGATGCGTATGAGATCCTCCCTTCCACTTCCAATAAGGCAGTCCAAGCAGAACTCTTTGCCTCCACATTTCAGTAAGCTATGTAATACTTTCTGCTCTGTTTATAGTATCTCCATTGGATGACCACCTTCCTTCCTGCCTGACCAGTTCCGTTCTGCAGCTTTCCTCCGTTCTGTCTCTCCTGAATTAAGTAGCCTTCATTTGTGCTTAACAGGGCCAGCTGTCTATGACCACGAACCTGTCATGCCTGCCTAAAAGTAATAGCAAAAGACGTTAGCGTTAGTGCATATTCGGTACCTGAAACAGAAAACTAAATAATCTCACACAGAAGCTGAAGGTACTGTAAAAGAAAAAATGCTGGTTTTAAAGATTTGAAACCGGTCAACCTGTCTGAGCAGAAGAGCTACCAAATAGATATGATTAAAGAAACACCACTGATAGGTTTGAAGTGCAGATGTGACCAGATGAGAAGGACTGAATACAACACCTTAAGAAAAAAAGACAGATAGCAAAAAAATTCAGGAGCACACAGGAGACAAACTGCAAGCAATTATCTCAGTTAAAACACACCATCAGGCAAAACATCAAAAGGAAATGGGCTAGATAGAGCAAGGCAACGGTGACAGATTATAAGGCAAAGCTCAGTAGGGTGATTCCATGTGGCAACGCTGCACCAGCGCTTTCCTGGAAGAAACAGACGGAGGAAAGCACAAAAACACAAGAAAAACTCTGCTAGGTTCTGCCCGCAAAGGTCCCTGCAGACCAGCATTCTCTCACCGGCCACCCAGGTGCCCTTGGCAGCCCACAAACTCCCATTCCCTGTTGAAAGGAACACAGGTTTACACAAAAGGGGCCTGACTAAGAACCCAAAAAGGGTGAAGCACAGATGCGAGCAGCCACCTGCCAGCCACCCCTTTCCTTTCAGTGGCTCCTGGTCCGGCTGAGCCTGGCACCCTCCACCCCACTTCCTGCTTCTCAGGTGCCCAAACCCTCACAGGGAGGACGGTCCGGCCCGCGCTTCCCTCAGCAGCACCCACCGCTTCCCAAAGCCGGCTTTCGCTTTTTCCTGCCCCACACTCACCGCTCTCGATCTCACCGCCCTTCTTGGCCGTGGCCGCGTTGCCCATGGCCAGGCGGGGCCGGGCTTGGGCTCGGCCCGCGGGGAGGGGGCGCTCTCCCCCCTCGGTCGGTCCAGGCGGCAGGAGGCTCCGGCTGGGCCCAGCCAGGCCCAATCCCCCCCTCCCCTGCCAGACCCGGTGTCGCCTCCTCCGCCCCCCTCCCCTGACGGCAGTAGCTCTTACAGCGCCTCTGCGATCTGGCATACCATTGGCCGCCAAAGCGACTGCCCCTCACTCATTGGTTCCACCGGCACGGCACGGCCCGCATTGGTCTTCGATTCGTGACGAGACTCTCATACATTCCCGCCTCCTTGTACGCAAAACTCTCGGGTGGAAGCCGTACGTTTCTATCGCTTGTCTGATTGGTTAATAGAAGGGTTCTAGTGCCACCCTTTTGGGAGGACCAGGTTCCTGGCAGGGTGATGAGGGGTGGGAGTTCTATATTTAGACTAGCGAGGTTGTCCGACCGCAGTCTAAAGAATGTGCATTGTGAAGGGTGGGGCCAATGGGGGAGGGATTTACCTCCGGACTATTCAAACGAAGCGGATTGCAAGGGAGGGGCGGCGACTATAAAATAATCGAAGGGCGAACTTTTAGGTTGGGGGGGGGAGTTATTCGCAGAAGTAAATACATGGATTCCATTGTGCTGAAGGCAGTGTCCAGGATTAACTAGTATTTGATAAATACGTAGTTTAATGGCTGTGGTTTTATGATCTTTGCTAGAATAAGAAGTGGCATTCAATTGCGCGTGTGATATGGGCTGAGCAATTCGAAATATCCTTTGGCCAACAGCAATCCCTTTTTTGGTCCCTACCATCGGATGATTTGTTGTTCAGTCGCACAGTCGAGTCCGACTCTTCGCGACCTCATGGACCAGATCACGCCAGGCCTTCCTGTCTTCCGCCGTCCTCTGAAGTTGGCTCAATTTCATGTTCGTTGCGGGATGATGGTGGTATGAAAATGGACTGTCCCACCGTTTCAGTGCATGAGGGCTTTTTCGCGTTTACATTAATCTTAGTAATAGACCTGGGGTATTCTGTGCAGTACTGACTCCGCTCACAAATTCTTTGGAATAGAAAAATAGAATAGTCTCCTTTAAGTCCTGAAGCACAGGCAGGTCTGTTGTATGCAACAAACAAGTAGTTTACCTAAATTTCTGAGGATTATGGGTCTCTGAATTTTGTCAAAGGTAGAAACATTGCATTCATGTAACGTTGCTCTTATGTAGTCCTGAAGCACAGGCACGTCTGTTGTATGCAACAAACCAAATAGTTTACCTAAATTTCTGAGGACTATGGGTCTCTGAATTTTGACAAAGGTAGAACCATTGCATTCATGTAACGTTGCTCTTATGTAATAAGACTGAAGTTGATTGTATTGTGGACTGTTAGCAGCCCTCCTACCAATCATGGTTAGCTTCCAAGATCTGGGAAGATCAGGCTGAGCTGTTGGGTCTGTTAACAGACTATTACTGCTGCCACTACTACAACCTGATTGTGTCAAAGCCGCCAAACCAATGCACTATGCAGAGGAGTTGGAAAACACAGGTTCAAATCTCCATCCTGCCATGAAGCTTACTGGGTAACCTTGAACCAGTTGCTCTCCTTCAACCCAGCCTACCTCATAAGGTTGTTGTAAAAGTAAAATGCTGGAAAGAGAGCAATATATGCTGCCATGAGCTCCTTGGGTGAAGATGGATTGAAAATGCAGCAGGCATATATATAGTAAAAGGAGAAACTGTCATCAACAACTAGTAACATCAAAGACCCGCTAGAACAAGAAGTTTTTTTAATGTTTCTCTAGAGATAGCATTAACTTTCTGCTGGAGGGAGTTCCACAGTCTGGGGGCAACTGCTGAAAAGGCCCTTCCTTTGCCAGCCTCATTTCTAACATGGCAGGTTCATGTAGGGAGACTTCATTCTTTGCTTAATGAATCATCTTAAAACTCAGGCAATTTGGTATGGGAAAAGGTGTTACTTCAAGTACCGTGGGCCCAAGCCCTTTAGGGCTTTAAAGGTCACAACAAGCATCTTGAACCAGCAAACTGGAAGCCAGTGCTGTTGAAGTAGTATAGGTTTTATGTGTTAATTTCAGGAAGAACCCTAGCTGCCATATTTTGCACCAGGTAAAATTTCTAAACTGTCCTCAAGGGAAACCCATGTAGAATGTGATACAATAGCCTAGGATATTGTGAGGCCAAATCAGCTTTTGACTGGAATGACTGTAGCTGGCAAACCAGCCTAAGCCGGAAAAACACATTCCTTGCAACCTGTGCTACGTGCTTCTCCACCAACACCCTTAGCCTGTCCACCAGCTCCTACATGGGGGAATGTAATAGACTGTACGTCTATTCCTGGATCAGCCTTATTATGAACCCTTATCTTGTCCGGCTTAAGTGCAGTGTAGTCATCCACATCTAGTACTTCACTGCCTTCA
Source organism: Gekko japonicus (assembly GCF_001447785.1). NCBI lineage: Eukaryota > Metazoa > Chordata > Lepidosauria > Squamata > Gekkonidae > Gekko > Gekko japonicus. Next base: position 198,459 of record NW_015160843.1, read on the forward strand.
AGTGTTAATTAAGAATTCCTACCATCTCCCTGGATTTTGGTGGAAAGGAAAGAGAGAGAGAGAGACCTGTGTGCATATTGGTGACATTGTGCATCTGGTTCATCTCTCCCATCAATGTAATGTATGTGGGCAATAAGTCAGAAACTTGAGTGACCACAGATCCATGGTCCCAAACAGAAATCCTCCAGCAACACTTCCTGCTATCTGCTCTTCAGAAGTGATTTATATCAAGGCAGGATAATACCACCTAGGCCCACACTGGCCAGGCAACCTGAATGGTTGACGGTAACAATAGGGACATTATTTAGGGAAAAATTGTGCCATCTTTCCAGAGTCCTG
>NW_015160843.1:198818-240480 GCF_001447785.1 Gekko japonicus
ATAAAATTATAAATATAAAAATGAAGCCATTAAAAATTCTTCCCCAGTCAGCACACTAGTGTGGATCATCCAACCAGGGTGAGTTACCATACCATGATCAAGTTAGAATTTAGATTCTAAGGGAACTGGATAATGAGCTAGATCCCTCAATTTGTCAATGAAAGGCCACCACAGCTGTAGTTCTATCCTGTATTCCAGTCCCCCCAACAGTCCTTTCTGACCTCAGGAATGTTTATTGCCAGAGTCCAATCGTTAAATACTGGGTTCTAGACACATTGCAGTGATCAGCTCTGTTTTATTAAGTGATTTCAGCAGACTACAAGACAAGCTAGCAGGGCTGGAGCCCTGATTATAAGCATGCAAAACACCACACCCAACACACACACACTCCCAGTGATAGGCTATTTAAAATTCACTGCTTATCTATTGGTTACGTCCTGGATCCAGGCGAGCTATTGTTCTAGAGGAGTAAGCTCAGCCCATTCTAGGTACAGCTAGAGGAAAGGCTTAGGCTCAATACATAACACCCATATAGACCAATAGCCATGTGGGTCAAGAGTCTGCAGTGGGGAGGGGGGAAAGAAATCCTTTCTGCCTCTCCCATCAGCTGCAGCTCCACTGATGAAAGTAGGAGACCAGGCTTCCCAAGTACTTACCGTGATTCGGCGGGGGACACAGACGTCTTCGCAGGATCATTCCCGCGGGGACAACAGACGCACTGCACCATGCCGTCCACAGGAAGTGACGCTGGGTGACGCTCTGGCAATGGGGCTGGAAACTCGATGGTACCATCGAGTTTTCAGCCCCATTGCCAGAGCATCACCCAGCATCACTTCCTGGGGGCGGCATGGTGAATTACAGGTAGGAATGGTCTGGCCAGGGAGCATGTTTCCCCCACCGGATCGCGGTAAGTACTTGGGAACCCTAGAGGAGACAGTGATTTCACCTTCCTGCTGCGCCCTTGCCAACCATATGGCAATTTTATGTCCAGTTGAGGGGCTTATTTTACTAAACTTTTTTGCTTTCATTTATTAAACCATTAAGTGGCTATATTCAGTCTAAACTGCATTTCAGGATATTAATATGCAAACATATTTATATAGTCCTTTCAGTATTCATAGCCCCTATCGCAACAATCCCTACAACAGCCTTGTATGGTAGGCATATGTGATCCCCATATTGCAGAGGGGGACTGAGTCTGTGAAAGAGTGACTTCCCTAAAGCCAGCTCATGAGTTTGTGGCTGAGATGAGATTTAAACCAATACCTGGATTACAGATTAATTGCTAAACCAATATGCTGCATCAATTTAATACACTGATATTACATTTAGTAGATGTCAAACTTAGTTCAGTACAAGGCATGACAATGCAGTAGTCAGGATTACAATATATAAGCAGGAGCAGCAGCCCTTAATGCCTTGTGGTGCTTTATATCTACTCCATAGAACTGAGAGCAGCATTGGCCAGATGTAGGAGGGATGCCCCCCTACCTGTGTGCCTGTAATTCATGGCACCCATGCCTCAGGTTGGCCATCCGGTTTGACATTTGAACTCCCTGCCTTGATCACCCACACCTTAAATTCTGCCGGGGCTGTTTGGCTATGGTTTTTAATTTTATTTCTTTTCCTGTGAGATTTTATAGCATTCATATACATTGATAATAGTTGCAGTCTAGTCATGAATGATATAAGCATTGGGAACTTGATACAGCCTCTGTGTGAGGAAGGGCAAAACACTGTATGGACATACTCTCATTTATGGAAACTCAAGGAAGGGAAGAATAGGACATTGAAGGATAATAGACAGCCGGGGACTGGAAATAAAAAATAGGCGCTACCATGAGACAGGAATTTCTATTGAGTGAAAGTCTGTGCTTCAGCAGCTATAAGCCCCTGCAAGTCAATTCTGATTTGAAGACTGCTCACACATTTCACATTGCTTGCAACCTACAGGACTAGTGACTTGCTCTTGCAACAAAATTAAGCACCATTCCATTCTTTTTCTTTTTAAAAAAACCCTCTTTCCTAGACCTGATCCAGTCCACATGTGGCCATAGGAGCACAGTTTACATGTTCTAGAACTGCCGCATTCCTGGTTTCAATTAGGCTCTGATGTGCTCCACAACATCTCGTACAACTTCCCTTTATAGCTACTAGTATTTCTCTTGTCCCAAATTATTGTACTATATGATGCCACGCCATCTAGGATAGCACAACATGGATACCCAGTGCACATTACCTGTCCCAGGGCATTCTGATGTTTGTTTCTAGGATTCAAAAGTCCTTCAGAATAATCAAGGGACAGGTACAAGTATATAGAAATGGTTATAATAATCAGGACATTCTGGCTATATGTTCCAGATTCATAGACACCATAGAGTAGAAAGCACACTTTATAGACGTTACTTTTCATGAATATGTAGCTGCAAAAAGAGACACTGAAATTTACCTCCAGACTATACTATATTGGTTATTCAGAATTCATTACACTCGGGTTGCCTGATCAAAGTCTCACCAGGGATGGTAAAAGAAAAGCTTTGGAAGTCAAAGAACTAGCCTCAGAGCATGCATGCCTGCTGCTTCTGACTCAAGGTTCTGCAAATAATTCCAACCTCCAAGAGCCTGAACATTTCCAAAGTAGCAGTTTTGCCACTGCAGTGAAAGGAATAAAACTTGACATTTAATCTTGGCTGCATGAGTTTGGGTTTTATTTTGATTATGAGCAAAAAGACAGAGTTCAGATTAGGTCAATAATCAACACATCTGAAACCTAAGCACTGAAAACCAATCAGGTTTTAACACATTTAAAGCACTTTATAAATATACATTTTCAAATGGGATGCTAATTTCAAATTTGAAGCTTCCAGTACAAATTAATATCTTTAATCAAACATTTCTCCCCTATTAAAATCTGCATAGTTTTAGATATTTCCTTCAACCTCTCCATTGCTTTGCTGTGTCAGAACTGCTTCTAATATTGTAGTCGCTTACTAGTATTTAAAAATATTTGTAAGCAGCAGACAGTAAACAGCCATGGCCAGACCACTGCACATCACAGTTGTTGTTCAGTCGCACAGTCGAGTCCGACTCTTCGCGACCCCATGGACCAACTCCCGCCAGGCCTTCCGGTCTTCTGCCGTCCTCTGAAGTTTGCTCAATTTCATGTTCGTTGCATCTATGACACAGTCTAACCATCTCATCCTTTGCCGTCCCCGTCTTCTTTGACCTTCAATCTTTCCCAGCATCAGGGTCTTCTCCAGGGAGTGCTCCCTTCTCATTTGGTGGCCAAAGTATTTGAGCTTCAGTTTCATTATCTGGCCTTCCAGGGAACAGTCAGGGTTGATTTCTTTTAGGATTGACTGATTTGGTCTTCTTGCACAGGCTATACCCCAATTTTAAATCCATTTCAAACCTAACTATCACTCATACCCATCTAGAAACCTTTGGGGTTCTAATTGTATTTTTAAAAACCCTTGAGATCTTCCAACAAAAGTTCCCCAGAACCCTCACCAAACTATGGTTTACAGGATTCTCTTCAGGAAGTTAAGATAGTTATCTGGTTTCATTTTGCAATGCAAATTTTGCAAAATGTGCATCTCTTTTTCATCTTTGTCTTTTCAAAAGCACTCACTTTGGCAGTTTTCAGAGTGGTGAACGTAAGACTAAAAACACACCCTTTTCCTTTTCTAAGTTTGTAGAGATAGTGACCTGTGCTGACCCCTGGTTAACTGTTCCACTTTCCTATGGGCTCCACCTATTTCAAGCATCAGGCATATATTTGTAAGAGCAGAGAATATCGGATGAGCGACTAAAGCCAAACAGTAATAACAAATTCAGAACATTTGCTCCAAGGCAGATTGCTGGCTAGATTTCTGCTTTGGTTTCTCTGTGTTGAACAATGGCAAACATAGAGATATGAGACAAAATTTGTTTTGAAGAAAATGTGCTCCAGAAATGGGCGCTGCCAAGGAGCAGACAAAGCAAAATGCAGTGGTGGGGCCAGGCACTGATGTAATAAATAAGCATCTGATTAAGGGGAGAAGAATGTTTCTCTGCCTCATGGCAGACAAAGAAAATTGGATTGGTGCCATCAGCCTTATTTCCCCGTGGAGATGAATGAAATTAAAGAAAACACAACAAAGACAGCTATTATGCTGACTATAAGGTTTCTTTCTGTTGCTGTGAAATTTCTGAATCATAGAGCAATACATATGGTATGTGAGCCATTGGCGCTAGGAGGTAGAGGACAATCTTCAGACCACAAGCAGCCTTCTGTCAAACATCGCCCTGCTCTGTTTGCCATGGCTGCTGGGGGAGGGGGATTCCTTAGGTGGGGGGGAGTGAGTGTGGAGTGTGTGGCTGCACTATCTTAGAGGCGTAATTCTTCTAAAGAATTCTTCCTCTCTCCCAGAGGAAAGTCCTTGAAACTTTTGGTGCCAGCTTGCTTTTGTAGATAATGGGATCATATATTTCCCAGGTGAAAGGGGGGGTGGATGTGACGTATGAGTGGGCCTTAGGAGGAGTTACATTTGAATTACCTATATCTATGATTGTACCCACCAAAATCTTCAGAACTGACACAGTACTGTTATGACCTGGACCTTGCTTATAACTCAATAAACATATCACTGCCAAAAAGAGTGTTGTTGAGAATAATTTTCCCAGGAGTCTGACAAAGTGTCAATTCTCCTCTCTCTTTGACTGCTGCCCCACAAGCGTGATGGCTGGCAAAAGCAAAGACATTGGGGCGGGAACCAGCTCTGAGCCTGAGCTCCCGATCATCCTACCTGACAAGAAGGAAGAGAAACCAGTCAAGCCCAAACCCAAGAAGCACACAGTTTATTGGAAAGAAGGGGCCAGACCAAAAGGGGCCCAGACCGAGAAGAACTGATAGGATGACCCAGCCTGGCTCGTGAGCACTCCTGGATTCCGGGGGGTAAAAACCCATTCGGAGCAGGAAGGGAGGCGAAGGTCCTCCATGCCCTTGCACTGCTTATTGGATCAAATTCCATTCCAAGAGATTTCCACTGACTAGTCTAACCAAGTCTGAGACTTGATCCACTTACTTATAGAACCATCTCTAAGTGGCTGGGCTGGCCTTTCCCCCTAGATTCCATAGTCTCTGCTGATAGTGAGGAAACAACGGACAGAAGGAAGGAAGGAAGGAAGGAAGGAAGGAAGGAAGGAAGGAAGGAAGGAAGGAAGGAAGGAAGGAAGGAAGCGCTCTCTAGGTGTGAGTCAACCACGACTAGTGAGGAGAGCTTAAATCATCTTTATTTAACTTCACACGCATTCAGAAAATCATTTACTCACAATCGAGCTGATATCTGGGTGGAAAGTCACATCTTGTGATCTAGGTCAGTTCTATAGCCGTGGTGAGAGAAGAGATGGGCTTCCCCTCTTCTTGCAGTAAGGGTTGATGGACAAAGAAATGGAAAAGAACAATAAAACTCTTATCTTTGCGCCTCTGAGCTCAGGAAATTACTCTTAATGAGCCAGTCAGAGGGAAGCTTCTGGGACCCCTAACTGTGGACTCCAATTCCCAGGGTGCAACTACTCTTAAAGGTACATTAAAGCTGGCTGGGGCAGCACACTATTCTTATTTCTCATGGCCTTAGGAGAGTATCAACTGATAAGCATTCTCACCAAGTTAACTGAACTGTATTAACCTGTCTAATTAATATGTAATCATGACGTGTGTATGAAGGCTGGACCAGAAGTCTTGTAGTTCCTAATTCTGTAATGTCCCTCAGTTCTGTCAAAGAGTTTGACTTGTCTGCAACTTAACTGACTTTCTATAATAAAGCCAATCAAATGACTTATTGTGTCTGAGAGTTACTGCCCTGTCTGACAGCATGGTGGAATTTGTTCTGGCAATTCCTAGAGGTATGTGACATAACATCCAGGTTTTCTTTATGATGCCATGCTGTGTGCAATATCAGCATTTCTCCCCTCCCACCTCCTCTTGGACAGACGGCAGGAAACAATGGTTACTGGCAGGAGGCTAATATCAACTAATCCACGTGACCTCGTTTCAATGAATTTTCATTGAAAAGTGTGTAAACTTTCTTATCACATTAGGTCCATCTGAACCAATCAGCAGCAGCTTGTGAATGGGCAGGTTTGCCCTACTGATGGCAGTGTGAATTTTTTCATGAAGAGTTTGTGCATCAGCTTTCCCGATGAAGAATGTCTGCAAATGCCTTGAAACTACTTCACCTCTACCCTCTTGACCAATATCTCACCGATATCTGGAGCTCCTTTTTGTCTTCAACATTGGTTGTTTCATCAGAACAGATTGAATAAAAGGAGGTTCCCACATCATCTGAGATAATCCATTGAAAATATGGTCCCAGTGCATCAGTTATTAAATATCACATATTTTTAGGACTTAAAGAAAAATCAGTTGGAACACCCCCTGGAAACATTGCATCAAATGTTTCCTTTATGCCACTGCAAGAAGATGCCGAAAAGTTGCAACACACCGACTTCATAACCCAAATGAGTTCAGATACTGTTGCTGCATTCTTCAAACTATAGAGTTTAATAACAGGTGCTGAAGAACTATGGCTTGATCCAGGACATTCACTCTGGATTGTTTCAGAAGAATCACCAGGATTAGCTGCAACTAAAACCATCTGTTTAGCCCCTAGAACATCAGAGGCTAATTTTTTATGTTTAGCATAGTCCAAGTGTTGAAGAAGAGCATGAAGACCCTTGTTCTGAAAATCTACTGTACACACACAAAGTTTGCAAAACACTTCAGTTTCACTGTGTTTTGATGCCCATGCTGACATAAAATGTCCATTATGGTCTTTTTAAAGAAGCCAATAGGCTCTAAATTTGCACTTTCCCATCATTAACCCTTCAGTTCACAGATCAGCAGCCAACCATTTCAACATGAATTCTGAAAGAAAGGAAAAAAGAATTAGAAAATGAAAAAGTAAAGCATTAAAGTGAAACACTCATGCTAAAAAAACCTAAACAAAATAAGATACTAAAAGAATAAAACATAACACTGTAATAAAATGCGACAAGCCTAATGCTAATTAAATGTAACTTTTTCAAGTGGTGGGGTTGGAAAAGGGCTATGCAGGAAAATGATACAAGTGCTTCTTCAGAGCATCATGACACACAGAAAAAATTGTGTGCATTATGAGCAAATTATCACAAGGAACTCATAAAATAGAAAATACTGATCGTACATTTAATAAGACAAATCACATACCTTTATTGCATTTGAAGAATAGCACATCCCACAATCCTGTTCCACAATTTTAATTTCTTGAGCACTTGAAGGCACAAAAAGGGAGAGAAAAGAGACTTATTCTGAAAAAAGAGACTTTAAGAGATGAACCCAGAAATAAGAGACTAAAAGCTAAAAAAGAAACCTGCTCCTAGGCCTGTAGGCGACCTTCAACAGCAGCCCCGAGAAGCTGGCGTTCTTTATGATCCAAGTGCAGAAGTTTCCTGAGAGAGTGGGGGCGTACCTTCACCTCTGATGAGCACCGGGTCGACTCTGTGGGGTTGAGGCTGAGAGAAAGGGTGGCTGACTGGTTCATGGGGTTGTACAACATTGGGGGCCCAGAACTCCAAAATGTGGATGAGTTTATGCAAGCCCTCCGACGGCAGTATGAAGACCCACTGGAGCTGGAGAAGGCACAGACCTGTCTCTGTGGATTGCGGTGGGGGGGGGGGCATTCAGTGCAGGACTACTCAGATGAATTCAAGACCTACACAGCCAAGCTGCAAGGGTGGCCGGAAGAAGTCCTCATCGAATTCTATTGGGCGGACCTAAACACCACGATCCTTGAGAAAGCTCTAGCCCAAGACAACCCCCTGACACTGGGTGGCTAGATCCAGGTGGCCTATAAAGCCGAGAACAGGTGTAACCTCATGCGGCTGTACCAGCACAACCCCCCCCCGGGAAGGCATCCAGGGGCCCGAAGGTGTCCTGGGGGCGAGGCCCAATGGCTGGGGGAGACCATGAGCATCACATGCACCTGGGGCTGTGCTTGAAGTGCGGGGCACCGGGGCACTTTGCCGCAAACTGCCTGAGCAGCAGGAGCCCAGAGAAAGAGCGACAGGAGGAAGGGAAGAAGAGGCCGAAGACCCTGGGGAAACATCCCAAGACCCCGAAAGCCCTGCAAGCGGAGTTTAGAGACTCCCTGGAGGAAACCTCATCTAGCGACTGTGACGCACCTCAGCCAGCAGGAAAAGGCCGGGACCTGCTGTGAAGGGCACCAACCAGCAGGTCCGAAAGTCTCCGGCGCAAGATTCAGTGAGACCCTCCTCCCCTCTCTTCTATTTGACTGTAACTATAATTAACCCCAAAGTGGGGATGCAGATTAGGACTAGAGCCCTAATAGATTCGGGGTGCACTCAGGATTTAATCAGCCCTGCCACAGTCACGTGTCTGGGGGCAAAGGTGCATAAGTTAAAAGAGCCTATAGTGTTTTCCCAAATGGATGGAACCCTGATGAGGGGGGAAGCTTGCTGGTACCGCATGGTACACATGCCGGTGGGGGGTGGCCTCCCACTGGGAACGCCACTCTTTCGTGAACCCTTCTGCAGAGTTTCCCATGGTGCTAGGCAGTCCCTGGCTCCAAGCCCACAACCTGTACGTACACAGAGTCCCAAGCTGGGACTCTAACCTTCTTAGACCCCTGGTGTAAGGAGCACCTGTGGGACCTGAATTGGGGGGAGGAGCCTTACCCAGTAGCCAAGCACGTATGCCTGGTGCAGGAGGAATTGAATCTCATCCCAACTGAATGTCAAGACCTAGCCAGGGTCTTCGAGGAAGGGGAGGTGAATGAACTGCCCACTCATCGTAAAACCGACTGTGCAATTGAAATACTGCTGGGACATAAAATGCCCAAAGGGAAACTATACTCTATGAGCCCTGCCGAAAAAGAGGAATTGAGGTGGTTCATAGACAAGAACTTGGCCCGGGGTTTTATAAGACCGGCCATGTCCCACTTCGCTACCCTGGTGCTATTCCGAAAGAAAAAGAATGGGGGGTATGGCGAAACGGGGACCAGCCCTCAGCCCTGAGAGACTGAATAGCCGTTCGCTGGCACACAAGTCCCTGTTTTCGCCTGCCCGCCCTGCCTGGTGGGGCTATTTCCCTACCTCATTCGCTGCCACCACTCACTGGATTCACACCACCTTCCTAGAGGGACAGTGAGACCCCTCTGGCTGATTCCCCAACCTGGGAAAGTGGGTACCTCAATCTTTGGGCATCCCCTGGAGAGTTGGCAACCCCTCCGATTTGGGCCCGTTTGTGTTCCCTGGCCTCCCTTTGCCTCTGGTAATGTGTTGAGCAAGGAGGACTATGTGGTCAAGGCACCAACAGGTCTTATAACTCAAAAAGAAGGTTTATTTAAACTATATACAAGGTTAGGCACAGAAAATAACACAGGCACTTCAACACAACCGGGCAGAAAATAAACAGGATCAAAACACAATTCCTCTGTCCCTACACACACCCTCTCTACCTCTGGAGGTTGTGGCCTCAGGATAGGATTTGCTTTCCCCCTCCTTGTTGTTGGAGAGAAACTCCAGCCCTCCTCAGGACTGGTCACCTGTACTGCTACCCTCCTGGCTCTCCACCACAAATCATAGTGGCCTGGATTGCCCACAGAGTCTGAGGTAACAGGAGTCCCATCTGTACACTGCCCCTTGAAGCTCTCATCCAAGGTTGAGGCAAAGGCTGACTAACCCCTCCCTAGATGGGCAGAAGCCTTTACCTGGCTGGCTCCGCCCCTGGGGTGGGTCCCTAGTTTCTGGGAAATGTAGGGAGGGAGGTATGGCAGCTCCATTGTTCCCTATGGAGTACCCTCCCCTCTCCAGAGGACTACCAGACTGGCAGCCATTTTAAAACTAAACCACTGCCTCTGCCTGGCAGCCATTTCATTACAGGGGGGTTGAGACTATGCACCGATTACAGGGGATTGAATGCAGTGTCAATGTCAAATCCTTCCCCTCTCCCACTCATCAAAGACTTTTTGGCCAAGGCCTCTCAGGGCTGGATCTTTACCAAACTGGATCTCCGAGACGCTTATTTCCGTGTGTGCATCAGGGAGGGGGACAAACATAAAGCAGCCTTTAATATCCCACTGGGGCAGTTTGAATTCTTGGTGATGCCATTCGGGTTGGCTGGTGCACCCGCGGTGTTTACGAACTTGACCAATGAAGTGTTGCACAAGCACCTGTACAAGGGGGTCCTTGTTTAGCTAGATGATATCTTGATTTATTCAAAAGATAAGGAGTCACATGTCCAGCTGGTGCAAGAGGTACACAAAGCCCTCTATGCAAACCACCTGAAACTATCTAAATGCAAGTTCCACAAAAAGGAGCTGGATTTTCTAGGGTACTGCATTTCTGGGAAGGGACTAGGCATGGACCTAAAGAAAATCCAAGATGTGGTGGGGTAGGAACTCCCCCGAACTCGGCGTCAGCTACAATCAATTATGGGGTTCGCCAGTTTCTACCGACCCTTTATCCCCAGTTTCACCCAAGTTACCCTCCCCCTCATGGACCTCCTGAAAATGAAAGGAAAAGGTCTGGAATGCCAGAATGCCTGCAGTGGCTCCCCAAATGTCAAAAGGCCTTTGAACATTTAAAAACACTGTTTGCATCGGAATCCATTCTGCACCACCCGGATGAGAATAAGCAATTTGTGGTGCAAGTGGATGCCTCAGATGTTGTCATGGGGGGAGGATGATCCTACAGAAGGGGGAGGATGGAAACTTACACCCTTTGGCTTATGTATCCAAGAAATTCTCGAGCACTGAACATAACTGGGCTGTGTGAGACAAGGAGGCCGCAGCTATAAAACTAGCCCTCACCATTTGGAGGCATTGGTCGGATGGGGCAAGGGCACTATTTGAGGTTTGGACTGATCATAAGAACTTGGAGGCCCTCAAAGCCCCCCGATGCCTACGTGCAAAACAGTTGCAGTGGGTGGAATTTTTCTCTAAGTTTCGTTTCACGCTTAAGCACTTCCCAGAGAAGTCTAATTTCTTGGCTGATGTGCTGTCCTGCCTCCCTCAACATGCTAGCCAACAGGAGGAAGTGGTAGACACAATGTTCACACTCAGCTGGGTGTGGCAGTGGTGATGCACAGCAAAGTGAAAGTGGCACCAACCCCGGGGGGGATGCCTGGGCTGAAAAGTTTAAGTCCGCCCTCTCGGACAATGACAAAGCAGATATCAAGAGGGAGGGGACTTTTACCCAGAATGAAAATGGTTGCTGGTACCAGCAAGGGAAACTATTTGTCTTAGAATTCCTGAGGGGGGAGATAATGACTATGGGGCGTGATAGCAAAATGGCTGGACATTTCGGATATCTTAAAAACACTGAATTTAATTCAGTAGCCGTTCTGGTGGCCCTGGATAAGGGGGGACATTTCAAAATATGTGGCATCTTGCCAGACCTGTTTAATGAGCAAACAGTGACCTGGGAAGGCTTCAGGGCTATTGCAACCCTTGGAAACCCCAGCTAGACCCTGGTCAGTTATATCAATGGACTTTATTGCGGACGTATCCCCAAGCCATGGGAAAAGTACTATTTGGGTGGTAGTGGACTTATTTTCAAAATAGGCGCATTTCATTCCATGCAAACAAGTGCCTATGGCCAAGAAGTTGGCCCAATTGTTCATGCAGGATGTCATCACACTCCATGCCCTACCCTACAAAATAATCTCAGGCCTTGGTTCCCAATTCGTGGTGGGGTTTTGGTGGGAGCTCTTGAAACTATTGGGGGTGGAGCAAGGACTGAGTAGTGCCCACCACCCTGAGACTGACAGGCTGACGGAGAGAACAAACCAAGTTTAGAGCAATTTTTGAGATGCTTTATAAATCATCAGCAAGATGACTGGGTTGACTGCTCCCCTATGTAGAGTATAGTTACAATAATTTGGTGCACAACTCTGTCCGTGTCTCCCCTTTCAAAGCAGTACATGGCTACGGGGGGTGGGGGGATTGCCTACTTCGGACAAGGAAAACCCAGGCCCAGGGGATGCCTGGACGTGGTGGGCCAAAGTGTCCCAGGGATGGCCCCACCTTCAAAAGACCCTGGACAAAGCAAAGGAGGACTATAAACGCTACGCAGACAAGGGGAGGGGTCCCAAGTGGGATCTAAAGCCCGGGGATTCAGTGTACATCTCCATGAAGAACCTCACAGGGTTGCAACAAGGGAGAAAACTAGGATGGAGTTATGTGGGGCCATTCAAAGTGGTGCACCTCATTAACAAAGTGATTGTTGAAGTAGAATTGCCTAAAAGCTTGCATCATGTCCATCCTGTGTTTCATTTCTGTCTTCTGAAGGATCCTGGACCCTTGAAGTGGAGACCACGTCCTCTGGCTGCTCCTCCTCTGATAGTGGACGGAGAGAGCCACCAAGTAGTAGAGGACATTCTCGATTCTAAGTTGAAGAGGGGGCAACTGTACTATCTCATCAAATGGAAAGACTTAGACCCCTCTCACAATGAATGGGTGGAAGCCAAGCACGTAAAAGCTGCAAAATTGGTGCGCGCTTCTCATAAGCGGCACCCCCTCAAGCTGGGAGGCTGATTAGATTTTAGGGAGGGCAGAATGTCAAACATCGCCCTGCTCTGTTTGCCATGGCTGCTGGGGGAGGGGGATTCCTTAGGGGGGGGAGGGAGTGTGGAGTGTGTGGCTGCACTATCTCAGAGGCGCAATTCTTCTAAAGAAGCCTTCCTCTCTCCCAGAGGAAAGTCCTAGAAACTCTTGGTGCCAGCTTGCTTTTGTAGATAATGGGATCGTATGTTTCTCAGGTGAAAGGGTGGTAGGGTCGCTGGGACTAGGCGGGGTGGATGTGACATATGAGTGGGCCTTAGGAGGGGTTACATTTGAATTACCTATATCTATTATTGTACCCGCCAAAATCTTCAGAACTGACACAGTACTTTTATGACCTGGACCTTGCTTATAACTCAATAAACATATCACTGCCAAAGAGTATTGTTTGCCCAGGAGTCTGAAACCTTCCAGTCCTAGGCTGGGAGAGAAGACTAGTTTTGATTAATGGTTAATCCACTGAGAGGAACGGCTCATCTTCAGAAATGTTGTTGAGTTCCTTAAAAAGAGCAGGTTAGGAGCTACCTTTTTGGCACATGAAAAAGCAGGCATGTTTCCCTTTTACTAGTGAATCCACTGGCTGTGACTAAGTTCCACCTAGTGCAATACTGCAACACTTCCAACAGAATCCAGACACCTCAGTGGAGATCAGGACTGTGCTGCAGATGATTTGAACACAAGAACGTTAAGAGTCTCAGACCTGCGAAAGTCCCTAAAATGAATTAATGCAACACAACAGGGATGGTCACGAGCCATGTGAATAAGGTCACACCAAACTCTGTGCACATGATCCAAATACAGTTACCAACTTCTGATTACAAAAACTCTGGTATCTGAGTAAATATTGGTGTGGGAGGGGGTCCCCCAAGGCAGCTCAGAGCATGAGTCCCAATAGGAAAACAGGGACTACAAACAATCCCCCCAAAGCTGTTAGTGGCGCATTGATGTGTTTCTTTGCCAACACTCCCTCAGTTTCTTTTAGCTTAACAGAGCTGGGGCGGAACTATTGAAGGGCCACACACATATATCCTACAGTCTTGCAGCTGTGTGTGAAGTGGGGTGCTAATACTTTGCTAAACCACCTGACACCCTAGTGCACCTTGTAGGCTTTGGAGGGACCAACAGGCTGGGTGATGGTTGCTTCTCCATGGCCTTGCCCAGCTGCTTAGAAGGGTACTCTGACTCAGAGATGGAGTGCAAGCTTCCCTTTATTTTTGCAGTTTCCCTGATACAATTCCCTTTTGGGGAACAGGCTCATTTCCCAGGAACATTCCCTAATGTTCCACAGCTGCACTCCATTCCTCCCATTCCCTTTTCCCTCATCCACCCCAGGCTTCTCAGGCAACAGCTCTTAAGGAGCTGCTCTGGACCTGGACTGGCCCCCTAGTTGCAGATTTCACCCTCTCACCCACCCCAGTGGAATCCCCTCCCATCACAACTATAAAGGCTCTCCACCTGCAGCCCACCTGATCGGAAGCTGGCCAGACCCATGCTATAGGCCTCCAGGGCAGCTCCTGCAGGGAATCCCTTGGTCTTGGGCAGCTTTCCCCCCGGGAAGGGCTTCTACTGCTCTCCCCATTGGTTTCGTCTGGTATTGCTTGTCACACAATGCACATTCACAATAGTTTGTGAATGTGATGCAGTTCATGGTAAAAAAGTTCTTCCAACCAGTCCAAATTTCTGGCTTGTCTGGAACAAAACATTCCATCAATCAGATTAACAGGCTGAGGTAGGTTTTTTGCTCCTGGTTGACTGGCAACCATGGTCCCTTCCTTTCAGTTGCCCAGGAATTTGTTGGCAGCAAAGCGTCCAGATTAGAATGTAACATTGACATTAACAGTTCCGAAAGAGGCAGATTTCAGACTCAGCATCACCAAAGTTGTGGTGGTAGAAAGTGCCGTCAAGTCACAGTTGACTTATAGCGACCCCTTAGGGTTTTCAAGGCAAGAGATGAATAGGGGTGGTTTGCCATTGCCTGCCTCTGCATAGCAACCTTGGACTTCCTTGGTGGTTTCCCATCCAAATACGAACTGGGGCTGACCCTGCTTAGCTTCCAAGATAAGGCTAGCCTGGGCCATCTATGTCATAAACCTCTTATGAAAGGTGATTTACCGTGCAATCCCATGCAGATTGATTTCAATGGGCATATAATGGATTAAAAGACTCACCTCCACCACATGCATTTGCAGCAAAAGCCTGATACATCTCACACTTTTGGTCAGTTATGGCTAATTTAAATGGGACAAACTACTACTGCAAGATGGATGGCTCTTTGATCCCAAGGGGGCAATTTTAAGCAGGTCTACCTATTTTATTTAGCTCCATTTTATTCCCAAGGGCTTACTCCCAGGAAAGTGGACTTAGAATTACCCAGTAAATTGTAGACTTCCTGCATGATATCCCCTGTAAAAACAATCTGAAGGGTACTGAGAAATACCTGAATTGTTATGAAACAGCAGAAACACACCAGAATACGGCAGTAAACAAAATCCAGACAAATACCAGTAATACTTTAGTTGTTGATCTTCTGGGCTGTATAGCCGTGGTCTTGACATTGTAGCACCTGATGTTTCACCAGCAGCTGTGACTGGCATCCTCAGAGGTATAACACAGAAAGATGGAGTACTCTCTGTGTCAAGGTGAGAAGAAAAATGGTAGGCAAGTAATTTATATCTACTCAGAAAGGTGGGATAGGGCTGAGTCATTATCTTGTAGGAGTCTCCCAGGCTGTGACATCCTAATGGAGGAGCTTTCCTGAGGAGGTTCTTTTGCATATGGATTGGCTGTTGAAATTGGCTGTTGCACCTCTTCCTAAAAAGCCAGATAAAGACTAAGGAAACCCCACTCCACATACACACCATTGAGAAAATCGTCCTTAAATGAGGACTGCACCTGTTTGTAACTGTACCACTCACGGTAGAAATTTAAGGATATTCTGGCACCTCAAGGTTGAAATTTACGGCCGACTAGCAGAAAATATGATCTTCACAGAGGGTTTTCCCATGTGGATCAGGAAGAAAGACTATTAACAAACCAGCAGAAAGGGAAAGCTGAGAATTACTTGGCCTGTACTGTACATCTGCCTGTACTGACCAATAGTGGGGAGATCAGTGTGCCAGCCTCCTTTCACTTTATCTTTCCTGGATTCTATACTTGGAAGGAATCTTAAGGAGCCATGATGGTTCACCAGCCTCTAGCTGAGGAAGATCTCCAACTGATATTTCTGTGCCTTAATTGTATTTAAGCCAACGAACAAAACACCACTGTGAGAAAACTGACAATGACACATTTAATAATTCTGTGACCATCTTACGATATAGTTAGAAAATTCTGACATAAGCAAAGTCCAACATAATCATATCCTCGATGAGCACACCGGTTTTTGCACTCATTTCAGCAATCTTCCTGATGATTATGATATTATATAACTAGTGTGTCAATATCCCCAATAAAAGCCAAGTCAAAAAAGCCAGAGAAGGGGTCACAGTGTGTCATTGTCAATTTTATCACAGTGGTTTTTTGTTTGTTGGCATATATCTGCACACTGTGACCCCTTCTCTGGCTTTTTTGACTTGACTTCTATTGGGGATATTGACACACTAGTTATATAATATCATAATGTTGTTGTTCTGTAAAAGCAAATTGGATTTAAAAAGCATATGTATAAATCTAAAGTGTATGTATCATATAGGAGTTTACTTTTCAGTGTTAATGTTCTACACCTTTAAGACAGAAGTATAACAACATGCAGCTGCTTGGAATCCATCAGATAGTTCCTTAAGAACTGCTTTCCAGTGTGAAAAGTGGGGAGCATTGTCAGTCTATTACTAAAAGAAGGCTTTCAGCCAGATAAAGGGAGTAGCTGAAATGCTACTCCCTAATAGAGAGCTACCAGCCAACAATGTGAAACGGAGAGCAAATGCCAGCCAATTTAAAGTAGGCCTGTTGCCACATAAAAATTTTGGACTGGCTGCTACGACTAGAAATTTAGTAATTGGCTAGCTCCTATTCAAGTACTTGCAATGGAACTGAAAGTAAGTTTAAAATTATTCTAGTTAAAAATGATAACAAAACTATTCCATTCAGCTTCATGTCTTTTTCCACTCTTCATAACTACGCTTTTTACAGGATAATTTAACTAAGAAGAAAATAAGAAGCTATACTGTTTTAAAAAAGAAACGTAGGCCCCGGTCACACGGGAGGTTTTGCCCTGCAAGAGGGATGGATTGGGAGCGCATCAAATGGGCGCAATCACACCGCAACATCTGGGAAGTGGAGCGCACCCGTCCCCAATCCGTCTTTTCCGGGCAAAACCGTGCATCAAAAAAACCCTAGAAAAGAGTACTACCTACCTGAAACTCCGCAGCAAGGGCGGCCGTGGGATCGCTGGCGCGCTCGTCTCCCGCAGCATTTGAGGCTCCCGGCCAAACTGCGCATGCGCGCACATGCACGGCTGGCTGCCTCGCTCTCCATTCCGTGGCTTCCCCCCCGGTATCTGATCGTGCCAGGGAGCAACTGTGCGGCGGCTCGGGGGATCTGTCTGATCCCGCCACCGCACGTCTATTTTGATGCGGCTCAGAAAAGCCGCGCTTTGGCCGTGCCTTTCCCACCCGTGTGACCAGGGCCTAAGCTGAATCTAGAGGTTGACACCTTCCAACTTTATAAGACTACTCATGAGGAAGATTGCTGAAATGAGTGCAAAAACCGGTGTGCTCATCGAGGATATGATTATGCTGGACTTAGCTTATGTCAGAATTTTCTAACTATATTGTAAGATTAATAGCTTCACAAATTGATGCTCACAGAATTATTAAATGTGTCATTGTCAATTTTATCACAGTGGTTTTTTGTTTGTTGGCACACTGTGACACCTTCTCTGGCTTTTTTGACTTAACTGTATTTAAGGCAGCTGAACCCTTATCACAGGAAGCTGGGAACACTTTTTGTACAGTAATTGGGCCCCATACTTTACAGAGCTTTGTACATTATACTCAATACCTAGATTCACACCAAAACCAAACAGAAGTTACCACACAACGTGGAGCACCAGCATAACAAGTGCCCTGTAGTATTTTTAGCTGAAGCTAAAAACAAGTTAAGGCTAGCTACAATTTCAAGGTTATAGAGACATAAGAAAGTGTTACATGTCAGAGGAATGCTTGAATCAGTGCCATAATGGGTGCTCTCTCTACTATATCTGACCCAAGAATATCAGATATAACTTTGTGCCTTAAGTGCCATCAAGTTGCTTCTGACTTCCCACAACGCTATGAATTAATGACGTCAAATGCCCTGTCATTAACAGGCTTGCTCAGATCTTGCAAACTGAAGGCCATGGCTTCCTTTGAGTCAATCTATCTCATGCCGAGTCTTCCTCTTTTCCTACTACCTTCTACTTTACCTAGTATTATTGTCTGTTCCAGTGAGTCTGATCTTGTATGATAGTCCCCGTTCAGCCATCTTAGCTTCTATAGCAAATGCAGACTTGATTTGATCTACAACCCACTTGTCTTGTTGGTGGCACATGGAATCCATTAAACTCTCCTTCAACACATTTCAAATCAGTGTTCTTTTCAGCTTTCTTCAACTTTCACACCCATAGAGAGTAGTGAGGAATACCACAGTATGAATTGCAGATGTAGGACAGTTCTGATAGACAGTTCACACACAGGGCTGGCATATCAGTTAACTGACAAAGATCAAATATTCCATGAAACCAAAAATGCCACTGTGTAGGCAGCAAAGATTTTTTAGCAAAGATAGGAGTGAGATCTGCTTGTCCCCAACTCTTCAACAGTCAGAGGCAAACATACCAAAATAGCAAGATTTTTTTTCTCCTGGCTACTTGTTTCAGCTGTATACAGATTCATATAAAAACTAGCCTGCTACAGAGCATAACTGCCTTGAAACATGGACAAAAATAGTCTTACTTTTTTTTAAGTGAATTTAAAATAAAAGTAACAGTGGGTTGTTCATGGTATTCTGGGATAAAAGCCAGGATTGTTCATATTTATAAAAACTTCACCAAACTCTTAAAACATGTAATTCATCAATTTTTAAAAGTTAATTTTTATAGGTTCATTTTTGTAATTAGCATAAGCATGAACAATTTTGAGGATTAAAAGCCTTCCCCACTCAGCCATGAAGTGAACTATGTTACCTTCACTTTCCATACCGCCCATACCAGGTTATTGTCAGGGCAAAACTGAGGAAAGGGAGAACCACGTCAGAAGCTGCTGTCTTATACTGAATTTGACCATTGGTCTGTCCAGGTCAGTACTGTCTACTCAGACTGGCAGTGGCTCTCTAGGGTCTTGGGTCAAGGTCTTTCACTTTACCTCCTTCTTGACCTTTTTAAACTGGAGATGCCAGGGACTGAATGTGGGGCTTTCTGCATGCAAAGCAGAGGATCTTTCACTGAGCCACAGACCCTCCCATACATGGTGGGGTATAAAATGCAATCAAGTATCCTTTCCATTGTTTAACATGAGTAGTTTAAAAATACTTAACCACTCAATAGATCAAATATTTTTGGCGCAATCAAATGGCCAATCCTGCAGTAGTAATAAACAAGAGGAAGATTAAAAATAAA
This sequence comes from Gekko japonicus, assembly GCF_001447785.1. Classification (NCBI taxonomy): domain Eukaryota; kingdom Metazoa; phylum Chordata; class Lepidosauria; order Squamata; family Gekkonidae; genus Gekko; species Gekko japonicus. Next base: position 218,013 of record NW_015160843.1, read on the forward strand.
TGAACATATTGGAGGAAATGACAGATAGGCAGAAAGGAGGCATGACAGGGTTAGAATACTTAAGTTGGTGACATAAAATGCTGCATTCTTCACAGAACATGCTAGACAGCAACGAGTTTTTGTGCAGTTTAAAGGCTGCCGTACAAAATAACCCTCTCTCCCAACGCTGCTCCCTGAAGACAGAGAACACCCAGGAACAGCAGGACGGGGGTATCAGTGGCCTGCAGAGGAATGGGGGAGCAACCCTCCCTCATTCCATATGCAGAAATCCTCTCCTGCATTCAACCCAAAGTTTCCCATTCAGGCACTTACCAGCCCCTCATCTGCTTAATTTCAGCAGGGTTGCTATACCATGGGCCTTCAAACAATTATTTTAAGTAGTAAAATCTTGTGATATTTAAGCCAGGGCTCCTTCTATAGTGGCACAGGTTCGTTTAATTCTGTGCCATTAACACACATTTTAATTTGGAAATCTTCCTGTGCGGGGGTGCTTTTTATCTCTGTATTGCTACTGGCTTGAATCCCATGTAGATTTTTGCAGCACAAAGGTAGGGGTGATTTTTGCCAACGCCCCCTCCAGCAGGACAGCTGATTCCCCCCCAGCTATTTTGTGGAGCAATATGCACTGCTGTGGGAAGGATTAATTGAACAATATTCTGTTCATGACTGCCACCTAGCCATCTTGGAGTAGCTCTAGATAAGACTGCCAAAAAGAGCGTATATCTGAAAAGAGTGAATTACATCAGGGTTGTTTGATAGCATATTAAGCTGCACAGATTTGTTATGGCAACACCATACACAATGATAGAGATGTTTCCAAGTTCTTTCTTTAAGAAAGAAAAACCTACCCCGGTACTCTTTTACCCTTGCCCAAGGTTAACTTCTTGCCACAGTGAGCACCGTTGAGTAGCCATTCACCCATGGTTCTCTATCTACTTAGAAAGATGGCTACCACTCAATTAATAATTTCTTCCAGAAGTTTTATTAATTGAACATCAGTTCCACAATGTAAAATGATTAAAAAGACCTGTATGCAGCACAAATCTCTGAAATTTCAGAGAGCAAAATAGGCCAAGTACCAGGGCATGCAGTCACTGAAAGTAAAGAAACAGATGGGAGGGAGGCCAGAAAAAGAACTTTCCCATCTCAAAGATGTAAACATTGCCCTAATGGAGATCCTAATAAAAGTGAGGAGTTTTGAGAGGAACTTGCTAAGTGTAGACTACACATTAACCTAATTGCCTGAGGACCAAACCTGACCTTATGAGAGAAAGGTATGTTCAATACTCCTGTAGGCAAGAGCACCTGTGGACTTTGTAAACTCTGACACTGCTTGCAGGAGATAACATTCCTGCCAATTCTGGCCATGGAAAGGATACTGTTGGGGATAGTAATACAAAGATGGGTAGCCGGGGCAAGCCCAAAATGAGAGCTTGCAAAAGCAGCAACAGGACCCCCCCACACACATAATAAGAAATAACCCCTTCCTCTGCTTCCAACTCATATAAGAGACTTTAGTCACCTCTGATGCTAAGTGCAACAGTAGAACAATGGCTGCAAAATTGGGTCAAAGAGATTCTAAGCTTCTGATGAGAGGCATCAAGACCAGGTCGCAATATCTAGCCATTATGTTGGCAGTAGGTCCCTGAGGCTCACCTCTATCAGAACTAAAAGAGCAAAGGAAGACTCAAGCTCTTGAAATAGAGGTGTCTACTGTGCTTGACTCTCAAGAAAAAAAGAGCAATGTGGCACTGCACATTACTCCTGGACTCCAGAAGATTTGGCAAAAATAGGGGAGACGACAGGATTTTTGCTTACTCAGTTGCTGCACTAGGTGGCTGTCGAGAACAGAGGGTGCAGGTCTCAAGCACAAAATCCTGTGGCAGAACTGCAAGCTTATAGCCAGGAAATCACGTTGCTGAGCGCCAATAAGACAAGGGCTCAGAAAATTTTGACTCAGAGAGACCATTTAGGAATTCAGTTGCCTCACTGGCAGTATTCACATACAGTCCATGGAATTCTCAGGTTGAAGACCCATCGAAGGCGCCAGTCCCTTGATGTAGGCACAGTTAGGGGACAAGAAGCCATCCTGTTCTGGATCCACATTTTCAATATTGTCCATTTGGTCTCTGGGACCATCCCAATTGATGTGGAAACGAGTGACACGAGGGTTGGATGCCAGGATATTCCTCTGCAGCTTGAAAGCAAGAACAGAGTAAAATATTAGTTTATTCTGGAACAGTTTTCTAAACTAATTGCTACATATGTTGCCCAGAGATTCCACATATGTACAATAAAAAGCAAACAAATTATCACCACCTTACAGCTATGACAAAGATGAAACTGATCCTAGTCCCTCTTACTATGCTGAATCTGAAAAATTTCACCTATTTGTTAGCCTGTTTAGATGCCATTATAGTCTATACCTGATCAGAGACATTGGTTCCACTCTTTCGGATGGTAATTTGGAACCCAGATGCCATATTCAAAAGCGTAGCTACCTCTGAAGGCTGATATTATGATCCACTGGCCCTGATTTGCTTCAATCACTCAAAAACTAACTGTAACACTTTGTTCAGAGTGTGACTCCTCCCTGGAGGAATCCATCAAAGCTCTTAACGCAGAGCCAAGTATCTGCCTCTCATAACATGCAAATCTCCCTTTCTCCAACTGTCAGGTCCCCAGCTAAGTCACTCTGCGCATACACTATCAGGGGTCATTTAATAGAAAAAGAGGTGCAGGGGCTAATTAGCACAATTCATTAGCATAACTCATTTGCATATGCCACACCCCCTGACATCACCGGAAGTGTGTCAGAAGGCAAGACCCACCGCTCAGGCTCCACCCCAAAACTCTCCACACTTATAGAGCTGATAGGCTGCCAATACCATTGAGTGCTAACAGCGTCACGTTCAACAGCATGCCTCCTCCCCTGAGCCAGCCGCTGGCTGCAGTAGCAGCTGTCATCTCCTCCGGGCTGCCACTACCACCTTCTCGCTCAATCCTTACCTTCCCATCCCCATCATCCGCCATCACTGCCCAGCCAGTGCCTGCCTGAAAGGAACCGCCCCCCGCTGCCCCCAAGCGGGCGTGGGGGGGGGGGGGGAGGGAGAGGAGAGGCGGGGCGCATTCTGTCTCTCTCTCGCCCAGCCCCAATTCTGTCTCCAGCTTGCACACAGAAGAACGAATGAGAAACAAGCACACGCGGCTGTTCTACCTTAGAGGGAAATCATGGGGGAGGGGGACAAAGGAGGGCACACACACCTGCTTCTTCCACCCCCTCCATTCTCGGCAAGTTCTTTGCGCTCGCATGGTAGCCATCAAGGAATGCTATACGTGCTGCTCTGCGCTCCTGCTGGGAGCGGGGCTTGCCACTGCCTGTGCTTCTAACTGCTGGAGCTCTGCTCCTGCTCAAAATTACCCCTGTGTGACACTATTGGCAGTGAAATGTTTATTAGAGATATGCTTGCTGTAGGTTCAAGAACTTTTGTTAGGACTGAAGAAAACCATGAGAACTTACAGGTTATAGGTAAAAGCATAACATTCTACATTCACCCATGTCACACCTACCCCCTAGCATTTCTATGGCAACACAGACGGATATATGGTGCCCTATCTAACCTAGGCATGGCACAAAGATTCACCAAGGTCAATCCCATGAGAACCAACACTTGGGGCACAACTACTTCAGGAATAATTATGGCTTCTACTCCCATGCGCTCTCACCCCCCCCCCAGGAATTCAACGTGACAAGCGAAGGGGAAGAAAAACAGAACTTAAGGAAACGAAAGTTAAGCCTAAGCTTGACACCAACTGCTTGTAACACCTATTCTCACCTAAATTAATCAGCACATGATAATCATTTAATCCAAATGCAACTGTAAATAAAGCTTTCTTCTCTCTATTCAGCTGTAACCAACCGTATCATGGCTCCATTGTACTAAACTATTTAAATATTGCTTTAGCTCTTGGAGGGGAGGAAATCAAAGCTTCTTCCTGTTTATCACAGGAGTTGTACTCTCTGCCACTCCTCTGGTCAGGATACCCTGTCTAGTCAATGTGGATAATAAAATGATCCTGAAGTCACTGAGTGACTCCCTGACTCAGCTACCTGTGATCATGATCCCCAATAATTCTGTTCCACCCACTGAAGAAAATGTAGTAGGCAGTTCTCAAGGACAACAGTATTCTGACTAGAGGGAGGCAAGGATTCCAAAATCAAAGACTCTCTGAAAGGACAGAATGACTCCTGCTTGAGCCTCAGAATTAAGGAACCATTGCTTGGGGATTAAAAAAAATGGTAGGTTATCCCTCCCCAGTTAACTGATTTCCCTCCTCCTTAAATGGGGAGTGGCTCAGGTGTTACAGAAGGGTTCCTTAAACTTTTCGCAATAACAAACCTCTTTTAAACTTCTTAGATCTTTAATGCAGCAGTCAAAGTGACAGAATAGCAGACATAAATTCTCTAAATGTCAGCCTCCCCAGTCTTTAAGACTCATTGAGTATAAAACCCACTAACAACCACCTGCTCTGTTCCCCACCACCACCTCCTCATCACTCGTACTTTCCTCCTTAGTTCCTGTAATTCTCCAACATATGAGAAGAACAAAAGAATCAGAGGCTCATAATCTCACTTTCCATAATCCAAGGGGTTTGTGTATTCCACTTCTGAACTATGCAAAACTTCTTGCAATGCCCTTCTCCTTTCATCAATGCTTCTTTAGAGCATTTCCTTCTCCCTTTGCCACTATATAAGAGACAATGCGCATATAAACACACACACACATGAGTTGCTCTGTGTCTTTGGCAACAACTAAAGACATCAGTCACAGACTTGTAAGGGCCCCAGACTAAGGACATGGGTCTCCTTAAATTTAAAGAGATTAGATTGAGCCTGCTCCTACCATGTCAGCATCTTACCTGAGAAAAGTCTGGTTTGATGGGTGGATTCTCTCTTAGTTCTGGATCCATATACTCATTATTGACATAGTAGCCAATGCGGATGAATTCCTGGCCCAGGTAAGTGCAGGTGATGAGTATCACTGTAACTCCCACAGCATCACTCTCAGGGATTAGACCATGGTTGGGGGCATTGGCCTGCAGAGAGGTAGCAGTACAAACAAAAGGCATTAGAGACACTTGTATTATATCCTTCCAAAGAGTTCAGGGAAACTGCATAATATTTTTCCCATCAGTCCTCAAAGCAATTGAAGATATTCAGTGGTCTAAGGTCCCCTAGTAATCTTCAAAATGGAACATTTTTTAATTAAAACATTAAATGCTGACTTTCTTCTACAGGCAATTTGTAGTATAATGGAACACCCCCATACACTTTAGTAAACATAAAAATATTATAGCTTGCTCAAGGCAGTTAATAAATTTTAAAAAGATAGCATATACCAAAAATACAGCTCAAAACATGTTAAGAAGGTGTTATAAGGAGATGTGGTCCTTCAGATACATGGGTCCCAGATTACAAAGAGCTTTAAAATTAAGCACTATACTTTGAACTGAATTGGAACCCAGCAGACAGTTAATGAACATATAGTAAAATAGGCATTATATCTTGAAAGCAGTTGCTCCAGTCAAAATCCAAGCAGCTGCAATTTGCAGTAACTGATGCCTCCAGACTATCCTCCAAGGAAGCTCAGCATAGTGTATTATATTAGTTCAATCTAAAGATTACAGTGGCATGGTTCATTGTGGCTAGGCTGCTTGAGGACTAACAGCAAAACAATTTATTAATTAGATTAAGCTAAAAGAAGGCCCTTCTAGTGACTACACCAACCACTTTCTCCATCAGCAAAGCTGGATCCAGCAGCACCCCCAGCCACTTCGTATTTTCAAACAGTGCAAGGCACACTCCCCCAGCATAGCCAGGATCACCTAGCAGAATCATCCCAGTGAATAACTGAATACAGATCTTCACAGGAGTCCTCAGAAATCATGGATCACATATGAAACTGAGTCTCTCTCTCATCCACGAATGTACACATCCAGTACTAGGAATAAGGCCTGTTGTGGAAATAAATACAACAAGCTCCAGAAAGAGGCTCTGGTAGAGTGCCCCGGCTTTGGGCACACAGTGTCAATTTGCTGTGGCGACCTCAGCGAGGTATAATGACACACAGTCCACCATTTTCTCCAGAGGAACTGATCTCTGCTACCTGAAGAGGAGATGTAATTTTGAGTGATTGGTAATGATTGTTACCCAGGACGAAATGGCTGGTTTGGAGGGTGGAGTCTATGGCATTCTACCTGTCTGATGTCCAACCCCTCCTCAAACCCCACCCTCTCCAGGCTCCACCCTTCAAATCCCCAGGAATTTGCCAACCTGGAGTTGGCAACCCACTCTCCTTCCCAGCTAACCATCAGCCTACTGTTATCTGCCCCTCTGACTTCAGCTGACTTCTGCCCTCCCGCCTGTAGCTGTAATTCTGAGTGGTCTCCAGCCCTCACCTGGAGATTGGCAACAATGGTTCCCCATGAGGGAATGGCTGGTTTGGAGGGTGGAGTCTATGGCATTGTACCTGTCTGAGGTCCCACCCCTCCTCGAATCTCACCCTCTCCAGGCTCCACCCCTCAAATCTCCAGGAATTTCCCAACCTGGAGCTGGCAACCCTATCTCCCTCCCAGCCAACCATCAACCTACCATTATCTGCCCCCTAACTTCAGCTTTCCATCTCCTCCCCCCTCCCTCCTGGTGAGCAGTTGTAATTCTGATTTCCCACCTGGAGTTGGCAACCCTATCAGGACTAGCCCCAATGAGTTTTCTCCCAAAGGCCATAGGCACTGATGGAAAAGTAGGGTTTCCAGCTCTAAGGAGGGAAATACCTGGAGATTTGGGGGGTGGATCCTGTGGAGGGTAGCACTGGGCGGGGGGGGCGGAAGGACTCAGCAGGTATAATGTCATAGGGTCTACCCTCCAAAGCATCCATTTTCTCCAGGGGAACTGATCTCTGTCATCTGGAGATCAATCGTAACAGTGGGAGATCTCCAGGTCCCACCTGGAGATTGGCAAACCAGCCATAATGGAGCCAAGCAGGAGAGAGTTTTCAGTTTATTCTGACAGGAAAGTGGCCAAGCTGGCAGTGAGCAGGGGAGGGGATTACACTGAACCAAGCTTGGTTGCCTACCAACAGCCACTGAGGGAAGCAGCAGAAGTGTCTTCGTCAAGGGAGAGAGAGTCATCTGCCAATTATTCTGAGAGGCAGTGGGAGTGGGCAGGGAACAGGAGCAAACCCAACACCCGGCCAATGGCACGCGAGTACTCTTGAGTGGCGGCTGACGGCCCAATGGCTGATGGAACCACACTGCACAGCCAATGGTAGAGCTGGAAATGTCCAATACGCTAAGAGAATTATTATATAGAGATTTACACAATTATGGAGCACACACACACACACTAAATGAATAAGACAGAGCTGTAGGAGTAAGCACACACTATGAACCAACAGAGCATAAATCAAGAGGGGTTAAACGCAATTGTCTTTGCTGCCCTGCCCCTTGGAACAGTCCCTCTTTTCCTGCACTTTTTGGCCTTGGGGCAGCTGGGAACTGTAGGCCCGCAGATGAGGAAGCCTCATTCAACCCAGTGAGTGATACCCCTGCAGGCCCCTCTCTGGAACAACAGCTCAATTAAACCTTATGGGGGAACATTTTAAACAAACAACCACACGGCAGCCATGTTACAACCACAGGTAACTGCCATTTTGTTACACCTATCAACAGCCACTGAGGGAAACGTTACTCCCACACAAGAGGCAAGCAAGAGAAGCGCCTTCGTCAAGAGAGAAAGCCGTTTGCAAGTAATTCTGACAGAACACAGTGGCTGAAGGAGGAGTGGGTGGGGAAGAGGAACAGACTCAGCACCCAGCCAATGGGAGAGCCGCAAAGGGCTACCCCAAAATGCAATTATTACATAGAGAGATATGGATCTTGAATTAGGAATTGGTTTTTGTTAAATAAATTGATAGATGAGATGCCAGCAAACCAGAGCTCATTATCATCAAGTTTGTTCGTGCCTCAGCCATATAAACTATCATAAACACAAAAGTAAGAAGCATCAGAGGATCCTTATGCAGTCAATCTGGACTATAAAAAAAATGTAAAACCAATTAGGCTGGAGAAAGGCTAAAGATTACAAAATTGCAGGCAATATCACAGTGGCAGCTCTGAAAGCCAAAGGATTAAGCCACTATTCTAGCAGTCTCCATCTCACCCAGCATTCTAATAAGAGTTTCTGCTCTGAAAGCAGTGATCAAAGGGAAGCTGTCATCATTGGTTATTGAGAAATGTAAATCCCACAGGATGAGGCCAGAGGTTTAATATTACTAACAAATTTGTTATTAGATCTACATTTTATGTTTGGGTAAACAGTGCCTCAGCTCTCTATTGCCGGCTGTCACATACCTAAGGTTTGGCTTGCAATGCTGAACTCTTCCCTGAGGTCTTATTCCTTTCCCCTTCCTGTCATAAGTTATGAATCTAGTATCCACAACCCAACAACACTCTGTTCTACTACTCTATTTCTCCCTGCATCTAATTCTTAACAGATCTCCATCTCAACAGTTATCCTGCCCTACGACATCCTTTTATACCAAACTCAGAACGGTTTTTCCCATTACTTCATATTCCTTTCGTACCTTCATTCACTTTGCCCTTGTTCATAATTTGTCCTTAACTGATTCTCCCATTTTCTTCATTTGGCTTCTAACTCTCAAAATCCCCATTATGATTGTCACATGTATTTAAAACATTTTATGCTGCCTTTCCACCCAATCAGGATCCACAAGGCAGCAAACGTAAAAACATTAAAACAATTAATACACAAAATATCAAATTCAATTAAAAACACATAACACTAGAAGGAGGGCCAATAACCGTTATTGGTGGTATGCCAGGTGAAACAAAAAAGTCTTCATCTGCTAGTGAAAGACACAGATAGAGGGGGACAGATGAATCTCCCTGAGCAGGGCCTTCCAAAGTTTTGGTGCCATGACAGATAAGACCGTTTCTCAAGTCCTGTCACCTGTCCTGCCTCAGATGGCATGGGCAGCCAAAGCAGGGCTTCAAAGGATGACAGAGTGAGCAGATATGTTCATATGGGAGAAGGTGGTCCTTAAAGTATGTTGGTCCCAGGCCATACAGGGCTTTAAAGTGTTGGAATATGCAAGGTCTATAGTGCAGTCTTATGAAGATCTGAAGATTACATCACAGGAGGACAGCTGAAGGACTGGTAGTTTGCACAGCTAGAATAGGGACTGCCCACAATTTCAAATTATGTGTTTGCTGTCTCCTGATTGGCTCTTCTGGAGACTTCCTGCTCCTGCAGAGCTTCCTTCTTCTTCTTGTTGTTCCTCTCACAGCAGTTAGGCTAGACAGTTAAGTCTCTCTCTCCTCTATGTTCTACAACAGTTCTTCTTTAAATAAACCTACTTATTTTTCTCTAAACAATCAGTGCTCCACTTCCCTTGCATATTTAAACTGCCAACATAAAGCTCAACACCAGCACCTTGAATTGAGCCTGGACACAAATAGGAAGCCAGTGTAGATGAAACAAGACTGGAGTGATATGGTCCCTAAGACCCTCTCCAGTCACCACTCTGGCTGCAGCATTCTGTACCAATTATAGCTTCTGGACAGCCTTCAAGGCAGTGTCACCCAGAGCGCAATGTAGTAATCTAATCTAGATGTTACCAGGGTATGCACCACAGGGGCAAGATATTTTTTGTCCTGGAAGAGCTGCAGCTGTTTCACTAGCTGAAGCTGGTTAAAGGCACCCCTGGCCACTGCTGCCACCTGTTTATCCAACAGGAAGTTCAGGTCCAGGAGCACCCCAGAGCTACGAACCTGCTCCTTTAAGAGGAGTGCAACCCCATTAAGAACAGGGGATAATCCATTTACTGGGTCAGGCCACCAGTAGCCCCTCTGATTTGTCAGGATTAAGCTTCAGGTTTTTAGCCCTTATCCATTCTAAAACTGCCTCCAGTTCCCCCAGCCTCCTTGGGATTTGCTGGTAGCACAAGAGAGAGCTGAGTGTCACCTGCATACTGGCAGCAGCTCAGCCCAGATCTCTCAATGACCTCTCCCAGAGGCTTTACATAGAGGTTGAAAAGCATGGGGGACAAGACAGAACACCTTGGGGAACCCCATAGACCAAAGGGCAGAGCAGCAGTCCCCCAGCACCAAACTCTGAAACCTACCCTTGAGGTAGGACTGGAGGCACCACAGAACAGTGCCTTCCAGTCCCAAAAGGTGATCCAGAAGCATACTATCATTGCTGACATGGGGATACATGGGGTGGCCCTGAAATGGATCTCCTAATTTCTCCTTGGTTAGGGACAGAGTGGCGCTGGGGGAGGATATGTCCACCAGGTACCCCTTATCATGTGGGATTCCTCAGGGGCAATCCTTTCCCCAATGTTACTTAACATCTATATATACCCCCTCGCCCAGCTGGCGCAGTTTCAGGCTTGGGTGCCATCAGTATGCGGATGACACCCAGCTATATCTGCTACTGGATGGCCACCTGGATACTACCCTGCAAAATCTGGCTATGGGCTTGGAGGCTGTGGTGGGGTGGCTAAAGAAGAGCAGGCTGAGACTGAATCCAACAAAGACGGGGGTTCTGTAGTGGGCGGGGGGGGGGAGGAGCATCAGGGTTGGGGCTCAGACTTCCTAGTCTTGACAGGGTGCCATTAACACCAGTGCAATCCATCTGGAGTCTGGCCGTGACTCTGGATGCCTCCCTGACCATGGAGACCCAGGTCACGAATATTGTCAGGCTGGCATTCTTTCACCTACGCCAAGCACAGCAATTAGACCCCTCCTTGTCACGCCCTGACCTAGCCACAGTAATCCATGCAATGGTCACCTTCAGGCTAGACTACGGTAACTCACTCTACGCTGGTCTGCCCTTGAGACTGACTCAGAAACTCCAATTGGTCCAGAACACGGCAGTGTGTGTCCTGGTGGGAACGCCACAGATGGCACACATACAACCAGTGCTGTGCCAGCTACACTTATTCCCAATGGAATACCGAGTCAGGTTCAAAATCTTAGTATTGACTTAAGGACTTGAGTGGTCAGGCACCCATGTACCTTCAGGACTGTCTCCTCTTGTATGTCCCCAGGAGAGTACTTCGATCGGCAGAGAATAATTAACTGTCCCCAAAGATGTCCGGCTACCCTCAGCTAGGGCCAGGGCCTTCTCAGTCCTGGCCCCGACTGGGTAGAACTCTCTGCTGGTGGAGTTTAAGGCAATTCCACAGGGCCTATAAGGCAGAGATGTTCCGCTAGGCTTTCAGCTGAGGGCAGTGATGGTGTGATCATCACTGGCACCTTCCCCCCCCCCCTCCTTGTTTCATCTGTTTCCCTCCTCTTGCCCATGGGGAACCCGTGCAGTCCAGTATGGGAGTAAGCTCTATTAGGGCACCATCTTGAATTTTAGGTTTTTTAATTACATGTTTAACTGTATATTTGGATTGTTGTATGATTTTACCTATTTTTTATTGTTAATGTATATCACCCAGAGCCCTGTTTTTACCGAGAGGTTCAGGAGAATTAAAAGGGTCACACTCCCCTGTCCATCACTAGATGCATCTCATCTACCATGGTGACCAAGGCAGTTTTAGTCCCCTAACCAGCCCCAAAATTAGATGGGAAAGGATCTAAACAATCTGTACATGCACACTGATGTTCCTTTTTCCAGATGTTTTTTATTCTTGCTTAGTTATACCCTTTTGCATTGTAAACCCTTTGGAAAAGGAGCTTTGACTTTCAATACTGTCATGGTTCATATTTTAAGCTACTCTAGTCAAATCCAAAGGCTTTAGACAGAAGTATCTCTGCACAGTAGGGGTGTGCATTCGGGTTTACCAACCCGAACCCCCCCCCCCAAAAAAAAGTCTTCTTGGTTTTTTTCAGGTTTTTGGAATCTGAAAAAGCTGCCCTGAGCTTTTTTGGATTCCGGGGGGGAAACCCCGAAATTTTTGGCTTTCCCCCAGGAATACCGAAAAACGGTGCTGGGGTGTGTGGAGAGGTTTTAAAGTTTAAAGGGCGCTATTCTGCTTGGTTTACCCGCTGGTTTTAGCCTCTTTCCCGCCTCTTCCTCTGGTTTCCAGGAGGGAGGGAAAAAAGAAGGACCTTGAAGACAGCCAATCACTGCAATGCATTTCAAAATGCACTGCAGCTTGCAACTTTTTGCAAGGCTGTTGTTGCTACTGGCTTCAGTTGTTGAAGCCCAGCTACTAGCTTGCTCCTTTCCCAGGGCCTCTAGGACCTCTCAGATCTCTTCCTGGTTGTTGTTTTTTTGGGGGGATTCTCTATTTCTTCTTTTAGATTGTTGTTTAGCCAGCCTGTTGTTTTTGCATTTTCCTTTCTTTTCTTTTTTTTAACTGATTTGATATTTTATTTCTCGGCTTGTTGGGACTTTTGGGGGGGTACTGGTTAGCCTTCTGCCTCTTGCTCCGTTTTTGGTTCTGTTGTGTTTTGGTTCTGTTCTGTTGCCTTTACAGTTTATTTTTTTTAAGTTCTTGTATTTTCTGGGCTTGGGGGGGGGTTACTGACTAGGCCTTCTGCCTGGGGGGACCTAGGCTCTCTGTTTTTGGTTCTCTTTGTGGTTCTGTTGCCTTTAAGATCCTTTTATTGTGTTTTCTGGGCCAGTTTTTTTTTGGGGGGGGGGGGGTGTGGGGGGGGGGGTGTTACAGGCCCTCTGCCTCGGCCCTAGGGCCTAGGCTCTCTGTTTTTGGTTCTTGTCCTTTGTGGTTCCTGTGTTGCCTTTAAGTTCCTTTTATTGTGTTTTCTAGGCTAGTTGGGGCTTTTTTTGGGGGGGGTGTTACTGACTAGGTGGGCCTAGGCTCTGTCTGTTGCCTTTTACTGGTTCTGGTTCTGTGCCTTTTAGCAGGTTTTAAGTTGTTATATTTTTGTGGACTTTTGGTTTTCTTAGGTATGGGGGTTAGTCCTCTGTGTGTGCTTTTGGTTTAGCTGCACCACTGTTAAATAGGCTTTTAATCAAGGTTTCAGGAATTTTGAACTAATATTTTTAAATAAATTTCAGCATAGGGCTTTAGCTGTTCTACCTTTAACTAGGCCACTGCTAGGAGAACAAAAAGAGGCCAAGTTTGTCTTCAGCTCATAAAACAGGGGTATAAGTAGCATATAACTTTTTAAAAAGTAGTGTGCTGTGATGTTTGTGCTCTGACTGAATTTTGGTGAAGCCAGGCACTTTTTTCAGAGAAATTTTTCCCCTTTAGCGTGTGTTTGAATTAGGGAGCACCTGCATTCCTTCACAGGGAATCAGGCTGGTTCCATTAGAATCTCGATAGGAGTAGTTTAAAACCCTAAAACTTTTTAAAAGGTTTCCAAGCCACATCTCAAGGACAGTCTTTAAATATAGTCAGGGTGAGTGTAGGAATTCACTAGTTCTAAAAAACAAACCCAGAAAAAACTAAAGCAAGGCTTTCATTAGCTAGTTAATTATTGCGGTCTTGAGACCAACGTACAGCGTAAGCATAAAACAGTCTGAAGCAAGGCTAGGTCTACTGAAAGAAACAAAAACCTAGTTTTGGGGTGGAAGGGTTTATAAAAAGGTTTGAGGCTGCTTTAGGGTCAGGTAAGTGCCTAATACCCTCCCCACAAGTTAGGCTGAGTTTGGCCAGGGGCACCATGAGCAACAGGAAGGGAACACAGAGGGGCCCTGGGGGCAAGGCTAAGGAGAAGACTAGAGGGATGGAGGAGAGGGGGAGAGCCTCACTTTCCCCCCTACCTCAGCGCAGGACCACAGCAGAGCATTCTGGCACCACTCCGACCTCTGGCCAGAGTGGTGCTATGAAGATGCCATGCCTGGTTCTCTTCCCTGTTAAAAAGGATGCTCCTGGGGTGGCCCCAGCAGAGGTGCCTGCAGGTGCTGGCACTGGACAGGGGTCTGCTGCTCAGGCAGTCCCTCCTCAAGTTGTTGCTGCTGAGGCTCAGTGGCAGGAGGAGGAGCAGCCAGAGCTGTCAAGGATGCTTTGGGGTTGGGTTCTGCGGAGAATCCCAATCTGGACACTGTGACTTGTGATTTCCAGCATCTCCTCCAGAAATGCCGGTACACTGTGAGTTACTTCTCTCGCAGTACGAAGGACATCTATCTGCTGCACGAGAATCAGGCGCTGACAGGTGTGCCAGAGCACCGCCTGTTGGGCGACGTCATCACTCGCTGGAACTCCACCTGTGTCATGCTTGAACGCTTGGTGGAGCAGAAGAGTGCCCTGATTGCCCTGATCTCTGACACCAGGGTCATTCGGGAAGAGAGCCGGCTCAACCGGGAGGACTGGTTGACCATCTCTCAGACTGTGATAGTTCTTAGGCCCTTTAAGAGCTACACAGAGATGCTCTCGTCTGATACGACAAGTCTGGTTCTCGCCATTCCCATGGTCCACATGGCCCGTGAAGACTTGGCCTCGTTTCTGGAGCCAGTTGCAGGACATGCAGACATGGTTCCAGCAGTGTGCATGCTGGTGAGCAGGCTGCACAGCGGACGCTTTTGGTCTAGCCTCCAGCAGAAGTCCTGCATGATGTGACCCGCACATCAAGGGCAGGATCACCAAGCAGGCCAACAAGTTCATTCAATGGCGAGACAAGCTCTCCTGGCAAGTTGAGCGCATGCAGGCCAAGAGGGTCACGTTGCCACAAGCTCAAATGCTGTTCATCCTCCATCTCCCCTGCTAGGCAGCATCCCCCCCATGGCTCCTGCCATGACGACTGTTGAGATGGCAGTCATCGGGCAGATCTTTGGCCCCTCTCCCAGGAGCTGCAGGTGCATGAGAGAGGACACAGAGGCTGTGATGGTGAGGGACTACTTTGCAGAGCCCTACGAGTCGCAGACAACCTGTCCACTGAGCTACTGGGCCATAAAGGAGGCGGTCTGGCCAGACCTCTCTGCTGTGGCCCAGAAGCTCCTTTCATGCCCTCCGACAAGCGTGCAGAGTGAGCGCGTTTTTCCCCATGTGGGCGACATTATCTGCTCGCATTGCTCACACCTGTTCCCCTGGTCAGTTGAGCAGTTGTGGTCTTCCTGAAGGTCAACTTGCCACTGTTTGGTTTCCGGGTCCTAGACTTTGAGAGTGATTGAAGTGAGTACGCATACTTGTGCCTGCATCCCCTCTTGGTCTGTGCTGGGAAGTTGGGTTACATGGCTCTTCCCATGATTAAAACTAGAGAAGCTAGAGAGAAGTAGCGGCCAGGGCCATTACCATTTTGATTGGCACAGAAATGCCCCACCAATCTCCCCACTTCCATCCACCTACCTTCACAGGGTGTCTGTTGTGGGGAGGGGAAGGGAAAGGAGTTTGTAAGCCGCTCTGAGACACCTTTGGGTAGTGAAGGGCGGGGTATAAATCCAATCTCTTCTCTTCTTCTTCTAGATAAAATTTGGCTATCTTCCAATGATAAGTTGATTCAAAAGATATATAAGCTATTGTTGGAGAATTATATGCAGGACGAAACTGTAAAACCCTCTATGGTAAAGTGGATGCAAGATATGGGATATAATGTTGACATTGACAAATGGGCTAAAATATGGGAAATAATGGGACTCCTTAGATCAACATCGCTTAAAGAAAACATATATAAAATGTTTCACAGGTGGTACTGATCACCTGATAGAATCGCCAAATGTTCAAATATGGTTTCTAAGGACTGCTGGAAAAGCAAGAACAACATAGGATCCTTCTTCCATATGTGGTGGAAATGTGAAAAAATACAAAAATTTTGGAAATCTGTAAAAATGATAATATCAGAGATATTTAATATTAACCTTAACTTATTACCAGAAATATATTTATTAAATATAATCCCAGACTCTTATGAGCCAGAAGATAGGTATTTGTTACTTTATAGTCTAACATCATCAAGAATATCATTAGCTCGTTATTGAAAAATGAAAAATTACCCTCTAGACAAGAAATAGCCTTGAAACTGCTAGACACTGCTGAAATGGACAAATTAACAATATTATTACATGGGAAAGATGAAGCCTTATTTCAGAACAGATGGTTGTGTGTATAAATGGTGGGAAAAGAATTATATGTAAATGACTTTGAAATTATAAGGAAAGTTTTAAATATATGGTTGTACAACATGATAAAACCTCAAAATAAAGTATTATAAAAAATTGTTCTCCATTTGAACATGGTAGAGTAGGGTACATGCCAAGCAGCTAGAAACCAGCAGAACCCACAGGAGCACCACAAATAATGAATGTAAATGAATATTGTTTATTGAAAAATAATTTTCTTTTGCAGGGGTGAGATGGGAAAGGGAGGGAGAGCCTGTGATGAAGGGCAGCTGCCGCACATAGGCTAAGCCTCCTCCACTGAGGCAGGCAGTGATGGCTGGTGTTGGTGTACTGCTGCAAGAGAGGAGGATCAGTGGACAGTGGACAGATAGACACTACCCCCTCCCTCTCACTTTCTGTGGCATTAGTGGGCAGGGCTTCTTGTTGTGGTGATTACTAACTTGCACAGGTTCTGCCCCCTCAGGTTATGCTGCAGAGATTCTCCTATTTGACCTGAGTTCTGTTGGGTTTGGCACTGACTGGCACAGTGGCACAGGTTCTGGGGGCCACATTGCACTGGTTCTGCTGCTGCTGGCTTGGCAAACATGCTCCTTCAGTTAATGCTGCAGAGATTCTCCTATTTGACCTGAGTTCTGTTGGGTTTGGCACTGACTGGCACAGTGGCACAGGTTCTGGGGGCCACATTGCACTGGTTCTGCTGCTGCTGGCTTGGCAAACATGCTCCTTCAGTTAATGCTGCAGAGATTCTCCTATTTGACCTGAGTTCTGTTGGGTTTGGCACTGACTGGCACAGTGGCACAGATTCTGGGGGGCCACATTGTGTCAGCTCGCTGTCATAAAGGCTGGTGTGGAGGGGGAAGGGATTCCTTGGAATGTAACTTTCACTTTCTTGCTGTCTGGGTGATGCCCCTTATCTGTATGGTTTATATGTATGACTTTGGTTCCTAGCTGTAACATCATCCTCTGGGAACAAGGGGTTTAGATTCTGGCAGGCCCCCCTTCTTACCTTGATTGGCTCTCTGCCGCCTGGTGCCCTTCTTTGAACCCTGTATATCTGTCTACCCCGCGCTTTTTTAATTTAGTCTTCTTCAGATCCTAAAGTAGTGACGTTCTGCCAATACTGATCAATAAACTTTCCTTCAAAAGAAGCAAGTCGTTGATTCTGATTGTTGCAGGAGTCTGACACATTGCGCAGATTCTGCTGTTGGCCTGGCTGGCAAACATGCTCCCTCAGTTTATGCTGCAGAGATTCATTGATTTGAACTGAGTCCAGTTGGGTTTGGACACTGACTGGCACAGTGGCACTGGTTCTCGGGGGCACATTGCACAGGTTCTGCTGCTGGCCTGACAAACATGCCCCCTCACACCACCACCACACCTCACTTACTTTCTTACAGAGATTCTTGGAGAGACACTGTCTGCTGCCTGCCTTTTTTCCATCCCCATAGAAAACAATGGAGAATTGGAGGCACCCTCTTTGGATGCCCCTGGAATTGGACCCCCTGGTCCAATATTTTCAAATCTTTGTGAGTCTTTTGGGGAGAGGCTCCAGCAGCTACAGTCCAAATTTGGTGCCTCTACCTCAAATCCCCTCCCCCCAACCCCCTGAAAACGTGTTAGAAGATTTTTGCCATTGACTACAATGGCCCCATAGGATATAATGGACCCAACGTTTTTTGGATATCCAAAAAATTTCAGGTATCTATACAATACCAGTATTGGTATTTGTTTTGTTTTTTTCAGATTTCCCGAAAAAATTTGGGCTCAATATATCCGAATCCGGGGGGGAAAACCATTTTTTTTCCTGCACACCCCTACTGCACAGGATTCCATACTTAGTGCTCCACACTATTCAGTCCACTGGAGTTTCTTACTCTCAAGTAAACTTGCCCAGGCTCATGCTGTAAATTCCTCTGAGTTTAAAAAGACTAGCTCCCAAATAAGTAGGCACAGACTTGTAGTAGCCTCATGTGCCTCTCATATCCCATCCTCCACCACTATTCTTTCCTCCCTTACCCCAAATAGATTAGCTCTTACTTCAAATACAAACATGTGCCTCCCAGCTGGAACTGGTCCCACTAGCACAGAGTCAAGAACTTGGTCATACTCTTCACTCTCAGCCGAGCCCACATAAATGATCTTCCACTCCAAGTCTGAAATAATAGAGAAGAAATCAGCAATAATATCGACACCACAACCACAGAGCCTTAATACCCTCCTACGCAAAGCCATTACATTACAAACCAGTGAATTAGTATTAATGTTTCAAAAACATGCATCTGTTCAAGAGTCAGACTGAGGATTTCATTCACCAAGCAAGCCAAGATTACACCAATAACTCTATTCTGCTTCCCAATATGTCACTAGCAAACTTTTCAGAACAGTCTCATGTCTGTTCAAGTATTGAAGATACCCCTGGAAAACAACAGGCCGAATGCTATTGTAATATTCTCAGAACACTGAAGCCAGCTCAGCAACCCCTTCAATGCAGTCAGTTTGGATCTTTCTTTTGGGTAAAACCCTAAAATTTGCAGCAAAAACCAGCTGTGGAAAGCAGCCATAATCACAACAAGCTTTCCCCACCAGAGAGCACGGTGCAGCTACTTGTATACTGTTTCCATTTTTAAACGAGCTGAGGAGGAACATTTAATGAATAAACAAACATCTGGTGTTTAAAAAACTAGTCAGTTTGCTTTGCTGGCCGGAGGATGGACAGACACCAAAGGTAACTCAGATTTTTATTTGGTAGATGTACATCTAAAAGCAGGCTTATACCATGTGTGAAGGATATACTCTATCTTTAAATCTATGTCCCTCTCTTTTATCTTTCTGACTTTAAAAAATGATCCAAAAATAGTTGGCAATTTGCTACAAAGGATCACTCCTGCAGCAAAGAAGGTTAACAAGCTCTTCCATGTGACATAGTAAACCTAATTACAAGAACTTGCATTCCAAAACCAATAACTGGAAACTTCCCTCTGCTGTCTTGGCATTGTGCGAAAGAGTTCTTCTGTTAGAAAATCTGAAAAGGCAGCTAGTTCCAGGTTATAGCTTACTCACTAATCACTTTAACATTGCAGGTATTACTTTGCATGGAGATAGGTCATAAGAAATTATTAACTTGACTAATACTTCCTTTTAAGCAATGCCTAGCTAGATCTCAGATGTGGTGCATGTGTGTGTGGGAGGGGAAGAGTTAATACCAAAAGTTCAATTCCAGGTTATGCACCCCCTGAAAAAGATTCAGGCCCTTCTCTGATGGGAGGGCAACACTGACAGTTGATCTGAAGCATACCACTGCAAAGAGGATTCCAGATTCTGTTAAAATAATGGAATTTAATTTCTACCTTTATGGCTGTCCTTTATGAGATCTTGGAAGTCTACAGGGCAGCAAATCCCAGCAGTACTTAGTCTGTGGGTGGCACTGTTCTGGGAGAGAACCACACAACTCTAATCTCCTCAGATTTAAAGGGGGGGAGCAGAGAATACAAATATACTAAATAGATAAACAAGTATTTGTTTAATTAAGCACCTTAGCAAAAATAAGTAATATCTGAAGATACTCAAGGTGTGAAATTACTTATTTTGGAGTCCTGCATCCCATAACTATTCAAACAGTACAGGAAGAAACATAGCTGCTACCCCCAAAAAGACCCCCTACGAACTAATACCCCTCCCTCCATCTCCTGCGAGCAATCCTGACTGGGGGGGGGGGTCGTGACAAAATTCCCTGAGAGATAGGACGGAGACAATAAAACAAAGGCCAGCAGAGAGGACTAGCAGGACCCTAGGATTCATCAGGTGATTTAAACCTTACAGCATCATACCCCACAGCTACGAGCATCTAGGTCAGCGAGTGGCTCCCCACAGCTAGGCTATCTAGAGGCCAGAACAGGTCTTCTTAGCCAAAAACACATACGGCCTTAAGCCCGGGCTAAGTTAAACGGAGACCTCGTGGGACCACACAACTCTCTCTCTCCCGCCCCATGTAGCCCGCTAAAGGATCTGGCAAGGTATGAAGGCGCCCTGCAAGCTTTTGTCGGTGGTAACTGGAGGCAGCTGGTTTGATGGGTAGAACCCTACCTGGCCATTCTAGTGGGAAGGACAGGACGGCGTCCTCCCTCCCCCCCGACTTACCGTGCGGCAAAGCCTCTCCGCACTCGAACTGCACCTGGAAACGTAGCGGGTGGCTAAAGGGGCTCGGGTTTTCCAGCACCAAAACGCCCAGCACCGACACCCGCGCCATGACAGATTCCCCTCCCCACTCCTCTTTTCTCTAGCACTCTAACAGCCCCCGGCCACACTAAACCCGCTCCGCGCGCAGCCAGTTTAACGACACAGCAGCGCCGCGGCCAATCACTGCGCGGTAATACGTGCGCCTCCGCCAATCCCTACACTTCGCGCCTGAGCTCCCCCGCCCATTCCACACGACAGGCCACACCTTCTCCCTTCCCCTACCAATCTGCCTTTCCCATTTGGTCCCTGGCGGGAGCTTAATCTAAACAATCGTCGCTCGCCTACGCTTTCCTCCTTCCGCCTCTCCTTACTCCGCCTCCAATCAGCACGCGCCTTGCTTGTTCCCTTCAGCGCGCTAAAAGGCGGTTGGCTAACTGGTACTTTCTGGATAGCCAAAGAAACCAATCCAAACAGTTGGTGGAATAGACGCAAGGGAAACCAGGGAAATTATTTGCAAATTCTGGAGGATGCATGCAGCGGATTGAATTTGGGTGCGACTCCGGAGTGGTGGTTTAAAGATTGAAAGCTATGTAGGTGTGCTTTAGAGTTCTGTGGAACCAAGGTGTGTGTAATAGTCAGTGATAATCTCCCTAACCGGAGCAAATGTGCTCTTGCGTAGATCTCTTGCAGGAAGTTAACAAGTAGCGGCCGTGGTATGTTTACAGGGAGCCTGTAATAAGCAAAGCAGCAGAGGTCATCTGGCTGTTTTGGTAGCAGAGTAGATAAACTCCGAGAGCCTTGACTGTCCGGATAATCAGCAAGACCGTCTGCCGCTGATCTGCACTGTCCATATCGCCTCTCAGGGGGCTTCTGCCTGACCCTTTCATGCCCCCTCCTGCTGTCATATCTAAAGACTGAGAGACTCCTGTATCAGGTCTAGTTCCCAACCTCCAGGAGATCTGTCCGCATTATAAATTCAGATTACAGGTCTACTGAAGAAAATGGCTGCTTTCAAGGGTGGACTCTAGCATTATATTCCATGGAAGTCCCTCACCTCTCCAAACCCTGCCTTCCCTGAGCTACATCCCCAAATCTCCAGGAGTTTCTTCATCCAGAGATGGCAATCCTAGTAGCCAGTAGGGTTGCTACCTATGATGTACATATGTGTGTATGCCTTTGTGAGCCCTCACAAACAAGTTTCTGTTTCCCCCATCAAGGCCTGAATGGGAGGAGCTTCACTTAGTTCTATTTGTGTGTATGTTGCAGTTCCAAGCATGTGTGAAACAATAAAGAAGCCTGATTCAGGTGGGTAGCCATGTTGGTCTGAAGCAGCAGAACAAAGTTGGAGTCCAGTGGCACCTTTAAGACCAACAAAATTTTATTCAAGGTATAAGCTTTTGTGTGCAAGCACACTTCTTCAGATGAGTGTGTTTGCACATGAAAGCTTACTCCTTCAGTAAAGAAGCCTATTGCTGAAGCTGCCAGAGTGTCCTGTGTGCTAACTGGATAGGTAAATTTAATACTATGCACCAGATGCCAGAGGATAGTGCGTGGTGTGCAAAAAGGTGTTTCTGGTTGGGAATAATCCTGCATTGAACAAAAATAATGGAACAGTTTGAGCCCACCATAAACTAAGCTTCACTGGGAATTCAGGAGAAAACTGGATAAAATGGGAACAGAAATTAGAACTGTACCTACAAGCTACAAAAACTGAGGATGAGCCAGAGGGTTATAAAATCACTGTAATATTGCACTATATAGGAGACAAGGCATTGGAAATATACAGTAATCTGCCTATGCAGACAAGACAGTAGCAGAAGCCCTTGCTGTATTCAGAAATGATTGTGAGCTCGGGGAAGAAACTGTGTTTTCGAATGGTTACAGTTCTGCCATCGCGGTTGTTACAATGCTCAGGGAGAAATCTCAAGACCATGCTGTCCTTGGTGCCCCTCAAATCAGTTCTGGAAGATGTTGAGGTAAAAGGGGTAATCACAACAGTGACCAAGCCAGCCACATGGGTTGTTAGCCAAATTGCCTTCTTTATTAATAAACTAGGAACAAGGCCCATTGTGAAAATAAATACAATGAGCTCTAGAAAGAGGCTCTGGGAGAGTGCCAAGGCCTTGGGCACGCAGCATCAATTTGCTGTGGTGACCTCCTCAAACCCCACCCTCTTCAGGCTCTACTCCTGGAGTTGGCAACCCCATCCCCTTCCCAGCTAACCAACCTGCC
>NW_015160843.1:241644-256573 GCF_001447785.1 Gekko japonicus
GCAATTGTCAGCTTATTTAAAAAGAAGGCTTTTAGCCAGATAGAAAAGAAGACTGAAATGTTACTCCTATAATCTACTGGAGAACAAGTGAGCCAGCAACGTGAGATAGAGAGCATTTGCCAGCCAATTTGAAATAAGGCTTCTAGCCAGATAAAAAGAGGACTGGTTGCTACTATTAAGAAAATAATTAACTGGCTTGCTCCTAGTACAAATACTTGAAATGGAACTGGAAGTAAGTTTAAAATTGTTGAAGTTAAAAAGTAATAATTTTCAAAAATGTATAAATTAGAACAAAACTACTTTCCGTTCAGCTTCATGTTTCTTTCTATTCTAAATAATCATGTTTGTTTTAGGATAATTTGAAAAAGAAGTTAAGCTGCAATAATTTGAAGAAAGTAAAAAAGAAGTTAATGCTGCTACTATTTGAAGGAAGCAAAAGAAGTAGTTAAACTGTATCGAGAGGCTGACACCTTCTAACATGACAGGACTACTCCTGAGGAAGATTGTTGAAATGAGTATAAAACTGGGTGCTCATAGAGCTACTCCTGAGGACTACTCCTGAGGAAGATTGTTGAAATGAGTATAAAACCGGGTGCTCATAGCGTCTTTGTCAAGAGCGAAAGCCGTTTGCAAGTAATTCTGACAGGGCAGAGTGGCTGAAGGGGGAGTGGGCGAGGAAGAGGAGCAGACCCAGCACCCAGCCAATGGCACACAAGTACTCTTGAGTGGCGGCTGACGGGCCAATGGCTGAGGGAGTGCATGGAATCTTGCCACCCCAAAACAGGATTATGTATAAGGAGATATGTGGGAAATTATGAGTATTAAACGGCAATAGGCATTAAGCATGGGACCATTAACCTATGTTTATGGGAGTTAGAGTTCCCAGACCCCAGGAATAGACGCCAAGGCTAGATTACTAAAACAGTGATTTCTTTACTAAAGGTTTTTCAAGTATACATACAAAAATCAAGCATTCATACACGTGATACAGGGCTAAGAATACAGATTAGAAATGATAATTTGCATGAGCAGGAAATATCATTGGTTGGGTGATACTTTACCTGTCCGGCGCGATGCTTGGATTATGCAGTGAAAAATAACACAATAAGGGAAAAGGGACTGTGAGTTGACCAGCAGCATATGTGGCCTCATTCCAAAAAGGCCTAGATTTGGAACCAACAAGATAGGTTGGGGTTAGAAGAAGTAAAAGCAAGAGAGAGAACAATGGCACAAAGCTCTTCTTTTATATCCAAAAATGTGACCTGAGCCAGGAAATATTGACCAAACTCTGAATGGGGCATAAAGGGATTAATGGTTGGGCAATCACAGGTGATGGGAGAATGGGAAGAATGGGAAAGATAAAGGAGGAAAGGAAGAGAATTATTCAGGTTGCAGAACCAGTGCTTTGGATTAATGATCAGATGCTTGA
The DNA here is from genome assembly GCF_001447785.1 of Gekko japonicus. Taxonomy (NCBI): domain Eukaryota; kingdom Metazoa; phylum Chordata; class Lepidosauria; order Squamata; family Gekkonidae; genus Gekko; species Gekko japonicus. Next base: position 243,074 of record NW_015160843.1, read on the forward strand.
CAGCTGTGTTATCTTGATGGGTGGCAGGAAGACTTGATCGCTTGCTGTGTTGTCATCAGGCACATCCTTTTGTCTTAGGCTGGAGAGGAATATGTGCTTCTTTTGGTTATGTTAATACATGGAGGTGGGGGGGTAAAGCCTGTGTGATGGAGTCTGTGCAGGTGTCTGTGCAGGAACATCTTGTCCATTTTGCAGAGCATGGCTCCCCTCTGTGATCTGTTTCTCCTTGCATGGAAGTCAGGGCTGCTGGTCTGCAGACTTTTGATGGAGATGCAGGAGCAGGAGACTTCTTGTAGTACAGGAGTCTACATCTGGCTTTGGCATGCTGCTTAGGCACAAGGCTCCCCTTAGCTAAAGCACATCCTTTTAGTCCAGTGTAAAGGCGCTGTTTTTGGGCTCACAGTATTGTCCATTGGCCTGACACACTCTTGTCACAGTTCAGCATGGCAGTCATATTTAAGAGTCTTTAGTGATGTCATCTGAAGTGGCTGCATGGCAACAGAGTCCACAGCCTGCTGATAACACAAAAAAAGAATGGATCACTGAGGTTATGCCTAGATCCCGGGGATCTCAGCAAGGCTTATTAAGTAATAATAGTTCTCAATTCTTATGGTAGGAGATGTGCAGAGGAAACTGGCTGGCAAAAAGCTGTTCCCTATCCTGGATGAAAAGGTCTGCTAACAAGGTCTTTCAGCAGAAAAGGTATGAGTGTTCTGGCAATATCCCAGGTTTTCATATACTTGCAGGGGACATGGTTATCACAGAATTCATCAAAGAGGGACATGATGAGGTGCTCTGGCAGGTCCTTGAGAGAGCATGAAGAAGGGGAGTCAAGTTCAACAAAGACAAAATTCGTTTTCTGGTGGGTATAGTTGAATACATGGGCCACATCTTCTCTAAGGATGGAACAGGACCGGCTGACAGCAAAGTGGGGGCAATGGCCAAGCTACACCCCCCTCCCCAGCCAAAAAGGGTCTCTAAAGGATTCTTGGCACCTTTCAATATGTGGCCCAATATATACCCAATGACTCCAGTCTGACAGTACTTCTCGGGACTCTTTTGCACAATAATGTTATTTGCCAATGGGAGCCTGAACACTAAGCAGCTCTTGATTAATTGAAGAGGACCATCACAACACCAGTTTTACAATATTTCAGTCCTATAAGGATGGGCTGGAGGCATGTCTGTTCCAGAAAGGGAGACCAATAGCTATACGTTCCGGTCCCTGTCCAAGGCAGAACAAAATTATACACAAATAGAAGGAGCTTCTGGGAATTGCCTTTGCAAGGTCCAGGTTCCATCAGTATGTTTTTGATGCCTAAGTGATAGTCCAATCTGACCATAAGCCATTAGAACCTATTTTTGCCGGGCCAATTGGAACAGCCCCAGCGAGACTGCAGAGAATGTTACAGCTGCAGAGGTATGACATTCTGATCCGGTACAAAAAAGGCAAAAACATGTCTACCCATAGACACCACTGTTGCTGAGATGGAACCCTTGATGGAGGAATGAGTGATTTATGGCCTGTGCGGCACAATTCTGCTCAGTGATTACATGCTTAAACAGTTGCAGGATTTCACTGCAGCAGACCTAAAGGCCCTCAATGGCTGGCTACTCTGAGCCAACATCAGGCTTGAAAATGACCTATTGATAATAGGCTCCCAAATCATCATTCCACGGGGTGCTAGAGAAAGCATGCTGACACTGCTGCAAGTTATACACCAAGAAGTCAACAGATTCAAAGCATTTGCTAGAGCACTTATGTATCGGTCAAACATGAATGCAGAGATAGAGCATTGGGGTGGCAACTGCCAGCCATACCAAGAATTCCAGCCCTCCAGTCACAGGGAAGCAATGATTCTGCATGAGATTCCAGACCTGCTGTAACTGAAGGTAGCCACTGACATATATGAACTACCAGAGCTTTTTTGCTAGAAAATGCCTAGCAGGAACTCATTACCATAACAGGCCACACCCAACAGCAGAAACTCATTACCATATTAGGCCACACCCTGACCGCACAGCTCATTAGTATATTGGGCCACACCCACATGTTACCAGAAGTGTGGTCATCCAGCCACAGCCACCTTTTGTTTCTTATTCTGTTTACCTTGTTTGTTGTCAAAACTCAGGGCCTTTTTTGTAGCAGGAACTCCTTTGCATGTTAGGCCACACACCCCTAATGTAGCCAATCCTAATGAGTTTCTGCTGTTGGGTGTGTCCTATTATGCTAATGAGTTCCTGCTGGGCGTGGCCAACTCGGGAGCCAGCCGGAACTCCGTTCCTGTGTGTTCCTGCCCAAAAATAGCCCTGTCAACTACAAGGGCACACCTAATTGGTAGTTACAGTGACCTCAGAGTTCTGAAGTGGTTTTTGTAATTTGACAGTTGATAAGACAGTATTAGTTTGAAGACTGGGGATGTGATGTACATATGTGTGTGTGCTTCAACTGAGCCTTCACAGACTAGTTTCTGTTTCCCCCATCAAGATCTGTATGGGAGGAGCCTCAATTAATTCGTCTCTCTCTCTCTCTCTCTCTCCCTCTCTCCCTCTCCCTCTCCCTCTCTCTCGTTGTAGTTCCAAGTGTGTGTGAAGCAATAAAGAAGCCTGTTGCTGAAATGGCCCAGAATCTCCTGTATGCTTACTGGACAGGTAAGAGTCCAGTAGCACCTTAAAGACTAACAAAATATGAGCTCTTGTGAGTCACTGCTCACTTTTTTAGATATCAGGTATCTGAAGAAGTGAGCAGTGACTCACGAAAGGTCATACCCTACCACAAATTTTGTTAGTCTTTAAGGTGCTACTGGACTCTTACTCTTTTCTGCTGCTACAGACAAACACAGCTACCCATCTTCATCTATCTGGATAGGCAAGCATAAACTTACTCCTGCAAACCAGACCCCAGAGGATACCACAATACCATTTTTGCTGGTGGTGTTTTAACAGCTGTACAAAAAGCAGATATGCAGTGTTTGGTCCCAGAAAAGCAGTGTCTGGTCAGTGTGGGAGTGGGGGCAGGTGGAGGAGCCATATTAGGAAACTTCTGCTCTGCTCAATCTGCCACTGCCCCACACCCTTACTTTTCAAAACATTGGCAAATAATCTTTATGAATACAGAGGTAGCCCCCTTTTTCTTCTGCTCCAGCTCTGGGACAGTCACCCTGAAAGGCAAGAAGTTCCTGTCAGTGGTCGAATCTGCATTTGTCTTTCCCACTGGTGTCCCAGCCTTCTGACTCCGTCTTCAAAAAAGCTGTCTACATTTGGTTTCGTTTTCACGCCTCAACAGTGCTAGCATACTTTTGCATGTCCACATATGTTTATCGCCTTCTCGTGGCGGCTCCACTGTCATTGCACCTCCCCACTGCTTTAAAAGAATCTTCTCCAAACAACGTTCAAACAAGCATAGAGAAAGATGGCATCACAGCAGCACGAAACTGATTTAAAAATGCAAAAGCAGATTCGACCAATGACTAGCACATGGATAGCACCATCAGTCCAGCTGCGTTTTGCTCCTTCTCCTCCTCCTCCAATTTTTCCATATTGAATCCCTGACCTTTCCTTTCATCCTTGTTTTGTATATCTAATATGAGTCCACTTATTGAATCCTAGTCTAGGAGTAAACTGTATGCAACATGCAGCAAATGACTGTCACATGTGGCACTTAAATTTACCAGTATGAGCCTACGTGGCTGCTGACTTTTTATAGTGAGGCCCTGTTTTGTGTGATACCCTTTTGCCGGATGGGAACATGTCGTTTTGGTGGTGGGACTGAGATTGTGGAAAACCCATCCTGGGAAGAACTTCATTTGCTAAATTCCTTGGCAGTGCTTAAAAAGACATCTGTCTTTCTAACAATGCAATCCTATGCAAAGTTACTCCAGTCAAAAAGTCCATTATTTAAAAGGATTTAGGCTGGAGTAAATTTTCATTGTTAGGTAAACTTCCATGGGATGATGATTCTCCATGTAAGTTTTGCTGCTGTGAATGCAGAAGGAACGGAAAACACAGCAGTTTCCCCCACACATTGCTTGCTCAGATCCCCCAATCTGCCACTGGAGGGCAGGGAAAATCATGGCTGCAGGGACTGAGGCACAACAAATGAGGGGGGAAAGTGCCTGTTTTTCCATCTACTTGGTGTGCAAATGCACTTTGAGTACAACTTTCCCAAAAGATCATACCAAACCAAGTTGGAGAAAGATTGCAACAAAGGGGGGGGGGGACCCAGAAAGTAGATGATTAGGGAATGATGTCATGTGAATGCTCTCCCAAAAATGCTCCCCTTGGGATTGTAATCTGGAGGGAAACCTCTACATGGAAGCAATTTAGGTTGCTTTTTATATTGTTTTATGACCTCCTGTGAGTTTTAATCTTCATCAGCTGGCTGTTTTACATTTTTAAAAATAAAGCATGCCTTTATGAGATAAACACCAAACTAAATTATTTATTTATTTATTGGTTTAATTTGTACCCCGTACTCCTCGCAAAGCAGGCTCAAGTACATGCAATATTTACACTGAAAATAATTTAAAATATGAATCCATATTAGCATCCACATTTCTATATTTTTTCCAGCCTTGTCAACTTGGTCAACTTTGCAGCCAATTAATTCAGAATCATACAAAATCATTCATATTTATAAGTTTTTTTGGCACTTTCCAATGTTTTTCAAAAACTCTCTTTGCTGTCAGAATTATTAAGCATGGTATCACATGCTTAATAATATTCCATTAAAAATGAAGGTGTATTCCTAGCATCTCATGGACTAGAGTGTTACATATTCTGAAATATAATGGTTTTACATGTTTTGCATTCAGTTGTAATTGTTTTTATTGTACCAATACTTGGTAATGTGTAAGCTAAGTTTTAAAATAAATAAATTAATAAACGGCGAAGTTAGATTCAGATGGGTAGCTGTGTTAAGTAAAAAAATTGGGATGGTAAAAGCTGGAACAGCACAGAACAGGCCAGAACGGGCATTAAACAGTCAATAGTACCGCAAAAAACCATTAGGATGCATTACAGACACTTAAGAACAATATTTTCAAAATGAAAACACAGAACTCTTGTGCGTTTATTAACCCTTTTCAGTCCAAAATGCCTCCGGAACACCCTGGAACAGGCCAGAACAGGCATTAAGCGAACAATGGTACTGCAAAAAACAGTGGTATGCATTATAGACACTCAAGAAAAACATTTTAGAAGTGAAAACACAGAACTCTTGCACTTTTATTGACCCTTTCCAGGCCAAAATGCCTCCGGAACACCCTAGAACAGGCATTAAACAAGCAATAGTTCCACAGAAAACAGTGGGATGTATTAAAGGCACTCCAGAACAATATTTTGGAAATCTAAACACAGAAATAGCATGTGCTTATTATCCCTTTCCAGGCCAAAATGCCTCTGGAAAACCACGGATCAGATCAGAACAGGCATTGAACAAATTACAGTACCGTAATCAACAGTGGGACGCATTAAAGGCACTCCAGAACAGTATTTTGGAAATCAAAACACAGAAATATTGTGCCCTTATTAACCCTTTCCTGGCCAAAATGCCTCCATTCCATCAGGTAACAGGCTGTAAAGGGCTGTAAACAAATAATAGTATTTTGGAAAACAAAATGCAAAAGGAGAATATTTTAATTGATTCTTTCCCTCTTCAAATACCAGTTCTCCATTCAACTTTCCAATTAAATCAAAGTCAGTGTTTGCATCACTAGTTTTGTTCACATTCATCCACTGTGCAATAGTGACCCCCCCCCCCATTCCTTTATTATTGCATTCATCTTCATTTTAACCTACGGCCTGAATTAAGACAATACATTTCAGGTGGCCCCACAGAAGGGGTATAGTGAAAAGTACTGGGTTCGCCACATGGAGGACTCGGACGACGACATGAGTTGCACACATTTATTGTACTTAACACGAGACTAGCTAACGGCCCGACAAGGCCAACTGTATACATACCCACCTAGCACCCCCTAGTCCCATTGGAGGGTTTGAATTTCCTGCCAAAGTGGCTATTGGTTGGTGCTGGGGGAACTAGGATCCTATACTCCTATTGTTTAAGGGAGCCAAGCTTCTGCCTATGCCGCGGACCCCTAGTGGCGGTCCGTGTATATAACACTCCTCCCCCCATAGTTCAGACCCTACCTATGTGATGTAGTCCTGTAAGTAAGCGGGGCCGCCGGCGCTCATGGAGGGAACGCCTGGGGACCGGCACCGGTTCACTAACCACTGGTTCCTGTTGACTAGCTGTGCCCTGTGGTTGTGGTGCCAGTTGTGGTGTTTGCTGCTGTGCTGCTGGCTCAGTTACTTCCGGAAGTGTTCCGCTCGGCGTGGCCTCCTCGCTGTTCTGGGTGTCGGCTTGGACGCCGGGTTCCTGAATTGGTGTCCCCTCTCCTGTCGTTAACTGGGGGGTTCTCCGGCCTCTGGGAGCTGTCGCCTCCGTAGTTGGTCGATGTCTCTCTGCAGAAGTCGACCGTCATCTGTTGACACCTTGTAGGAGACTGGGCCCTTGACTTTGGTGACTCGGCCCGCAATCCAGGGCGGCCCAGTCCCGTAGTTCCAGAGGAATACGGGGTCTCCTGTAAAGAACCCTCTCGGAGCCTCGTGCTGTTCGACCAACCTCCTTGAGTCCGGTGCCCGATCTGGGTGTAGTCGATCCAACAGGGTCGTCGGGCACCGGCCCATCAGTAGTTCTGCGGGGCTGTGTCCAGTGGCGGGGTTAGGCATTGTCCTCTGAGTCAAGAGGAACCTGGCTAAGCGGAACTCCCAGTCCCCATCTGAAATCCGGCGAAGGGCTTCCTTCGCGATCCGCACCATTCTCTCTGCCTGGCCGTTGGTCGCGGGGTGGAAGGGCGCTGATCGGTTTTGCCATATCAGATTTCTCTGGAGGAACTCTTGGAACTCCGATGATGTGAAGGCTGCCCCGTTGTTGGAGACTATAGTGTCCGGCAGGCTGTGTGTGGCGAAAATCTGGCGGAGGGATCGGATCACTGCCTTTGTCAAGGAGGTGGGCACAGGGCTGATCTCTAACCACTTAGAGTAGGAGTCAACCCTCACTAAGAATAATAGTCCCTGAAATGGTCCGGCAAAATCGATATGCAGCCGGGACCATGGTTTGCGGGTTGACTCCCATTTATTTATTTATTTACTTATTTATTTATTTATTTATTTATAGTTTCGATTTCTATACCGCCCTTGACCCCAGAGGGTCTCAGAGGGGGGTATATATACCAGTTATATATATACAGGGGGGTATATATACCAGTTATACCTAATCTAGGGCCACAATTCATTTTTGGGAAGGGAAAGCCTACCAGCACCCAGCGGCATGCATTCTGTTGCTGTTACTATTCACTCCGGGCGGGCTTCTGATGTTACTTCCGGCGCTTTTTGGATTGACTGACGGGCCAACAGCAACCTTGGCAGGCTTCAGCTGGTGTTCTTTTTGGCGCGCGACTGCTCCGACTGCAGCTCGGTTAACATCCTTCAGGCTCCGCCGTGCTGCGTCGTCACATCACAGCTCCGCCTCCGCCCATCATCGCCACGTCCTCAGCTCATCTCTGCCGCCGCCATTACTCCGCCGCCGCCGATTCTGCCGCACTCCTGGCACACCCCGTCAGGAGGTGGGTGCCCCCTGCCACCTATGGCAGGTACCCATTTGTCTACTCGTGAGTACACTTTCAAGCCGCTGGGTGGGTGGGAGCTGGGACTAGGGCCAGGAGCTCCCCCCGGCTGCGGTGGTCTCGAACAGCCGTAGTGGCTGTTTGCTAGTGCTGTTACTGCAGGCATTAGCTGCCTGCGCCACCACCATGGCTGCGTAGGGGCACTTGGCGGGTTGGGCCGAACCTCTTGGCAGGTTTGGCACCTCCGGAACCATGACTCAATCTCGGCATCGATCCCCGGCCACCACACATAGCCTTCATCCTTACTATGCCAGGGTGTACCTTGTGGAGAGCCGTGAGGACTCGCTGTCGCAGGGTGCCAGGGACCACGACTCGATCTCCCCACGGGAGACATCCTTTCAGGGCTGAGAGTTCATCTTTTCAGATGCTAAAAGCTGTGAACTCGGCCCCTGGGGCTGTCGTAGGCCAACCCCTCACCACCCAGCCCAGGACCCGGGAGAGGAGGGGGTCGCAGGCAGACTTTGCAGTGATGTTGGCAGCGTGCAAGGAAGGTTCCGGGAGGCTTTCGACGAGCAGGACCCCTGGCACAGGAGCAGGAGCAGTGTCCACGACTGGCAGTGGTAGCCAGCTCAGTGCGTTGGCATGACCCATCGCCTTGCCCGGGCGGTGTTCTAGGCGGTACTGGTAGCCAGCCAGAAACAGGGACCACCTTAGGACTCGGGGTGACAGGACTTGGGGCGTCTGCTTGTCTGCAGCTAATAGGCCTAGGAGGGGCTTATGGTCCGTAACAATTGTAAAAGGGCGCCCGTAAATGAAGTTGTGGAATTTTTTTACGCCTGCTATGATTGCTAACCCCTCCCTGTCGATTTGCGCATAATTGCACTCCACGGCTGTAAATGTTTGTGAGTAATAGGCCATGGGAACCTCACAGCCATCCGGGAGGACGTGGCCCAGCACTGCGCCGATGCCGTAGGGAGAGGCGTCGCACGCAAGGACAACCGGGAGGGATTAATCAAAGTGGGCTAGCACGTCGTTTGAAATTAACAGCGCTTTCACCCCCCTGAATGCTGCCGTTTCCCTCGGGCCCCAGGTCCAGGGGGGCGACTTATCCAGGAGCCGGTGTAGGGGCTCCGCTACCACAGCCTTGTGTGGCAAAAAGGCGTGGTAAAAGTTTATTAGTTCTAAGAACGCCTATAGTTCAGTTTTACATGTGGGGGCGGGAGCCTCCACGATGGCCTTCACCTTGTCCTTCGCTGGATGAAGGCCGGTAGCATCTACCCTGAACCCCAGGAAGTCCACCTCTGAAACCCCGAGGATGCACTTCTCCCATTTCACTTTGAGGCCAGCCGAGTCAAAACGTTGCAGGACGGCGCAGAGGCGGGAGGCGAAGTCGTTAGGGGACACCGCGGCAATCAAGACGTCATCGAAAAACATTTAAAGTGAGCAGTGCAATATCTTCAGTTTCTACAGCCAGAAAATAAATAAATGGGCCAACGCCGAGTCATGATGATCTCATACAGCAGCAATAGGGAGGCCAGCTGGTAGATGCCCGCTGCCTCAACCAAAGGGCCTGCCAGAACAGCTCCATTTTTCAGGTCCTGTGAAACTGTAACAGGTCTCTCAGGGCCCTGATCTCCCACCAGGCTGGGAGCAGGACCGAAAAAGCTAGACGGGCATCTTTTGGGCCGGGGACAACCAGCAGATGGTTATCTGCAGAGCACAAATCTCTTCGGGGCACATATGGGGAGAGGCGGTCCCGTAGATATGTCAGTCCCAGGCCACATAAGGCCTTAAAGGTCAACACCAACACCTTGAAACAAATCCGGTACTCAATTGGTAGCCAGTGCAATTGGCGGAGCACCAGCTGGATGTGCATCCGCACAGACATTGCCGTCTGCAGGCATGCCACCGCATTTTGCACCAGATGGAGTTTCTGGATCAACTTCAAGGGTAAGCCCACGTAGAGCGAGTTTCAGTAATCAAGCCTGGAAGTGACCATAGCATGGGGGGAGAGGTAGGGAGCCAATTGCTGATCCGCCGAAGATAATAAAAGGCAGACTTGTCCTTTCTTAGAAGGAAAGGCCATCCTTAATATTTAGTACTACAATTGCATAGCAAAATAAATCCAAGGAGCACTAAGTAAAATTTAAAATCAGTAATAAAAATTAACCACTGAGAAATCAGCTGAAGTTAATGCTAAGTGATCTAGTAATTTAAAAAATTGGTGCAGGTAGCCCTAATCTTTGCCTGAATGTAGTACTAATGCAAGCAAGGTGCAATCCTGTGGAATCCCATAGCATAAAGACAAAGAGAGTGAGCAACAGCTACCCAGCACCACTCCTGAAACCAATAACCAGGTAGGTATGCAACCACTCAACTGTGAAACACCCCCCCACCCCATTCCGAAGGTGTTTTTTCCTGGAAAGGGTTAACCAGTTCATGTTATGTCTGTGTTTTGATTACCAACATATTGTTCTCGAGTGACTTTAACGCATTCCATTGTTTTTTGCGATACTGTAATTTGTTTAATGCCTGTTCCAGAGGCATTTTGGTTGGGATTTTTAGTGGTGCTGTTATTTATTTATTTATTTATTTAGTTAGTTAGTTAGTTAGTTAGTTAGTTAGTTATTCAGTTTATATCCCACCCTCCATGCCAAGGCAGATTCAGGGTGGCTTACATAAAATTCATATAAAGACACTTAAAAATCAGTCACAAATAACATAATCTCTCCTTATATATAATGAGTAGTGGGGTGGCACTTTCCAACTCTCCCATTGGCTGTGCAATGCACTCCATCAGTCATTGGCCCATCAGCCGCCACTCAAGAGTACTTGCATGCCATTGGCCAGGTGCAGGGTCTGCTCCTCTTCCCTACCCACTCACACCTCAGCCACTGTTCCCTGTCAGAATTACTGGCAAATGGCTGTGTCTCCCGACGAAGACATTTCTGCTTGGCTCTTCTGTGGGGCTAACTTTTCCCTCAGTGGCTGCTGGTAGAAGGAAATCCTTTCCAGGCCTTTGTGAAGAACTCATTGGGGCCCATCCTGACTAGGGTTGCCAGCTCCAAGTTGGGAAATTCCAGGATATACTATGTCTAAGGAAGCCAGAGTTTGGGGAGGGGAGAGGCGTCAGCTGAATAGAATGCCATAGAGCCCACCCTCCAAAGCAGTTATTTACTTTGGGGGTGGGGGAGCGCTCTTATGGACATAGTTCATAAGTGATAAAAACTGGACTGCACAAGTAGTGTGCAAAAGGGACTGAACTGTGTGGTGACCCAAAAGTGATGCCAGCTGCAGACACGTGCCAGCAGAGGAATAGCCTTCTCCTGAGATGATGTGCCAATGGTTACCTTCCCTCTCTTACCCTCAGCACAGCAAGAAGAGAGACCAGCTCTCTAGACACAGAGAACACACAGAAACCAGTAACCCTGTGCTATGGAAAAATGCCATATTCTGCAAAAGGGACTTACAATCCTGAAGAGTCTCCATAAGCAAAACCTTTCCTTCAACATGTAGGCAACCCCTACCCCACCAGATGATGCATTTAGGCTCCACAGCATAACAAAGGGAGCCTCTGCCAGGAAGGGAGAAGCTGGCTGACTCATCACTCAGCTCATCAGCCAGACTCATAAACTCATCAGCCAGAACCATTAAAAGACAATACCCCTGGACGCAGCTATTGTTTTCCAAGGGTGCCCACTGGTAAAGTGATTAGGGTCAACATCGCCCAACCCTGCCCCATCCTCCTGCAAAGCCAGTTTCTCCTGCAACCAGTTTTTTAAAGGAAACTTCCAGGGGGACAGATCAGGGAGGGGAGGATGGACCAAGGGGACGTCACAAGGAAGGTAGCCAGTAAAGCCCACCTCCAAGGGGATGGCACAAGGGAGGTGGTCAGTGAAGCCCACCCCCAAGCCCCAAAAGGGCATAAAAGACCCTGGCCATGTGCGTGCGCTCTCTCTCTCTCTCTCCATACCCAAACCCTGCCCCATTCTGCTGACTCTCGGTATAGTGCTGCCCAGAGTCACGTGTTCTGCTGGTTCAGAATACAACCATTATTCCCTTATAGTCTCCTCATTTTTCCCGTGGATCATTTCATCTCTTCAGGATAGGCAAGTATCACCCAATCAACGTTTTTACCTGCTCAAGCAAATGTCACTATCCCTTTCTAACTATATTTCTTAGGCCTGTGTAATTGTGAGTGTGTTTGAATTCATTGTATGTTTGTGAAGAACTCTCAGTAAAGAATCCATTTCTCTAAAAGACTTGGTTTCTGCGTTTATTCTTGGTTTTACTGGAAAAGGTGGGACTTCTGTATACATAGGCTTGTGTCCCCTTAGATGCCAATTGCTCTTAAATACATAATTCCCCATAGTTATTAATACATTAAGCAATTTGGCTAACAAGATCTGTTGTCTGGAGTTCAGTTGTGATACCCAGCGATCTTCAGGCTCCACCTGGAGGTTGAGAAAACCAAAGAAGGGATCACAGTACAGGAAATACATCAACACAAAGAAACACTGTGATGAAATTGACAATAACATGTAATTCTTATGGACATCAATAAACACTTTTGCAATATAGCTCAGGAAATTCTAACATATTCAAGAAAGAGTCCAACATCCTCTATGAGCACCCGGTTTTATACTCATTTCAACAATCTTCCTCAGGAGTACTCCTGTTATGTTAGAAGGTGTCAGCCTCTCGATACAGTTTAACTACTTCTTTTGCTTCCTTCAAATAGTAGCAGCATTAACTTCTTTTTTACTTTCTTCAAATTATTGCATCTTAACTTCTTTTTCAAATTATCCTAAAACAAACATGATTATTTATAATAGAAAGAAACATGAAGCTGAATGGAAAGTAGTTTTGTTCTAATTTATACATTTTTGAAAATTATTACTTTTTAACTTCAACAATTTTAAACTTACTTCCAGTTCCATTTCAAGTATTTGTACTAGGAGCAATCCAGTTAATTATTTTCTTAATAGTAGCAACCAGTCCTCTTTTTTTATCTGGCTAGAAGCCTTCTTATTTCAAATTGGCTGGCAAATGCTCCCTATCTCACGTTGCTGGCTCACTTGCTCTCCAGTAGATTACAGGAGTAACATTTCAGTCTTCTTTTCTATCTGGCTAAAAGCCTTCTTCTTAAATAAGCTGACAATTGCTCTCCATCTCTCAGGTTGGAACTGAAACTCACAAAAAACTATTCTGATAGATTCCATGCAGCTGAAAGTAGCATGTTTCTTTCTTAAATGTATAGGCCATCGACAAGGTTACCAAAGTCTGAACTCCTAAATATAATACATTAACTAATTGTAAATAATTTTGTGGGTAATCTTAAATGAACTGGGCTCTATGTAATTATCTTATGAATCCATTTTCAATTATTACAGGTTAACATTTCTTTTTCTACTATCTTCAGATTATCTTGGAAGCCAACATGGCCCTAGGAATGAAAAGATACATGAAGCTGAATGGATTATTACTAATATTAATTTCTTTGTAATTTATAACTTTTAACTTGCTTCCAGTTCCATTATTGTCTATAATGGTAGCACCTAAGACCTCTTTTCTGCCAGGCTAAAAGCCTTCTTTTTAATTAGGCTAACAATTGCTCTCCATCTCTCAAATTGGAACTAAAAGTATATGGATTAAATCCATGCAGCTACATGTTGAATAGCCACAGTTGAACTACTGAAACAGGCCCAGTCCAAAAACATTTAGATAACTTATTTCTTAATAGTAGCAACCAATATTGGGGATATTGACGCTAATCTGTGTTGTACTCTGACCACATAGTCTCCCCTGCTCTGCACAATAACAAAGGGAGGGGGTAGCCCAAGGAAGCAAGGAAAGGCCAGACCCTAGGATT
>NW_015160843.1:256672-262511 GCF_001447785.1 Gekko japonicus
AGAGGGTGAGGTTTGAGGAGGGGTGGGACCTCAGACAGGTACAATGCCATAGACTCCACCCTCCAGTGAGAGCCAGTTTGGTGTACTGGTTAAGTGTGCAGACTCTAATCTGGGAGAACTGGGTGTGATTCCCCACTCCTCCACTTGCACCATAGTTCTTTCAGAGCTGTCCTTGAATGAGCAGTTTTTGTCAGCACTCTCTCAGCCCCATCTACCTCACAGGGTGTCTGTTGTGGGGAGGGGAAGGGAAAGGACTTTGTAAGCCGCTCTGAGACTCTGAGTGAAGGGCGGGGTATAAATCCAATCTTTTCTTCTTCTTCTCCCAACCAGCCATTCCCTCCTGGGAAGCCACTGTTGCCAATCTCCAGGTGAGGGGTGGAGATCACTCAGAATTACAACTGATCTCCAGAGGGGGAAGGAGATGGAAAGCTGACATCAGAGGAGCAGATAATGGTCGGTTGATGCTTGGCTCGGAAGGATATAGGGTTTCCAACTCCAGGTTGGGAAATTCCTAGAGAGGGTGAGGTTTGAAGAGGGGTGGAACCTCAGAGAGGTACAATGCCATAGACTCCACCCTCCGAACCAGCAATTTTCTCCTGGGGAACCATTGTTACCAATCTCCAGGTGAGGGGTGGAGATTACTCAGAATTACAATTGATCTCCAGGAGGGAGGGCAGAAGTCAGCTGCAGTCAGAGGGGCAGATAACGATAGGTTGATGGTTAGCTGGGAAGGGGATGGGGTTGCCAACTCCAGGAGTGGAGCCTGAAGAGGGTGGGGTTTTAGGAGGTCACCACAGCTAATTGACGCTGCATGCCCAAGGCCTTGGCACTCTTGTATTTATTTTCACTATGGGCCTTTTTCCTAGTTTATTAATAAATAAGGCAATTTGGCTAACAACCCATGTGGCTGGCTTGGTCACTGTTGTGATTACCCCTTTTACCTCAACATCTTCCAGAACTGATTTGAGGGGCACCAAGGACAGCATGGTCTTGAGATTTCTCCCTGAGCATTGTAACAACCGCGATGGCAGAACTGTAACCATTCGAAAACACAGTTTCTTCCCCGAGCTCACAATCATTTCTGAATACAGCAAGGGCTTCTGCTACTGTCTTGTCTGCATAGATATTAGGCAGATTACTGTATATTTCCAATGCCTTGTCTCCTATATAGTGCAATATTACAGTGATTTTATAACCCTCTGGCTCATCCTCAGTTTTTGTAGCTTGTAGGTACAGTTCTAATTTCTGTTCCCATTTTATCCAGTTTTCTCCTGAATTCTTAGTGAAGCTTAGTTTATGGTGGGCTCAAACTGTTCCATTATTTTTGTTCAATGCAGGATTATTCCCAACCAGAAACACCTTTTTGCACACCACGCACTATCCTCTGGCATCTGGTGCATAGTATTAAATTTACCTATCCAGTTAGCACACAGGAAACTCTGGCAGTTTCAGCAATAAGCTTCTTTACTTTTTTAAAAAATATATATATATCTTTATTGGGTTTTTCACACTTATAAGTCAAATACGCATATACCAAAACGAACATCCAAATACACAATAACCGACATGTACACATGTAAACAACAACCACCTAACCCCCCCCCCATCATCATTATTTCCTTCCATATCACATTGGTCAAGTATTGTAGTTAATTATGTTCACTCTATCCTCAGAAAAAGACAAGCAAAAATTTCAATTGTCATTACACTTAGCCTAACTCCAAATAATTGGTCATCTAGGTCACTTATATCCCTTCAATCTGAAATTAATAAAGATATATAATAGTAAAAATATTCGTCTGGAATATACACATCTTCAAGAATTAGGCATTTCCTCCTAACCCCAAAATCACCAATTAACTTTACAAACTTATTAACTTGGGATCATTACATGTCAGTTCAGGGGTCTTCCCAATCAGCTTGTATTTTATAGTACTAATCATCTGTAATATTCAGCTCTTCAAAATTATAAATTTCATCTTATCCCCCAAAACCCCAGTTAGCTTTACCAACTTTTTAACTTAACGTTTTTTTTAATTTCTGCCAGCAATCTCCCCATTTGGCTTGTATTTAAAGAAAATATCTATTTGAAAAATGAAAGAGTTTTCCAACCACTAACCTAGGCTTTCCCACCTGTTATTTTCGCCATACTCATATCTTAACCAAGTTTATGTATTTAACATTCCCTTTGTACTACTTCTAGTACTCACTCTAAGAACCACCCCGACTGCAAACAATCAGTTACCTTTTTAGACCTTACACCTTATTATACTTGTAGCACAATAAACAACATAGGTATATCTGATCCACAGCATTCGTGTCAATTCCTTTATAATAGTTCCCAAAAGATCTCTTCCATATTTAGTTGTGTTTTCACTCACTTGTTTGTTGGTTTCATTCTCCAAATTTTCTTGCAGGTGTCTTGGGTCTTTGTATTCCTTTATAAAAGATCCCAAAAAGTCTCTTCCATGTTTGGTTGTATCTTCATTCGCTTGTTTAAAGCCTGTTGCTTTCTTGTTTCTCCGGGAAAGCGTGAGTCGCCTTCCCCCCCCCTTTCCTACTTTTATCTTATTTCCTCTTTCCAAATTGTCTTTTAGCAGGTCGGCTTCTTTTGAGTCTTCTTCTATAACCGCGTGCTGCCTATCCTGCTGGATTTCATGTTGCTCTTCCACCGGTTCACTCTTCTGGTCTTCTTCTCGCTCTTGTAAACTTAGTAGTTGCTCTTTATTATCCCAGCTCTCTGCCGATGAACTTGGGGGTTTACTCAAGATCTTGTCCCAGAGCAATTCCAGTGTTTTCTCCAGTTCGTCTCTTAAAGTTTTTTGGAACTGTTCTGATTTAAGCTCCGTTATTATTGCCTTACTTAGAGATACTGCCGCCATTTTCCTTATTGGCTTAATTCCGCTTTCTTCCTCCTCTAAAGCAGGGGTTTAGTGCTTTTTCCCCCTTACCCATACAGGAGAAGATGGTAATTCCCACAAAAAGTAGTCTCTTACACCCTCAAAACGTTTCATTCTCCAGTCCCGTAAATGTTTTCGGCCGCTTTTCTCTACCAGTTGGGGAAGCCCGAAGGAGGGGTGTTAGAGATGCATTCCTTTTCAGCAACGTTGGTCACATAGCCCATCCATCAATGTGATATGAAAAATAACCTCGTAAAAAGTGAAAAAACAAAGAAACATCCACCTTAAAGCTTTAAAAACACGGCTGGCAGCTGCTAGACGGGAACATGGCGACCATGTTCCCGTTCTTCATGACGCTCCCGCTTCGAGGCACGCCGGTCTCACCCCCGTCCTTGCCAGGGAAACGGGGGGGGGGGCGGAAAAGCCTCATGCTCTTGGTCTCCCTCCAAGAGAACCAAGCGGGGTCGCCCTGCACCTCAAGGTCCCCCGAAAAGAGCGCACACGAGCCGGGCGTCTCGGGAGCTCCGAGAAACACGCCCGTAGCGCAGCGCCGCACCGCCGGAAGTCTGGCAATAGGCTTCTTTACTGAAGGAGTAAGCTTTCATGTGCAAACACACTCATCTGAAGAAGTGTGCTTGCACACAAAAGCTTATACCTTGAATAAAATTTTGTTGGTCTTAAAGGTGCCATTAGACTCCAACTTTGTTCTGCTGCTTCAGACCAACATGGCTACCCACTTGAATCAGGCTTATTTATTGTTTCACACATGCTTTGGGTGGGACCTCAGAGAGGTACAATGCCATAGACTCCACCCTCCGAACCAGCAATTTTCTCCTGGGGAACCATTGTTGCCAATCTCCAGGTGAGGGGTGGAGATTACTCAGAATTACAACTGATCTCCAGGAGGGAGGGCAGAAGTCAGCTGAAGTCAGAGGGGCAGATAACAGTAGGTTGATGGTTAGCTGGGAAGAGGATAGGGTTGCAAACTCCAGGCTGGTAAATTCCTGGGGATTTCAGGAGTGGAGCCTGGAGAGGGTGGGGGTTTGAGGAGGTCACCACAGCAAATTGATGCTGTGTGCCCAAGGCCTTGGCACTCTCCCAGAGCCTCTTTCTAGAGCTCGTTGTATTTATTTTCACAACGTTTTCACAACGGGCCTTATTCCTAGTTTATTAATAAATAAGGCAATTTGGCTAACAACCCATGTGGCTGGCTTGGTCACTGTTGTGATGACCCCTTTTACCTCAACATCTTCCAGAACTGATTTGAGGGGCAACAAGGACTTTGGAGCTGCCACCACAACCACAACCATAATCAACACCATCTCGATTGCCAATGCCACCGGCAATGGCAACTGAAACTGCATGGCGAAGAGCCCTAATCCGCTGGACCCTAATTTCTGCCCGTGCCAATTTCCCCTCCTCTTATGACATCTGAAGCTGCCCTATGACAACTGAAGCCGTTTTGACATCTGAAGACCAATCAGTGCCAATAGAAAAGACTAGCACTTTATCATTATGGTTTTAATGTATTTTAATGTTAATGTTAATGTTACTGATACTATTTATGTATTTTGAATTTTATCTGACTGCAAGCCGCCCTGAGCCGGCTACGGCCAGGAGGGCAGGATAAAAGTTTAATAAATAATAATAATGATATAGGTGGTAAGGCCATGGCACAGGGACACTCCTCGGTGTTTGATGCGACTCCTTCATCAAAAGCCTGGTGAAAGAGCTCCATCTTGCAGGCTCTGTGAAACTGTACAAGGTCCCGCAGGGTCCTGCTCTCTTCTGGGAGCTCATTCCACCAGTACGGCGCCACCACTGAGAAGGCCCTGGCCCTGGTTATAGCCAGCCTGGCGTCCTTGGGGCCCAGGAGGGCCAATCAATTTTGGAACCCTGAACACAATGTTCAAATCAAATACCTTTTATTGGCATACGATATTAAAAATAAACATTTCCCAGTATTAATACAATCCAGTAGAGATTATAAAATAGATAATTGTGGTAAACCATTCCAAGGATATGTCAGGCCTATAACATACCTTAAGATGTCACAAGATAGATTTGACCATACAGGAGATAGCTGAGTCGTACAATAAATTAAAATCTAAACTTTTAAATGTAAGGGTTTTTTTAAAATGATAAATTAAGAATCATTAATATGCTCAGAATCATTCTTCCGTTTTATAAAACCGTGAAGAAACTTAGCGGTCAGTTCAATGATCTCCGGGTCTCGTGAAGCAAGGAGATAATGTACCTTGTTTCTATCCAGTTGGTCTGCTACCAACCTTAGGGGGGCTTCTATAAATTCCACTCAAATGTCATTTAACAATTTACAGTGTAAGAGTACGTGCTCAACCGTTTCTATTTCTCTTCTATTACATCCACAAAACCTGAGTGAATAAGGAATTTTCTTATATCTCCCCTCAAGAATAGCAGAGGGGAGACTGAACACAATGCTTTCTGGGGAACATGTAGGAAAAGGCGGTCCCTTAGGTATGCCAGACCCTGACCATAAAGGGCTTTAAAGGTTAAAACCAGCACCTTGAAACGAATACGGTATGCTATCGGCAGCCAGTGCAATGCTTTTTCCAAAGTGGATGAGCTACTAGGATATTAGCATAATAGCTCATTAGCATATGCACAGCCCCCTGACATCATCGGAAGTGATGTCAGACGGGGAAGCAAAAGGGGGAGAAGGCATCTTCAAAAGCCTCCCTTTCCCCAGCCAGTGTGTGTGGGGGGAGCGAAGAGAGAAGGGGTTTAAAGTTTAAACCTCTTCTCACTAGAGTTGGGCCGCAGAAGTAGGAAAGAAGGAAGGAGAGAGAGAGAGAGAAGGAAGGAAGGAAAGGAGTGAAAGAAAGAGAAGGAAAGAAGGAAGGAAAGAGAAGGAAAGAAGGAGGGAAAGAAAGAGAGAGAAAGGAAGAAGGAGGGAAAGA
>NW_015160843.1:262936-266888 GCF_001447785.1 Gekko japonicus
CTGGCCTCCTCCGGGCCGCAGCGCTCTGCCACAGGCCCAGGAAGGCGGCAGGGGGCCCTCTTCTGGCCTTCTCCGGGCCACAGTGCTCCGGCGCGGGCCCTGGGAAGGCAGCAACGGGCCTCCTCAGGCCTCTTTGGGGCCACAGTGCTCCAGCGCGGGCCCTGGGAGGCCGGCGACAGGCCATAGCGGGGGAGCTGGGGGCGGGGCTTGCTGCCACCGCCATTTTGCCAGCTCCTGGGCTCCCAGAGCGGTGCTCTGGCGTGCTCCGGCCTCAAAAGACCCCTGCCTACAGCCTTGTTCAACCTGTGGGCACTTCTGGGTGCTGAAAGACTCATGTGTGCTGTCACAAAATGGCTATCAATAGTGGTAAGACCAATCACAAAATGGCTGCTTCAGGTGCAGAGCCGACCTTACAAAATGTTTGTAGGTTCTAAGCCAAGCATCCTACAATGGAGCTAGCTGCTCCTGAATAGCTGCTTTCTGCAGATGCAAAGTTTATACCTGCTGGGCTCCTTTGAACCACTTCCTACCCCTACAAGGAGAAGGAGGGAAATCAGGAATGGCTCTTTCTTTTGAGGAACAGACACTGTTTGGTGTCACTTTCCAAGGAAAGGAGGGTTCGCTCACTGCACTTTGCAATATGGTTCACTTTCCAGGCTCAGACATAAGAAAGTCTGTGTTTATTGCCAAGCTGATGATGCATTGCTGTGATACTCCTACCGAAGATGAGCTCAGCACTTTGCTAAGCATTTTACTGGTAGGGAGCAAAGTGGGTTTTCTCCCATAGAAGCAAACAGGCACCAAGAAACACATTGCCAGGAGCCATGTTGCCCGGAGGCACCACATTGGGGACCGCAGGCTCAAGCTATTGTTTGGCACTTTTCAGGTTTATACTATTAGCCTCATTATCCAAGATTGTAATTTGGTATGCAAGGTTAATGTATATGTCAGGCCACATGTCAGTTTCCTTGACTGGATATCAAAAGGGTGTCCCATCTGTTCCTGCAGAACTGAACATGGAGAAAATTCTGCCAGCAATTTATACCCCCTGGTTACTGTAGACATCAATGAAGACACTGGGCTTGTCAACTGTTCCTTGCGGAAGCATGAGAATGTCACTCTGCCTGTTGCTATAGCAAACACTGGTGTGGAGAGGCCTGGGATTCAAAAGCGCAGACAGAATAACAGCTGGTTGCATTTGAAAGCACTGTTTGAAAGATCATTAGGTCCAATTTAAAAGTGATGCTGAGCGTGTAAAAGAAAGTTATCCATACGAAATTATGCACGGTGGCATCATATTTAAATTGGGTCGCTGGCCTCAGCATGTCAGGAATCCAGGGACTGAATGCATGCTGTGCTGGCATGCTAGCATTGCACAAACTGGAACTGGCACCTAATTTAAATGTAACCCCACACGGATAACTTTCTTTTACGTGTCCAGCATCAGTTTTAAATCAGTCCTCTGAAAAGAGCAGTTTCACCTCAGAAGCAACTGCACCTTAGCGTGAGTTGAGGTGGGTTTATGCAGTTTTATTTATTGAAATATTTATGTTCCCCTTTTTTGTCCCAAGGAACCCTCAGAACAGCTCACCATCATAAAATTAATTAAAAATACATCAAAATCATACAACTAAAGGCCTTTAAAAAAAACACCCCTACCGAGCAGAGATTAAGAAATAATAGAACAACCAGAACCCAGCTAAACATCAGCAGATTAATAATATGAGGTTGCTGCCTGGTTCTCACCTTTCCCAATCAAGATTAGGAAAAATCAACATAATTCTTAATCCCTCCTCCCCAGCAGCCATTGCTTCTCTGCCTGGAAGCACACAACATTAAATGCTGTTTCAGCTTTGCATAGGTCACTGGGGAGCATTTTAAGAGAGATGGATATGTAGATGAAGGCTCAGATGTGTGTGGGGATAAACCCAAGCCCCTTGAAATTGGTGGGTTTAGGCATGCATAATTCCATGGAACTGTAGAGGATCTGAGTCTTGGGTTTGGTTAGACCAAGAGCAGTACAATTAGCTGTGATATTTGTGTAAAGTTTTTTAGCTGATAAAATATTGAGAATATGCTCTGATCTGGATGTCCATTGACTGTCAGAAGAAATGTCTAATATACTGTATAATAGACCCCTGCTGCTGCTGCTTCTCTGTGAGGCAGATTTTCTCACCAAAACACTGCTCCCCACTCTGACTGAGCAGCCTCTTAACTTTCTGCATGTGATAGAGAAGTTATTTGGCTTTCAGCCAGGCCAGAGATTTTTTTTGTAGCTCAGCAGGAGCCCTCTTATAAATCCTTTTGGAAATGGGACTTGACACAAAGTAAAGTTCAAACAGAAAGGTTGATTTTATTGAACAGGCACAGTTGAGTTAAGAATAGGGCAGGGGACAAGAAGTTGAGGAAAATGTGATTGTTTATACAAATTATAATATTTTGAACAGGCAACAGAGTATAGTTGAAGCTTATATTCTTAGATACTCAGTTCTTAACTGTGAGAGATTTGTTTGTCTTGGAGATTTCTTTCAGCAACAATGTGTCTTAATAAAGTTTCATAAAACTCTTAGTTTCCTGGAAGTTAGTATTTTCTTCCTGTATTTAAATACCTCCCTTGTGGGAGTATAACTTTCCCTTTTTTACTCTTGAGGAGTTTAAGACCATTTCCCTTTTCACACAAGCCCAGGTTCCCTTCTGAGTTGAACCCTCTGAATATCTGGGTAAGAAATATTCTCCTCTTTCAAGGAGCAATAGTCCTCTTTCTGTTTGGCTAGACTAGCAGTTTTCAACCTCCTTTCCAGTCTCTTCTGTCAAACGTAAGCCCCAGTTCTGGAGACTGTGAATAAACGGAATTAGCTAAGGCTTGGACTTCAAGTTCTGATTTCTGAACTTTCCCTCAAATGTGGTGGTACACATTAAGGGCAAGGCGTTGTGTCCCTTCACTTCTCAAGTGACTTGTCTGTTTCCCTCAGACTGACACACACATTCCTCCTGACTGGCAACTGCCAAGCCAAAAGGAGGCTGAAGTTGGTTCCTTATTCGCACTTCCTTATTCATTCCTTATTCGTTACTTATTCGTATTCGTGTAGTCATTCAGAAACACTAGGGAGAGTGAGTTGGAAAGCTCTGAACCCCAAAATAAAGTTTGGACCATCACATATCATATACCCCCACATTCACAGGACTCTCCACTTCGAGGGGACATATGCGGTGTGCTGGTCCAAAGCGCGGTTCTGGTGCCAGCTGCTCCAAAGTGCAGTGCCCCTAGGACAATCACACAAGCAGGCACTGGGGCCAGGCTGCAACCCAAAACAATATTTGGACCACCCCAAATGACACATCCCCACGCTCTGGGGACTGTGCCCTGCAAGGTGACATGCAGAGATGCCCAGTCCAAACACCAGTTCTGATGCCACGAGCTTCTATTCGCAGGGCTTCCCCGAGGCCTGTATTTTAAAGCAGATTTGAATAAGGAAGTGCCCCCTGCACCCAAAATAAGGTCTGGACCATCACATATCATATACCCCCACATTCACAGGACTCTCCCCTTCGAGGGGACATATGCTGTATCCTGGTCCAAAGCGCGGTTCTGGTGCCAGCTGCTCCAAAGTGCAGTGCCCCTAGGACAATCACACAAGCAGGCACTGGGGCCAGGCTGCAACCCAAAACAATATTTGGACCACCCCAAATGACACATCCCCACGCTCTGGGGACTGTGCCCTGCAAGGTGACATGCAGAGATGCCCAGTCCAAACACCGGTTCTGATGCCACGAGCTTCTATTCGCAGGGCTTCCCCGAGACCTGTATTTTAAAGCAGATTTGAATAAGGAAGTGCCCCCTGCACCCAAAAAATATAAGCTTTGGACCACCACATATCATATACCCCCACATTCACAGGACTCTCCCCTTCAAGGTGGACTGTGCCCTGCAAGGTGACATGCAGGGATGCCC
>NW_015160843.1:267032-267248 GCF_001447785.1 Gekko japonicus
ACTGTGCCCTGCAAGGTGACATGCAGGGATGCCCGGTCCAAACACCAGTTCTGATGCCACGAGCTTCAGTTGCACCAGCTTCCGTTCGCAGGGCTTCCCTGAGGCCTGTATTTCAAATTTCAATAAGGAAGTGCCCCTTGCACTCAAAAAAAGGTCTGGACCACCACATATCATATACCCCCACATTCACAGGATTCTCCCCTTCGAGAGGACATA
>NW_015160843.1:269386-278680 GCF_001447785.1 Gekko japonicus
CAAAGTATTCCCTAAATTCTCAATAATCCTTACAAAAGATGTACTAAGTAGCCCAATTGCATCATCTCTTAAGAGGCTGAGGCTGACAGCTATAGGCTGCCTATCTCATGCCACAGTAGAAGCACCTGCAGCACTGAGATTTGAACCACAGATATGTTGTATCCATTGGCCTGGCTACATCCGTTTTAGAGTAAAACATTCCAAGTTTTCTGAAGCAATGGTTTCTGTGCTTGAGTGCCACATGTGGGTTTTGGTTGGAATTATACATTTTTCCTGCTATGTTTCATCTTCTTTTAGGGCAGGGTACTAGTGTACGTTGGACAGCCACTTAAAGGGAAGAAGATGAAGAGGAGGAGCCTGGATTTATACCCCGCCCTTCACTACAGGAAAGAGTCTCAGAGCAGCTTACAGTCCCCTTCCCCTCCCCACAACAGACACCCTATGAAGTAGGTGGGGCTGAGAGAGCTCTCTCGAGAACTGTCCTTGAGAGAACAGCTCTGAAAGAACTTATGACTGACCCAGGTCACAAGAACACCTAAAGGACACCAATAAAAATTATTGACCACTCTTGATTTCATAGAGGAACAAATTAGTCTTGATGGTGCTTTGAGCAGCTGCATAACAGATGTAACCATGTTTTGTCTGGCTTTGTCTCCCTGGAAAAATGGCTGCTCCTCATGTCTGCTTTCTGTTCTTAAATGAGCATCTCTGTTTTATAGCCAGAGGTCAGTGTTTGGGCCATTAACCTTATTTATTGTTGCCTTCTATTAGCATAATAATCATTCCAATTTATCATGGACGATATTTGCAGTACATTGGCATCTTTGATTTGAAAGGAAGCCAAAATCTACTGCTTTAATTTTGTTGTTGTAATCTTCTTCCAGCCTTTCATCTGTGATTCCCATACAGGGCCTGCTGATGAAGTACAAGGGCTATTAGTAGGACAGAGAACCGGCTGACAATTAGATTTAATATAATCCTAGTGAGTAGATTTAGACAAACATGACATGTATGCTGTAAAATGACTTCATAAATACTCTGGATTACAAAGGAGATTTTTTTTAAAAAATAACACTGATAAAACAGCACCATTTTCTTCTGTAAACAGACATCTGCTGCAAAGAAAGTTTGGGTTTTAAATATTTGGGAGCTATTCTGAAAAAATGCACTGTGATCAAACTTTCTGTTCAAAAAGGAAGAATGTGCTCTTTAATTATTTTTTTACATTGATACTGTTGTACATTGGGGGAGTGTTTTTCTCCCCTCATTTAAATGACCCTTTTCGGGCATCTGTTCGCTTTTGTATATCATAAAGCCTATGAACTGCAACACATTACTTGGGTGTGCCATCAGAGACAGTTTCCCTGGGGTGAGATATCAGTCACTTCTTGCACTGAAGATGTAGCACCTCTTCCCACATGAGATGCTGCCATTGCAAAGTGAATATTACAACCCACACTAGTGGTTGCCAGCAGTATAAAGCTATCTTACGTTCACAATATAAAGTTCCTGGTTTAATGGCACTGCCACACAAATTGGTTTGCAGTTTACTAGTACACTGATCAGTTGCCAACCATATGGGAGGAGGGAGAATACCCATCGCAATTATGCTAGACCAAAATCACAGTGTGGGAAAGCTGAAATTCAGTACAAGCATCTTCCAGTTTTACATGCATGCACAAAGAGCTACTTCTGGATAGGAGAAAGTTAAAATGTGAAATAAGCCATTTCCAAATGTGAATGACTGTATGGGAAATAGAATATAGTTGTGGCAACTCTGAATATTTATAAATATAAAACACCTTCTTTACTGCAAAAATCAATGAAATATGTATGAGTACTGATTTTGAAAATGTGATCCATATATTACTTTGTAAATATACACCGGAGTTATCACACCCATTCGGTATTAACAGAGCAATTTCCTTATAAAACTATTTTAAAGGAAGAAATAAAGTATGCTGCTTGGGAGTATACATCATCCTACTGAGTTTTAACGCTGTTTAAGGAAAAGTCATTACTAAATATAACACTACAATCATTTGTGGTAGAAATAAACATTACCAATTTGAATGGCTGTTTCTTCCAAGTAAGTATGTTGAATATTTTGTCCTATTGTTTGATACTGCTGTTACAGTGTAAGGGCACAGAAAAAGCATCATGACACTTTGCATTAATTAAGCTATGTGAGTCAATTTTAACTCCTCATAATCTTTGGGGGGGGGATCTGAATAGATATCCACTGTGAAGAGCCAATCAAGTCACTTTTGGGTGTGGCTTTTGAATGATATTTGAGAAATGGTGATAGACATCCACATGATTGTGTTTGCCAATGCTAAAGAGAAGAGAGCAGGATTTGCACTTGTGTTATTCCATCCTTAGTGCTGCAGTTGTTGGTAATTTAATTTTAATTGCAGGAAGATGCAGTGTAAATGAATGCATCCACATATCTCATTAAATTGACATGTACACTTGGAGACAAGACTTAACTGAAAAAAGACACACGGGGTATTCATAATTGTAAAGACCAATCAGATTCCCAGCACAGTTTTCACGGCTTGCACCTGTTTGGGGCAGCATTAAGCAAGAAACCCTGGCAAAACAACATGAAAGTTTCCTAATCCAAGGACAGCAACTGATATGTTTGAACATCATGAGACAATTAGGAAGAAATCTTGCTATGTTTGGTGTTTTTAATTCCCCTAATTAGCTAGATGACTAGCTTCATCAGACTGAAGCCTGAATAAATACAGAACTATAACTGGTATTTCTCTTTATGACTGAAGTCTTGCAGCAATTCCTTTCTATGGGTAAAATATTTTTAAATGGGAGGGAGAACATCCTGCTTGCCTTATTACAGAGGTTCATGGTTTTGACAGATTCCACTGGGATAGCTGTGTTAACAGTCTTACATCCTCCTAAATCCATTGAAGGCAATGATCTTATAAGGGTGTAACTCTGCTTAGGTTGGCACTGTTAGTTTGTTACAGGAAACAGCTGGTACTTGCAGAGCCACTGTGGTCTAGAGCTCACTTTGCAACTGCTATCCTTAAGTGGCAGATTTTATGTATCTACCTTCATACCTGTGTACATGCAAGAGTACACTATAAACAATGGACGCAAAATGCTTTGAAATGTGAGAGATGCACACTCTTTTGTTCTGTGCTGAGCTCAGATGTATACAAGACAAGCACAGTGATCACTCCAATAAGTAATTATTGGCAATAATACTGACTTTCTAGCTCTGCTAATTTGATATCTGTAACGAGAGAGAGAAAACCTTGGCCTCAATTGAATCCTGAACAAATACTGCTAGTGAAGTGTAACTTCCTGTGTTGAGCAGGAATCAATCTTTATCAATGAAAGGCTCATTGGATGGCCTCTAAAAATTATACTTTCTTAGTATCTCAGTCTCCATTTGAAAGAAGAATGGTATACATATATGTGTGTAGCTTGTCAGGGCTTTGAAAACAAAGTCTGAGTTTTTGGTTTTGGTTTTAAAATTCCTGGCCTTTAGTCATATACTGCAGTCATCTTGTTTAGAAGATATTCTTATCCTGATAGCTAAATTTAGGCTATAGTTTTGCCTGGGTTGATTTAGGACTGTATTACTAAACAAGAAATGGAACAAAATGTAGCGCAAGAAAGAGTAGGTGGTCTTTTTTGTCACTTGCGCTTCTTGGCTGTGTTGATCCTATTATTAGACCAGTTCTGGTATTGTAGCAGTATCCTGTGTGGGATTTGCATAGTCCCTGTAACAGCTAATGTACTTCAGAAAGAATAAAATAAAATAAGCCCATGTGCCACCCAGGACTTCTTGGGAAAAGCATGTATGCAGAATCGGTACTCCTAAAAAACCCCCACCCTGCATTATGAACTGAATTTTGTTTTAAGAGTAAAAGTTAAAATTCTTAGTTTTACCAGTTCTTATGATTATAGAATTTATGACACATTTATAACAGCCTTATGTGAACGGGTGCTGTTGAAGTAAATCTCTTTAAAATGACAGTTGTAACTAAAATAATACAGTCTGATACATCCCATTATTCCGGTGTTAACTGCCTTACTGAGAATTTTTACTTTCAATATTTCCGTAATCCCAGTTCATCAAGAGATCACTCATCCCTTTGCCTTTTTAGCAGTGTCACAGTTGTCAAAAAAGCCCAGCAAAAACTTTCCCCTCCATATTTGCATATGTTCTGAATCAGAACTGATAATTATTAGAGGGGGAAATGTGATACAGTACATATGAAAGACAATTATGAGGCTCCCAGCTTCAAACAGTTCAGCCTACTGTTGAAATTTAGTTAGTATAAACTGCCTTGCATCTGTTTCTGATAGCATAAACAATAAATAAAATGTACTCTTTAAACCATTACTTCATCCTAACATAGTTTAAGTCCCTAGAACAGAGTGAAATGATACCTGATCAAAAGTGTATGGAACTTCTGACTGCCTATGTTTTGGATGACAACGAATAGAGCCTAAGAGTTAGTAGCTAGCTCCATTCATCAACACTGAATCTGGTGATGTCTTATTCTGCTCCTTTGTGGCACAAGGTGACTTGTCTCATGAATGTAAAGTGTTGGTTTATGAATGAAGATAAAAATGTGTAAATATTTGTTAGCAGGCTATTACTGCCGACAAGCCATACTTGGCAGAAAGCATTGCATTTATGCTGCTATGATGAATGTTTGTGATGCTTAAATAGAGCAGATCAGAAAGGTTTTTTTAAATCTTTTCCTTCCTCCGTATGTGACTAAAAGTTGTTGATTGTGATTATGGAATGTCCATTGCTGTGGTCACTGTGCAGTCCCACATGGGCTACTGCACCAGCATAGACCTGTCACAGTACCATGTGTGATTGCACAGTTGATGCCTGAATGAACATCAGTTTACAGATAAATTCAATTATTTTTATATTGTATTTCTCTATTAATAATCTTTGTAGGGTTTTCAGTTGGGATTATCTTTTCCCACTATGATTGGTCTTTTCCTGTGATTTTATTTAGGTGCCCAGATATGAACTTTAAAAAATGCAGCTTTAATTCTAAATTGAGCAGTTGGATTAGATCATAAGATCTTCCAGACCTCCTCGGTGATATTCAGACAGTGTTCTCTTTTTTTCTTTTAATAGGGCTTCTGGTGAGGTAAAGGTCAAACAAATGTGACTATTGTTGCGTGCTCATGTGAAGTCTCACAGCAGGCAGCATCTGTGAACAGGTGAGAATTTCTCCTTGAGAGGCATTAGAATCTTAAATGACCTCAGAATAAATGGATTTGCCAGTGAAGTCTTGGAGCCTTCCCTGCTTAAAAAATGTAAGACTCGCATGCCAGAGTTTTATTATAATTCTCAGAGTAATCTAGTTCCACCTTTAATCCAAAAAGCCTTAAACGTGAAGTAGAAGTCTGTTGTTTATTTACTTTTATTTAAAACCCAGTTATTGTGCTAGCCAAATATTGCATGGCTCTGAGTGACTTTCTTTCATGCACCTGCTATCATGTAATATGCGGTAACATAGGTTTCTTACCCTGTTACAATTTCAAACGGTGGCAGCTCCTCCAGCTCCTTAGGCTTTTCTGCCTCCTCTGCATTTTCTGCATTTTCAGCGTTTTCAGCATTTTCAGCCTTTTCAACCTTTTCACCATTCTGGGCAGGTTGGGGCTCCTCCTGTTTTTCAGCCATCCTGCAGGAATGGGGGTCCAATGATCACTGTAGAGGAAAGTAAACACTGCCCTGCAAGCTGTTCTTGGGCTGCAGAAGTGGAAATGTGACAGGAGAGGCAAAGAGCTGAAAGCTGCAGCCGTAGGCACAGTTGTCAAGGTCTATATATGGAACCTAACAGCAGCAGGGATGGGAGCAGGCTAGGATGACCCCAGCACTCTCAGATGTCACCTCACCCTCACTTTCACTCTGGCCCTAGCCTCTGTCTGGCCCCTTTTATTTTAAATATGAAGTGACGAGTTCAGTGTGGGTGGATTAGGTGATGGATGGAAAATGCTGAATGCAGAAGTGGCCTATTTATCCATTGCCATGACAGAAGTCTGGCTCCAAGCAGAGCACGCCATTGTCCTATGTTCCAGGACTTACTAGGGTGCCCTCCTCCTGCCCTTGAGGGACCAGCCTTCCAGAATGAACAGGAAGAGGCAGGTATAATTCCACCACTTATTCTAAAATCACTGGTTATTGGGTGGAGTTGAATGGGGTCTTTAATCCTTTAAATTTCTATCATGAAAACTGCAGCTCTTTCGATACCTGTTTCCAGAGGGCATATGCTGAAGAAACTGAGACCCAAAGATTATTTAGAATCAACTTTGTATCATCTCCACACACTGAACATATTTTAGGTGAGATAAGATAAAATAACCCAAACTTTCACTGATTCTAGTGTTGTCTGGGACTTTATCATCTGACAGTAAGCCTGTTGCACAGGTTCTATCTTTTCTTGAAGATTTAGGCAACATATTGCAATGTAATGTCAGTTAAAAATAAATATATAATGCATGGCTTCTGTCTTTTGGGTGATCATTCCAGGTGGGTAGTCTGCTGCAGCAAAACAAAACAGGAGTCCAGTGGCACCATACATTCTAACAAAGGCTTACATTCTGTAGTCTCTAAAAGGGGCCACCAGACTCCTGTTTTGTCTTTTGAATGATGTTTTTAAATTTTTGCTGCTTTGTGGTCTGATTGTAAATGCTTTGCTCAGGTGAAAATTACAGTCAAAGGTCTGGGACAGAATGTTACTATAGTAGGACTGAAGATACAAAATGAATGTGCAAATGAAAATGGAAAGATGGGAACTGTGCTGCTAACTAGATGAGTTATGACAGGAAGCCAAATGGAGAAGTGGTGCTGAGTACTGGAGTGTGCCACAGAATACGCATCTGGCTTGGAGTAAGAGAAAAATGGGTGAATGATTTGAACCATAGTGAATTTAAGTGTGGATCAAGAGGCGGGTGAAGGGTAAATGTGGAGCTTGCTGCATTTTGCTTATTGGAATTTACTAAGGCATTCATGGGGGGACACACACACACACACAGTGTCATATTTTTACAAGCATGGGTTTAGGATGTCTGCATTGCTGTGCACTGAGCTAAGCAAAACTTCCTGGGAATTCCCTGGAATGTTTTTCATGTAGGAAGTAGATCAGAAAGATTTTTAAAAATTCATCAAACGTTTTGTTCTTAATGTAAATTGCAAGGCAACATACAGGTGTGTATGTGGTGTTTGTATAATAGCTTTGTACCTTTTTAAACTTTATACATGGCACTTGTTCCATTCTTAGCCTTATTTTTAGAAATGCTCCAGGTTTCTGAATCAATTGATAGCCATCAGACAGGGTAATTGAGAATTGCATTTCAGTCTTCCTGCACTACACAATGCATGTGGGATTTTGATCTAAGCTTTTCGTCCTTCTTTTCCTTATTCACTATTGTCTGGTGCTGTTCTTGCTATATGTGACGGCAAAATCCCTCTGAACTCCCAATCATTTGATCAATATATGTTCTCTATAAGTAAGAGTTGTTATGGAAATATCGCCACTTCTTCCTCATGCCTATATGATCCCCCCCCTTCATCCCATGGCTTTTTACTCAAGATTTTCTCTGGTTACTGCTTCAAAAACTGACCACTCACACACAAGTTAAAAGGTCATTCAGCTATTTGCTGCACATTGCGGTTTCTGTGCATGTTGCTACCAGGACTGGTTCTTGTGGCTTGGTGAACAGATATTGTGCATTTGGCAAACTGCGACTGTTGGGATGGGTTTTACCTATAAACATGGGACAGCAAAAATTGTGAAGCAGTCCCACACTGAGAGGAACTTTTTAAAATGGTATGGATGGAATACTTCCTTCTGAAAGTGTATTGTTTTTTTCTCCTCTTAGTGGTAACTATGTTTGAATTCCAGCATCCCAGATCGATCAGTGTCAACTTTGACATTTTAAGAAAGAATTGCAGGGATGGGAATCCTGAGCTGCTGAGTGATTGCTCTTTCCTGCACCTTCTCATGTCCCTCTGACCCACTTTATTTTTGGAAGCTCAGGGCTGCTGGATTAATCAGGGTCCCATCATTCTTGCTGCTTTAGCTTTCACTGGAGCCAGCCAAGCTGTACAGATCAATGCTAAGCTTTAATCTAATCTCTGGAATGTGATGCTGGGGTGGTGGTTCTTTCTTTTCCCCAGCTGCTACTGAACTCCTTCTAGGGGAGTGCTGGGCTCAAATATAGACAGATCACTATAGGCTGTGTGTGGGACCAGGTCTATGGGAGGGAACAATAGATGTATAGTGTGTGGATCTTTATTTTTCTTGCTTTGCTGCTATCCAAAGTTTGCCCCTGTCCAAAGAGACCTGAATGGGCAGAGATTGCCTTTCTCCAAGCCATTGTCTACCCCGCCCCCCCCAAAAAAGAGGGCACTGGTAGGTTGGGGGGGGGGTAAGAATATGAGTTCCTTTCTCTCTCTCTCTGTCCATGTAATTTGCTATACTTGGGCCATCTTAGGTATCTGGCCTTGCCTCACCAGTTTGGTTCGATTGTGAAATCTTGTCTAGTTGTGCCAAAGCACATGGAATGCAGGTGCTTTGCTTTGCACAGGTGGCTGTGTGACATGTGGAAACCAGGAGGAGGCTGCAGAAGGCCTATGCAACAGACAAACCAAAGAGAATGAGGGGTAAACTGTTTGCAACTTTCCTATATCACACTCAGCAGAAGGGAAGGTGTAAACACTCTAGCTGACAATAAATAAACCTTAAATATGCACAGGTGGCTGTATAATATGTGGAAACCAGGAGGAGGCTGCAGAAGGCCTATGCAACAGACAAACCAAAGAGAATGAGGGGTAAACTGTCTGCAACTTTCCTATATCACACTCAGCCGAAGGGAGGGTGTAAACACTCTAGCTGACAATAAATAAACCTTAAATGTATTGCACATATACAATAAAATATATTAGATACCTCTATTGGGCCACAGGTTTATATATCCAGTCTCCTTTATATGAAGTGGAATCTTCTTGGGGAAGAACTGAGTCTGACACAGGTCAGTGCACATGCTTTCAATTGGAATTGGAAAATACATGCTATAAGACTGGATTATATTGTCAAACATGATATATGCTCTGAATTGGCATAATTGTATCTTAAATTAATTGTTTCTTTAATCCTCCAATTTTGTAGCTTCATTGTTTATAAATGTTTATATATGGCTAATAGTTGACTATATGCACCTTCTGATGTTACTTTGTTGGCTAATCTATTTTGAGGATCTATTTTTAAAGGTTTCCTTTTGTCATTG
>NW_015160843.1:281207-286783 GCF_001447785.1 Gekko japonicus
ATGAAGGAACTAGTAATAAGACTCGTTGTAGAAATAAATACAATGAGCTCTAGAAAGAGGCTCTGGGAGAGTGCCCCGGGCTTGGGCACTCAGTGTCAATTTGCTGTGGCGACCTCAGCAGGGTATAAAGACACAGAGTCCACCATTTTCTCCAGGGGAACCAATCTCTGCCATCTGGAGAGCAGTTGTAATTCTGAGTGATCTCCAGACCTCACCTGGAGATTGGCAACAATACTTACCCAGGAGGGAATGGCTGGTTTGGAGGGTGGAGTCTACTGCATTGTACCTGTCTGAGGTCCCACCCCTCCTGAAACCTCACTCTCTCCAGGCTCTATCCCTCAAATCTCCAGGAATTTCCCACCTGGAGTTGGCAACCCTATCTCCTTTCCAGCCAATCATCAACCTACCTTTATTTCCCTCTCAGTCTTCAGCTTTCCATCTCCCACCACCACCTTCAGCCTCTACTGTGCTTTGAAGCCCTGACTGATACGTCACATTGGCTGCCATAGGAGGGCCATCTCAGCAGAGTATAAGGACACAGAGTCCACCATTTTCTCCAGAGGAACTGATCTCTGCCATCTGGAGAGCAGTTGTAATTCTGAGTGATCACCAGCCCTCACCTGGAGATTGGCAAAAATGATCTCTGTCATCTGGTATCACCTGGTATCACAACTGAACTCCAGACAACACATCTCTTCCCCCTCCACTGGAGAAAATAACTGCTTTTGAGGGTGGCCTCTATGACATTCTATTCAGGTGAGGCCGCTCCCTTCCCCAAACTCTGTCTTCCTTGGCATTTTTTTCTTCCCCGTACTGGAAAGTGTTGCCTCAGCAAACCTGGCTTGAGGGCTAAAGATGGTGGGTTTTGTCCCCTGAGGGAATCAATCATTGTCTGGTGAGAAGAGCAAAGACAGTACCTGTGTTCACCGGAGCAAAGCAACTGTCTTCTGAGGAAAGTTTTGGCAGGTGCTGCTTCTGTGGGCGGGACTCAGGCAATGCAGCCAGTGAATAGGGACAGCATCTGAGTGACACATCATGGAGCCAACTGATTTAGGAGCGTGTGGAATGTTCAAAAAGTGCCACCACACTACTCAATTATATATAAGAAAATATTATTTTTTCATTATTCTTATTGATACTATGAACTGCCCTGGTCAACACAATTGGAAAGGAAAGGGGCGTATTATTTAAATAATGAAAGTTTCTCCTTTGCTTACGCAGTGGTTCCTGGGCAAAATACTGTATCTACATAACAACGATCAGTACTTGGTCCCTAGATAATTTGAAGTGAGCTGCATGGATCTGTGACTGAAGAACAAGAAATATCACATTGTTCAACTCTTGCATTTATCATGCTCCCCATCCCTGCCTCAGCAAGTTTTATTATAGAAAAAGTATAGGCTATGGTGTATGGTAAACAAAGGAAGCCCTGTGAAGGGGCTTCAAAAAGGCTGTTTCAAATACTGATTTTTAACCTGCACACATAAAACGTATTTGGTGTATTTGACAGCCATGTGGCTTCTACTGTGTGCGACGTATAGGCATATGTCCTAGTAGATTGGGATTGGTAATAGAGCCAGACATGCATGTTGGTAAACAAAGGAAGCCCTGTGAAGGGGCTTCAAAAAGGCTGTTTCAAATACTGATTTTTAACCTGCACACATAAAACGTATTTGGTGTATTTGACAGCCATGTGGCTTCTACTGTGTGCGACGTATAGGCATATGTCCTAGTAGATTGGGATTGGTAATAGAGCCAGACATGCATGTGCTGTTTTAATCTAGAAGCTACGCTCATCCCTGGTTCAAAAACACTTCCTCTGCTAAGTGTGGAAGCAAGCAAGCAGAGGCCCCACTGGATTCCAGACAGAGAATTAAGAAGTCCTAAAAGAGGCATAAACCCTCTTTAACTCTGAGATAGGATCAATGAGATTACTCAGTTATATAGGCCTAGATGCTTTACAGGCAAATTCATAGTCGAGTGTCAAAATCACAGGCGTTTCCTATGCTTCTGAGATATTATGGAGTGTGGCAAGATATTGATGTTAGAAGTCTCTGTTTACATGTAAAAGTATCCTGGTAACTAGCAAATGTGGATGTAATCTTTTGAATAAAGTGGGGGATTAAATGGGCACTCACTACACCATATCCCTGAGGCAGGGGAAACTGGCAGGCAGTGGCTGGATGGGTCAATGGAATTTGATGGTCTTGGGTACATGCCATCATTTAATGATGTGGATAGTTTCCGGACTCACAAACAACAGAATAAATAGAATGTTAAGCTTCCATCTAATGCACATGAGTTTAATAACAAATACAGTGTTATTTCATATAGGCCAGAATTCTGGGTATAAGGACAGTGATCCATTTCCTCTAGTTAGCAAGCAGAGCATTATCTACCAGAAATGCCTTGTGCTGGCTTTGTTTATTCAGCTTGTTTTATTAATTTGTTCTTACAGAAACTCAACCCTAAAAATGGCATTTTTAGCTTGTTTTATAGGAATAATATTGTTTATTAATCACTAGATGGAGCTATAGCTCTATAAATAATCCAGTTCTGCAATTTGCACTGAGGAAGGCAAGATGATACGAAGTGTGTGTTGATCTTTTAAATGACAGTCTTGATGTAATGCTATCCTCCATTTCTTATATTACTTTCCCCCTCCTCCGATGGAACACAAATCCATGCATCTGGACACACGTTACACATGACATTGAACTGTATATTCAGTCATACACAGGAATGTTGGTAGATTTAGAAGTGTTCAGGTGATTGTTCCGTAGGGCAATACAGTTTTGGCAAATCCTGAATACATTTAAGGTTGGTAATCCAGTTACTGGGTATCTAGTGCACTAAAATGTAAAAACATCCCCCCCCCCTTAATAACCAGTTTGACTAAATAAACAGCTAATGCTGCAAGATTGTTCCATCTTAGATTCCTCACAACACATGTTAATTTTATAAGGACAAATACAGATTGTAAATGCAGGCCTAATCCTGAAGAGAGTTAGCCATAGCCCATATCAGCATAAGAGGTAAAGGGAATGAAGTACATAAGAACATAAGAGACGCCAATGTTGGATCAGGCCAAAGGCCCATCCAGTCCAACACTCTGTGTCACACAGTGGCCAGAAATACCAGTGCCATCAGGAGGTCCAGCAGTGGGGCCAGGACATTAGAAGCCCTCCCACTGTTGACCCCCCCCCAAGCACCAAGAAGACAGAGCATCACTTGCCCCAGAGCCCCTAGCTATACCTTGTGGCTAATAGCCACTGATGGACCTCTGCTCCATATGCTTATCTAATTCCCTTTTGAAGCCATCCATGCTTGTAGCACCCACCACTTCCTGTGGCAGTGAATTCCATGTGTTAATCACTCTTTGGGTGAAGAAGTACTTCCTTTTATCCATTCTAACCCGACCGCTCTGCAGTTTCATGGAGTGCCCACGAGTTCTTGTATTGTGAGAAAGGGAGAAAAGTACCTCTTTCTCTACCTGCTCTTTCCCATGCATAATCTTATAAACCTCGATCATGTCACCCCTCAGTCGTCTTTTCTCCAAGCTAAAGAGCCCTAAGCGCTTTAACCTTTCCTCATAGGGAAAGTGTTCCAACCCTTTTATCATTCGAGTTGCCCTTTTCTGCACTTTTTCCAAAGCTATAATATCCTTTTTAAGGTGTGGTGACCAGAACTGCACACAGTATTCCAAATGAGGTCTCACCATTGATTTATATAGGGGCATTATTATATTGGCTGATCTGTTTTCAATACCCTTCCTAATAATCCCCAGCATAGCATTGGCCTTCTTTATTGCAGTCACACACTGTCTCGACATTTTCAGTGAGTTATCCACTACAACTCCAAGATCTCTCTCTTGCTCAGTCTCTGCCAGTTCAGACCCCATCAATGTGTATTTATATTTAGGATTTTTGGCTCCAATGTGCATCACCTTGCACTTGGCCACATTGAACCCCATTTGCCATGTTGACGCCCACTCGCCCATCCTTGACAGATCCCCTTGGAGTGCCTCACAATCCTCACTGGTTTTCACCACCCTGAACAACTTTGTATCATCCGCAAATTTAGCCACTTCACTGCTTACTTTTCTTATATTACTTTCCCCCTCCTCCGATGGAACACAAATCCATGCATCTGGACACACGTTACACATGACATTGAACTGTATATTCAGTCATACACAGGAATGTTGGCAGATTTAGAAGTGTTCAGGTGATTGTTCCATAGGGCAATACAGTTTTGGCAAATCCTGTAATCCAGTTACTGGGTATCTAGTGTACTAAAATGTAAAAACATCCCCCCCCCTTAATAACCAGTTTGACTAAATAAACAGCTAATGCTGAAAGATTGTTCCATCTTAGATTCCTCACAACACATGTTAATTTTATAAGGACAAATACAGATGCAGGCCTAATCCTGAAGAGAGTTAGCCATAGCCCATATCA
Source organism: Gekko japonicus (assembly GCF_001447785.1). Taxonomy (NCBI): domain Eukaryota; kingdom Metazoa; phylum Chordata; class Lepidosauria; order Squamata; family Gekkonidae; genus Gekko; species Gekko japonicus. The sequence goes on from NW_015160843.1 coordinate 285,668, forward strand.
GCATAAGAGGTAAAGGGAATGAAGTAGCCTTGCTATTATAAAAGGAATTCAAAGTAAAGGTCATTGTGCTGCTCAAGAATGTGAACCTAGTGTTCCCATAATTGAATAAAATGATATTGTAAAAGGAAAATGTGTTGCCATTAATAGCACAACCTATCAATGGTTATTTATTAGTCACAACAGAAAATAAACTTTTGTTTGCAGATGTGGTAAACATCTGATAACCAGGTCTGACAACTTGCAAGAGGCCGCTTTGATGATCAAAGTGGGCAGCCATGTTGGTCTGAAGCAAGAGAACAAAGTTAGATTCCAGTGTCACTTTTAAGACCAACAAAGTTTTATCCAAGGTGTAAGCTTTCGTGTGCATGCACACTCCATCAGATGATGAAATGGAATTACAGATCATGCTTGTATATATACAAGGTGGCTTGTTAAATTAGCATGCAAAACAGTGAAGTGTTTTTTAACAGTGAGCAACCTAGTTGCCTTATTTCTAGCTCAGTTGGTTTTCAGACATTCTCAAAGTTATCTCCCATCATTGCATGGTAGTGATCCAGAATGGGAACAGTGCACAGGAGAAGACAGGAGAACACAGAGATCACGTATGACTGTTACAGAATTCATAGGTTGGGTCTGGGGTCCCCACCCTCTCATACCCTGTGAATTTCATCTTCTGAAAATCAACCCTAAGTTTATCAGCTTTCATTCACTGAGACTCCAGGAACCTGTTCAAGATATCCACATCCATACCTCAACTAGACAAAAAGGAGATCACACTTTTTTTAAAACCCCCAAGAGGGTAATTTTATTGGGTTTTTAATAGACTACATAACTACAACAGAAAATATAGGAAGGGGGACTACAACTAGGGATAAAGAAAAGATACCCACACTAATTAAAAACCCAAGAGTAGGAGATCATTTCCGTGTTAATCTACATGTTAGTCAAGGAGATCACACCTGACCCCAAGCCTCTAGCCAATCTCCCTCAGTTATTTCTGGTATATATTGAATAGCACAGGGAACAAAAGTGAGCCCTGTGAAATATAACCTAAATGCTACAGGATGTAGCAGTGATCCCCAACACACTCTCTCCTGGCCTGCAAGGTAAGAGCAG
>NW_015160843.1:286798-289108 GCF_001447785.1 Gekko japonicus
GCCTCTACATCCCAGCCTGTAGAGATGATTCAGAAGAATATTATAGTCAAGATTATTAAAAGCTGCTGAGAAATCCAAAGGAATCAACAGGGTTACACTCCTCACCCATGATCAAGGGCAATAGGGTCATAATCTAGAACTAAATGAAATAACGGCAGCAATTAAACAAGTTGTCAATAGGAAAGCTAGGCCACATAGATTAATTAGGAAAAGAGGCTCAAACTAGTTATGACAGAGTTTCATCTCTGGAACTCCTGATGTATCTTTTGGCCCTAAAACTATCTGTGGGATCCACTATGGACCAGGACTGCAGTATTTTAGATGGGTGTGCGGGCACATGTGTGTGTGTATGTGTAGGGGAGGGTCACTCTTCCCAGCACCATTTCACCAACTTAAAAAACAACAACAGCAACCATGGGTTACCTTTAATCCCAACTAGCCTTTATTCATATCAAATGACAGTGGTCTTTTAGGACCAAAAGATACATTGGGAATTCCCTAAATGAGGATGCACCCACACAACATACCATACAACAATTAAGATCCTTTTGTAAAAAATTCCCCACCCCTCTATGCGGAAATGGAAAATGCTTTTGTACCCAATAACTCCTTTCCCTAATACCAGCTCCATCAACCAATTCCTTTTTGCCAAATGCTCTCATTCTTTCTTCTTGCCCTTTTCTGGATTGTCTCTCCATATGCAGTAGGTGAGAGAAGAAGCCAAGGTCAGCCAGGCAAGGTAAGGCAGCATCAATGCAGTTGCAGTCTTGTTAATAGGGTACCAGGAATACATGGTGCCCAGCACCAACCCATATAGACCCACAATATCCAGCAGTGCCTGGAAGAGAGAAATAGAAAGGGTTAAACAATTTATACCCTGGAAAGAAAGCTCAAAGCATGATCCCATCTCTCATTTTAGCTGCAGCAGCAAAAACAGAGGTGTATACTGCAAGAGCAACAGCCTGTGCAAGGCAAGGGGGGCAGATCTGTTCAGGACCACCCCAATCCCTTCTACACACAACTTTTGTGATATAGTTTGCAGTTATTTACTTAATTTCATTTTTATCCCACCTTTCTCCCCAATGGGGACCCAAAGCAGCTTACATTATTCTCCTCCACTGTATCTTCACACCAACCCCCATGAGGCAGGTTAGGCTGAGAGTGCACAACTGGCCCAAAGTCACCCAGCAAGCTTCCATAACAGAACAGGGATTTGAACCTGGGTCTGATACTCTAACCATGAGGCAACAGTTGTGCTTGGGTGATAATACTGATCAACTGCCTATTAGGATGAGACAGAAAATGGTTGCTTCATTTCCTTCCCCTTGCCTACCAACCACTTTGCACAATGATCTTGTTCAGCAGAAGAACTTTTTAAAAGCTAATCTTAGAAGCAGTGGTGGAAGCTGGTTCAGTGCATGGGGTAAATTTAAGAGGTGTCCTATGGAATCAGACCAGTGGTTTATCTAGTCCAGCATCCTGATTCACACAGCAACCAGCCTGGAGGGCCAACAAACAGGGCATGGAGACCCCTGATCTTGCCTCCTAACACTAGTATGCAGAGATTTATCACTTCTGGATATGGAGATTCCCATTCAACATCATGACTATTAGCATGCTACTATGATATACGGTATACCCCTGCTTCTTCTCCTCTGTGAGGCAGATTTTCCCACCAAAACACAGTTCCCCACTCTGACTGAGCAGCCCCTTAGTAGCATATCTGAATTATAGAATTATAATTTTCTGCGTGTCCCACCCTATGATAGAGAAGTTATTTGGCTTTTACCCAGGCCAGAGATTTATTGTAACTACGTAGGAGCCCGCTTACAAAACCCTTTGGAAATTACACTTGATATGAAGTAAAGTTCAAACAGAAAGGTTGATTTTATTGAACAGGCAGTCAAATTAGGAATAGGGCAGAGGATGAGAAGTTGAGGTAAATTTGGTTGTTTATACAAATTATTATATTTTGTACAGGCAACAGAGTATAGTTGAAGCTTATATTCTTAGAGATTCCGTTCTTAACTGTGAGAGGTTTGTCTTGGAGATTTCTTTCAGCAACAATGTGTCTTAATAAAGTTTCATAAAACTATCTTAGTTTCCTGGAAGTTAGTACTTTCTTCCTGTATTTAAATACTTCCCTTGTGGGATTATAATGATCCCTTTTTTACTCTTGAGGAGTCTAAAACCATTTCCCTTTTCACACAAACCAGGGGTCCCTTCTGAGTTGAACCCTCTGAATAACTGGGTTAGAAATATCCTCCTCTTTCTAGGAGTGATAGTCCTTTCCTGCCGGAGGGGATTTTT
>NW_015160843.1:289977-295369 GCF_001447785.1 Gekko japonicus
GATTCTCGCTTCAAGGTATCCATTTACAATTGTCTCTTTCTCTCTCCCCCCCTCCTTCGCTTTGTAAATGCATCAGAGAGGCGTCCCTCTCAGCACGATTCTAATCGCTCAAGAGGTTTCGGGGGGGGGGGGATTTACGTTTCTATTTACGATCCGCTCATTTTAACTCACAGTTCATTGTTGGTCTTTATCTTGACCACGCTCGTAATCGCTCCTTCTCCAGATCTCCTGCGCTTGACTGGGTCCGCACAGCTTGTGCCTCGCTAAGAGGATGCAGACAGCGGGGGGGGGGACTGTCAGGGCAGAGGGCAGCCTCAATTTCCCTGCAGATAGCAGAAAAAGAGGCTCATCCTCAAAAGCCCTATGACCTGGGGGCCTCCCTGACCCCCCGTGGAGGTGCCGATCCAGCGGCACCCCTCCCCTCTGCAGATGTGCGGTAAGCCTTCCCGGAGCAACGGGAAAGGCTTCCGCCATTGTTGTGCCGTAGACCCCACCTCCCCTAGACTGGCAGTTTTCAACCTCCAGTCTCTGCTGTCAAACATAAACCCCAGTTCCGGAGAATGTGAATAAATGAAATTCAGCTAGGGCTGACACGCAGACTTTAAGTTCTGATTTCTGAACTTTTCCTCAAATGTGATGGTACACAGTAAGGGCAAGGAGTTGTGTCCCTTCACTTCCCAAGTGAACTTGTCTGTTTCCCTCAGACTGACACACACACTCCTCCTGACTGGCAACTGCCAAGCCACAGTCCAGACAAGGACTGGCTCCCTTTGACAAGACTTTTAAAAACTCTCCTCAGCTGGTGCTGACCAATCAGAGAGAAAGGGGGGGTGCATACCGGCAGCAGCCTGTCAATCAAACTGTGCTTTACAGTGAGGCATTAACCCCTAATCTCCCAGCTTTCTGAATCTGATGCACTAAGCATCCTGGGTTTTGGAGGTCAGTTCATCACAGCTTCATCCATGTAGGCCATATTCTCCCCCATGGTATAAAATTCCAACTGTGGAGGGAAACGTCTGACCAATATTTACCATTTCAAGATCTACACTGGGGTCTCCCAGTGCCCTTGACCTTTAGTACTACCCTGCATCCCAGAATTCAACTCAACCTGGAAAATTCTTCCTCTCAGCTTCACAGTAAGGGTATGTAGAAAACCTATATAAATAAATAGTTCACCACTCCTTAGACCTTGAATTATCACATATTTGCAACCAACTCAACTAATGAACCAAACTCCCTCTAAATAAATAGTGCCAAGTATATCCTTTTAGCTCTTCTAGTGGCCATAATCTAAAGACAGGACATACACTGATGGGATAAAACTGCACACACTGTCAAAGCTCTGGTAGTTTTTTTGTCATAGCCAGTTGAATTTTCAGAGACAGCCCAGTTTTAAAATTCAATAGCAGCTTATCTCTCTGGCAAACAAAAATGACTGCTGCAAGTAAGAAAAATTCCTGTGGCACAAGTGGCTGGGTTTTTTTTAATGCGCATGTTCTTAACATAATCATGAAGGAAATCATGCAGTGCCATCAGAAGGACAGTTATACCTTCTAATGGACTTCAATAGACTTAAAAGGGTATAACTCTGCTTGATAAAAAACCTGGCCAGGGGGTTCATCTGGCTGGCGGCCTCGCCCTTTGCCGCCACAGTACTTTTCCGCAAAAAGAAGGACAGGGGGGTAAGACTGTGTGTGGACTATCGGGGGCTGAATGCTGTGTTAATGTCTAACGCCTACTCCCTCCCATTGATAAATGACTTACTGGCAGAGGCTGCTCAGGGTCGCATCTTTACCAAATTGGACTTGCGGGACACCTACCTTCGGGTGCACATTAGGGAGGGGGTAATACCCCTTTTGGCCAGTTTGAATACCTGGTGATGTTGTTTGGGCTTGCAGGGCCCCAGGGGTGTTCAGGGACGTGCTGAAAGCTCTCTATAAGAATTGCTTGTTTGCAAAGCTGTCTAAGTGCGAGTTCCACAAGGAGGAACTGGACTTTCTGGGATACCAGATTTCCAAGAAAGGCCTGGGCATGGACTCCCACAAAATTCAGGATGTTTTGGGGTGGGAACCCCCTCAAACGAGGAGGCAATTACAATCATTCCTCGGGTTTGCCAATTTCTACTCCCTGGGTGAATTTCTACTTCACCCAGGTGGTCATAGAATCATAGAATGTTAGAGTTGGAAGGGACCTTGCAGGTCATCTAGTCCAACCCCCTGCACTCTGCAGGAGCATAGCCGAAAGATAGCCCTTCAACATACCCGAAAGATGGTCGTCCAGCCTCCGCTTGAAAACGTCCAGCGAAGGAGCATCCACCACCTCCCGAGGCAGACTGTTCCACTGGCTCAGCCACTCTTACAGTTAGGAAGTTTCTCCTGATATTTAGCTGGTAACGACTCCCTTGTAATTTCTACCCATTAGATCTAGTCTTGCAGTCCAGAGCAAGAGAGAATAGATCCACTCCATCTACTACATAACAGCCCTTCAAATACTTGAAGACTGCAATCATGTCCCCTCTAAGCCTTCTCTTTCCCAGGCTAAACATACCCAACTCTTTCAGCCTTTCCTCATAAGACTTGGATTCCAACTCTCTCACCATCCTGGTTGCCCTCTTCTGGACACGCTCAAGCTTGTCAACATCCTTCCTAAAACGTGGTGCCCAAAACTGGACACAGTACTCCAGGTGGGGCCTGACCTTAGCAGAATAGAGCGGAACTACCACCTCCCGTGATCTGGACACAATGCTTCTGTTAATGCATCCTAAGATTGCATTAGCTTTCTTCACAGCCACATCGCACTGCAGGCTCATGTTTAGCTTGTGATCAAGCAGAACACCTAGATCCCTTTCACATGTGCTGCTGTCAAGCCAAGTCCCTCCCATTCTATATCTATGCCTTTGATTTTTTATACCTAAGTGTAGGACTTTGCACTTATCTCTATTGAAATTCATTTTATTTGTCTCAGCCCACTGTTCCAGCCTATCTAGATCATTTTGAATCCTGACTCTGTCTTCTTCAGAATTAGCAATCCCACCTAGCTTCGTGTCATCTGCAAATTTGATAAGCATCCCCTCTATGTCTTACTCCAGGTCATTTATAAAATCATTGAACAACACCGGACCTAGGACCGAGCCCTGTGGCACTCCACTCGAGACTTCCCTCCACGTAGATACAGAGCCATTTACGAGCACTCGTTGGGTATGATTTTTCAACCAACCATGAATCCATCCAACGGTTGCACCATCCAGCCCACACTTAACCAGCTTATCCTCAAGGATATCATGAGAAACTTTGTCAAACGCTTTACTGAAATCTAGATACACTAGATACAAGGGAGTCGTTACCGGCTAAATATCAGGAGAAACTTCCTAACTGTAAGAGTGGTTGAGCAGTGGAACAGTCTGCCTCGGGAGGTGGTGGATGCTCCGCTGGATGTTTTCAAGCGGATGCTGGACGACCATCTTTTGGGTATGTTGTAGGTATGTAGGGCTATCTTTCAGCTATGCTCCTGTAGAGTGCAGGGGGTTGGACTAGATGACCTGCAAGGTCCCTTCCAACGCTAACATTCTATGATTCTATGATTCTATGATTCTATGATTCTATGTCCACAGCATTGCCAGAGTCAACCATTTTAGTAACGCTGTCAAAAAAGGAGATAAGGTTCGTCTAGCATGACTTACTCTTGATAAACCTATGCTGGCTACTACCAATTAACTCATTCCAATAACCAATTAACTCATTCCGTTCAAGGTGCTCACAGACAGAGCGTTTAATACTCTGCTTTAGAATTGTTCCAGGTATTGATGTCAAACTGACAGGCCTGTAATGTAAAATCAGGCTGAGCCAGCTGAAACTAAACCCAGAGAAGACGGAGGTCCAGTGCCTGAGCCAGAATGGTTCGGGACTGAAGCTCCCTCTCCCGACCTTCGATGGGGTGCCTCTGGTGCCAGCATCGGAGGTTAGGAGTCTGGGAGTGCTCCTGGATCCCTCCTTAACCATGGAGGCCCAGGTGGCAGCCACTGCCAGATCTGCATTTTACCATCTTAGGCAGATGCGGCTGTTGGTTCCCTTCCTCGACCGCGATGACCTGGCTACAGTGATCCATGCGACGGTCACCTCAAGGTTAGACTACTGTAACGCTCTCTACATGGGGCTGCCTCTGTCGCAGATCCGGAAGCTGCAGCTAGTGCAGAATGCGGCGGCCAGGCTGTTTATGGGCTTCCCCCAGGCCTTCCGGTCTTCCGCCATCCTTTGAAGTTGGCTCAATTTCATGTTCGTTGCGTCGATGACACTGTCTAACCATCTCATCGTTTGCCATCCCCGTCTTCTTTGACCTTCAATCTTTCCCAGCATCAGGGTCTTCTCCAGTGAGTGCTCCCTTCTCATTTGGTGGCCAAAGTATTTGAGCTTCAGTTTCATTATCTGGCCTTCCAGGGAACAGTCAGGGCTGGTACTCACCTTTAAAGCCCTATATGGCCAGGGTCCGACTTACCTTCCCCACATATACCTCCAAGAGCACTTCGGTCAGGGACCCATTAAAATGCCTGATTGCCTCTTAAAATCACTGTCTTCACTGCAATTACGTCTCAGTCTTAACAACTGAGAGTAAGGTATATTTCTTTTAATGTGTCCTGGGTGGAAGCTATCCATTGTTAAGTAGGAGTTGGCATCAGTGGGTTTTCTGTAAACCTCAGTCTGTATATTACAGGTTTATATTGATGCAATGTTAGCAGTATGTAAATTGACTACTACCTTTGATGGAAGTGACACGCATCCTGACACTTTGAATATTCATGACCAGGTTTGTTGCCTAATTCAAATACTATTTGGTTAAAATTATTCTAGAATATTTATAAACTCTAACATTTATATAATTTCTATTTTTGTGCAGAATAATTTGGAGAATTTGTGCAGTTACTATCCATGGCCCATTATACAAACTTTTAGCAACTGCAAAGCATATGAGGTAACACCAGTAAAAACTTCCTGTTATTTTTGAAATTTATTATTATGTATATTTAGTACATTTAGGGTCCTTGTTTGCCATGGGTTTTGCATGTTCTATCTTCACTGCCTGTAACCACAACGTTTAGATTCTGAATTTGGACATGGGAGGGGGGCAGTTGGTGAGTGTGTGCACGTGTGGGAACTGCTTTGGTTAGCTGCTTCACAACTGTTTTCTTAAGGGGCCTCCCGAAGCTGGGAAGTATGCAAAATGACCTTGGATGCCTGTCTCTGCTAGCTGGCCTGTCGTAGATAATGTAACTGTAGGTTCGGGGGGGCCCTTAAGAAAACGCTAGTTTAGGCGGGCTGGATGAATGGCTTGATTGGATGGGTCACTGGGGAGGGGGGCTGTTTGAATTCTGTATAATATCAGGACTGGTGCCGAACTG
>NW_015160843.1:295442-317186 GCF_001447785.1 Gekko japonicus
GAACTGCTGAACCAGTCAGTTCTGACACAGATGGTCTTAGCTTGACACAACCTCATCTCTCAATAAACAAATCACTCCCAAGAAAGTGTTGTTGAGAGTAAGTTTGTTCAAGAGTCTGACACTTAGGATGGCAGTGTTAGTGTATTTGTTTCTCCCATGTGCTGTTTTCTGGCAGAAAGGTAGCTTACAGAAATGTTCCTATGCCATGAAAAGATAGTCTAAGAAGGGCGAGTCTGGATGTCAGAATCTCAAGCAGAGCAGCCAAGATGGATTACACAATAGTTTTAGCAACAACCTTAGAAAAGCTATTATTTCTGAATCCTGTATAAACATGTTAGCAGATTACAATGTGGCTTCCATGTGCACCTGCCACTAATATGCTAGTGAAGTTAGGATCCTTCCACTGTTCCTTAGAGAACTTTATACTTTAGCCACTGGGTAATCTGAGAGCACCTGTGCTTTCTCTTATGCAGCACTTGCAACATAAATCCAACATACACTTTCCCCAGATCTCCTATTAATCTTTTGATATTTTCCAGGTTAATAAGCCATAAATGAATTATGAGTTCACAATGAAAAGTTGGCATTTGCTTCCTGATTAGGTCAAGGTGTGGCATTCAAAGCTGTTTATCTCAGACACCATTCTTAACTGAAAAAGTAGAACACTTAATATAGTAGACTGTTAACTCCTATCCTTCTCAAGGCAGCCAGTTAAGCCCAGAGTCCAAGGAAGACAACTGCAGGGAACTGATATCATTAGCAGGCCCCACCCGCAAAGCAGAGACAAACAGTGCAAGTCTTTTGCCACAGCTTGGCTGAACAGCTCCTAACTCTAGTCGTTCCTAGAGTACTTTGCTTTGGCGACTTTCATATTCTGCAACCACAAAACTTGAATATCATCACTGGGATATATTATGCTCATAAATGTATGTAATTTACTTTCTTTGTTCTGTGAAACAGTTTTGGCCTCTGTGTATCCTTTGGCAATAAACACATGAAAATAAGGGCTGAGGGGAGAAAGATGAATAAAAAAGTCTTAGTCCTTAACAACTAGAATCTCTTCCTGAGTTTTAACTGTTTGGAGGAAAACTCCCAGAATATTCTGGCAGCACAATCCTAAACACAGTTATGCCTTTCTAAACCTACTGAAGTCAACTGGCTTAGAATGATGTGATTCTGTTTAAGATTGCACTGTGTGGCACAGAAGTCTATGCGTGCATGCTATATAAATAAAAATGAATACAAGGATTCCCACAGATTCCTAGGCAGCCTGCCTAGACATCCTCAAAAGTAACTGAAATACAGGCAAAATAAGAGTACTGTTACCAGTTTTAGGTTATGAGCACCAAAGAATATAGGAGTCCACGCCCAGTTCAAGGCTAGCTGAGCTCCATAGAGGCCCAGTGGGATAACTGCTTTGTTGCTGAAGCCGTCAAGGTCCCTCCAAACCAGGTATGAAGCATAGCTGCAGAAAGGGAAACTAGTCAGTTTTTTGGCTTTCAGATGTCACAATGTCTGCTTTTATTAATTTGGGTATTTAGATGCTATGCTCTTAGCCTACAATACTTGCTTTTAAGGTAGCTTACCTTAGTACCACCACAACAACCAAGATAAACATTAAAAATATAAAAGATAAATCACTTCTAACAATATCAGCTAAATAATAAGAACAGGAACACAGAACAACTTCTGAACAATGGCCAGAGTGCAGATCAAAAAATCTGCGTAATAAGGCTATGTTCAGATAGAAGGAATTTTTCTGCAAACCCAGCAAAATTCCTAGGTTTGTTAAAAATCTGAAAAAAAATTATATGTTTTTTCTTTAAATAACAAAAACAAAACCAGAGAAGGGAGATCTATGCTTGTACAGACCTCACAACTCAAACAATCCCGGTCAGCATTACAATATTTTTTACAAAATCCACTGAGGGGACAAAGCAGCAGCAAAAGGAAAGGAAACAGCAATAACGGGACAACATGGTGGCTGGGTTCCTTTTTAAGCCCCCTTTCCTGCCACCACCCTCAATGGTTGTGGCTGATTTCTCTCTCTCCCTGTTGTGAGGGCTGCTCAGGAACTGTAGTCCTGGAGCTTGGACAACTTAAGGGGGCTGGTCTAGTATAAAGCAACAGTAGAGCCCACACACACCCTCCTAAACTTCCCCCTCAGCCCACAAACAGAATCCCACATCCCCACCGATTGAAGGGTAGCGTTTTTTAAATGTCTGGTTGTGAGTGGTCAGTAAGGCTAAATGTAACTATTGGGATGCGATGGGTAACTTGCTGAATTCACCCAGTGGATCTGGAGATGGCAGCACCAATTTTTGGAGGCTCCCTTCCCCTTTGGACTCACACATACAGCTTCTTTTAACAAAATAACTGTTAAGTTTATTGTCTCTTCCATTGAAGGGCTAAAAGCCTTGTTTTGGTTGGCAAGTAAAAGTGTATTTTCACAGCTGAGCTGGGTCACAGTTCCCTAAGAAAGTTACAGCATCAACCCCCCCCTCCCAGTATTATAGAACAGTATTATAGACACACACCTCCCAGTGAGAGGAGTTACATCTGATTGGGTTATCATTGGAAGATCCAGTAGTTTGAACATACCAGGAAAACCAGTACTAAAAGGACAGGGCAGAAGGTTCTGAATTTAGAGTAGCTAAATTCCTGGGGAGAAACAGCTGTGATATCCTTATGGGATGCAGAATCTTGTCTACGACCATATAACATGCATAGGACTATAGGAGAGTGATCCTATATTACATCAAGATTTTAAAAAATGGAATGCTTAGTTAATTAGTGATTAAACATAAACATTTTATCAGTCAAAAAGTTGCCACGATTGATCAGGCAACTGTCAAAAATTGTTAATTGTTTTCGATGTGTCACATGGCAAGAATCTCCTAAGATGAGGCATATTTCTTTATGTGTCACACAGGAGAGGGATGCCTCTTTTGAGATGCTGCCACATGTGCATGCATCACTGGAATACAAAAAGATAATATTTTCCCTTCTGGGCTATTATTTGATTTCTATGCAAATATAAGCAGATTTGATTAATTTATTATAACTCAAACAATTATTCAACCATGATTTTTTAGAAAATGAGTGGCATCCCTAATCAAAAGTAATATCTTGATGAAACATCCAAGAAAGTGGGTTTAGGACTGCAGCCTTAGATGAAGATGAGGTAGATTCCAGGAGGCCTTACCCCATGCTCGTGTACAGTGTAGTCCAAGCGACTGGGAATATTTTATTAGGTGGCCGCCATGAAGGCTTCTTCAGAGTTTCATACCATGTGGGCACTTCCTTCCGTGTAATGAGCCAGCCAAGGAACCCACCAAGATGGGGCAAGGCTGTGAAGCCAAGAGCATGAGTCCACATCCTTAACCAGACAGTTTAAGCAAATCTGGATCACTCCTGTGCCTTTGAAACTGAAAATTGAGAAGTAAAAACTGTCAGTTATTTCCACAGTGCATGTTTGGTGTTTCATTTTACAGCAAATATTAAAGAACTAAGTAACCAATAATGTAATCCTAAACAGTATTACACCTTTCTAAATCCATCAAAATCAACAGGCTTAGAAGGGCGGTAATTCTGTTTACAATTTTACTGCAAATATTCTCAGCCATAGTCAGTAACTATGAGTTTTCTTTATTGTGTCATTGTTAAAACTGACACACTCTTTTTAAAACATCAGGAGATCTTCTAATAAGAAGTGTGATTTCAAAGGAGGAATCTGTTCCTTTACTTTCATTATAACATAGAATGGAACAGGGTTTCTGTTCCCTTGGTTTCCTAACAATCGGATCCACAAACCAGTTTAATCTGAGCTGAATTGGACTAAAACCATTTTTATATTCCTTAAATCCAAACCTTTCCACTTAATTTGATTGTGAATTACAACCTATGAGATCTTGCAGGATATTTGCCTTTCTCCCTCGTAAGGAGTTTTCCTGGTTCTGTGACAAAGCAAGATCTAAAATAATTTTGATAATGCCTTTTAACCGTATGTGATGTAAATGTAGGACTGCGAGCATTGTAATTACATGGACTGGCCTTCCAGTAGCTTTTCTTGATTCCTGAAAGAGTTCCATGCAGCTGCAACATTTACCTCTGTTGTGGTCCTGAAGCAGTTCCAGTAAAACGGTATTATAGAAACCATTTTGTAGCAGCAGGGAGGGTGAATCAATACAGCAATCTCTCTTGTAACTACTTCTCTATAATCAGACTTGACTGTGCACCTTTCACAACAACCAACAATTTAAACAATAAGGAGCAACAATCATATGTGGATGTTGTTTTGTTAATCTTATCAGAACCAAATTGCCTCTACAGCCACCATATTAAATTTACTGTCGTAATCTTCTCTTTTATAAAGCTTCTAGATAAATTGGAAGAAGTCAGAGGTAATTTCCTCAGTGATATGCCAGTGAATATGTGCATCAGTCAGAGGCCATTTCAAATTAACAAATTACATGTAAGATATTTAGGTATAGTGGTGATTGTTGTGACAGTGAATATTCATAAATTGTCTTTGTGGGGTAAACGAAATGTTATATATAATTCTTGGCACAACAAACATTTTAATGTTTTACATGGTGTGCCAGTTATAATCCCCAGTAGGTACTATATGAGATTCAGTTAAGTGTTTAGAATGTTCCTTTGGGGGCATAATGGGTAGATCAGCAGATTCATTTCCAAAATCGCTGTTAGCAAAACAAACAAACTTAAATTTTCCTAATTGCAGTTTATAGCATCTCTCTTCCTTGATTACAGAAGCTTTAAGTTTAGTATTTTACCCTTCGGGTGCAATGCCAGCTTTCACTCAGTGGTTCAGTTCAGACATCATACAAAACCATGGTTTAATAATGGTTAGTTTGTGAAACCAGGATTCATCTAACAGACAATCATTCAAATCGTGGTTTGCCTCAACAATGCCCTTCATGCCATGGAGGGCATTGCCAAGGAACAAACCAGAATATGTTCATATACCCTGTGAAATCATGGTTAAGACTCACAATGTTAAACAAACCAACTTGACAGCCTGGCTTGATGGATCCTAAACAACCACAATTAGTGGAGTTCCCTGCATTTAGACAAGCACACTAGCCATAGTTAGTTTAATTAAACCTTGGTTTTGTCTGATTGACCCTGTATCACTGCTTCTCAGGACTCTCCAGTTACTATAAAAGCAGCACGGAAAGCAAGTTGTGTGTGTCCTAAAATGCTGGTCTGTGATCCATTTATTCATTTAGCCTCTTCAACATGAGATCACCGACACCTGTGTTTTAAAAAGTGATCTATTCAGAAAGGGTGGGCCAGTGTTGGGATTAATATTTTAGGGATCTTCTAAATGAAGATACATTGTATCTTTTGGGGATTTAAGAGGTAACAATGATTGGGTTTTAAAATATAGCGGCATTATATGTAGTTACAAGACTGGAAAATGTGGCACAAAGGATTGCAGTTTCTGAACTTGGGTGAAAGGAAACTTGGGCTGACAATTCAAGAGTTAAAACATGGTCAGCTCAGTGGAAATGCTCCCTGAGAAAAGTGAGGCCCAGTAATATCTCAGACCTAAAGATTTGCCAGAAATCAGCTGCCTTGATTTAAAATATGATAGAATTGTGGACCAGTATAGACCTGTGCGTGTGTGTGTATTCACTGTAAACATTCAAAGTTCATATGCACTGGCAACTCCAGCCCATTCTTATCTGCCTTCTTCCCTTTGACTCTGAGAAATGTACTTTCATTATGTGACCAGAGCCTCCAGAGTTATGGAAACCATTTTTCCTCCACGTTGCTGGCAGCAGTGCGCAGGACGGGCACATCAGGGAGTCATAGTAGGGGCACAGGTTTTGCAGTATCTGAATTTTAGGAAAGAATACAGGCCTCTTTCTGGCCTTTCACATATCCAGTTTAGTTCATGATTCAATGCATGAGTCACATTGCCATGTGGACACGCCCTGAGCTTATCAGAGTCTTCATTCTTCAAATTCAAAGCCCGCTTGTTGCCTTTTTGTTCAGGCACTTTGGACCTCCTAAGAAATTAAAGCCAAATAACTTGTCTATTATACTGCAAGTAGTTTACTACAGGGATCATCAGGCATCCTTTTTTTGCCATAAATCACTCCAGGAGGAAGAAACAAAAGAGTTCAGAATGAATTCTGGCATGTGTGAATGTTCAGAACACATCTTGGAAAGAAAGGTAATCAGTTATAGAACAGTGCATAGGTCATTCCTATACACTTGGACTTCAGAACAGGGCTGCTGACTTTTTGGTGGAACTTATCTTTAACAAGTGCAAGAAAGCCAGAAATCCAACATGTAAAGCTGTCACCTTCCATTAGAACATAAGAATGTAAGAAGAACCCTGCTGGATCAGACCAGTGGTCCATCTAGCTCAGCATCCTGTATATCACACTGTGGCCAGCTCAGCATAGAGGCCGAGACCTTCCTCTGGTGTTACCTCCTGGCTCTTGGATTCAAAGGCTTAGTGCCTTTGAATGTGGAGGTTCCCCTCAGTCACCATGGCTAGCAGCAGTGTTCCCTCTAAGCTGAGTTAGTGTGAGCTAGCTCACAGTTTTTTAGCTGCCGGATCACAGATTTTTGCCTTAGCTCAGGAAGGATGGCTCCAGAGCAAACTCATTTATGCAGCAGCCAAATCACTCGCTCACAACTTTAATGCCAGGAGCTCACAAAGTAGAATTTTTGCTCACAAGACTCCACAGCTTAGAGGGAGCATTGGCTAGCAGCCACTGATATATTTATGGAGGATACGTCTATCTAATCCCCTTTTAAAGCTGTTTACTCCTGTGGCCATCACTACATCCTCTGGCAGTGAATTCCACATTTTAATCACTCTTTGTGTAAAGTAGTGTCTCCATTTGTCCGTCCTGAACCTACTGCCCATCAGTTTCATTGGATGCCCTGGAGCAATGCTCCCTCTAAGCTGTGGAGTCTTGTGAGCAAGAATTCTACTTTGTGTGCTACTGGCATTAAAGTTGTGAGCAAGCACTTTGGCTGCTGCATAAATTAGTTTGCTCTGGAGCCATCCTTTCTGAGCTAAGACAGAAATGTGTGAGCTGGAGGCTAAAAAACTGTGAGCTAGCTCACACTAACTCAGCTTAGAGGGAACACTGCCCTGGAGTTCTAGTATTTTGGGAGAGGGAGAAAAAAATGCGTTGTCATTTCAGGTGAAACAAGGCAGTTGATGTTTTGCCCATCATACAGCTGTTTAAAGGCACACAGAAACCCTACGGAGAACAAAAGGTCACTGGGCACACAATACAGGGTGAGACGGTATGATATTACACTGAGCAGGAGGTTGGACTAGATGGCCTGTATGGCCCCTTCCAACTCTGTGAGTCTATGATTCTAAATGCAGGGTGGTGTTGATTTCTTCTCCGCACAGCCAAGTGTGCTGCGATCGCTCGGGCTCTGCGCAAACAAATGCTCCTCTTTTCCTTCCTAAAGCAGGAATTGTTGGTGGGAGATTCTGAAGCGTCCGAACGTTCTGCTTTGGAACTCGAGCCGGCAGGAGGCCAAGCTACACTGAGAGAGACTCACCGTGGTTTTCTTACCTTTCGCAGGCTGAACTTCCCCCCCACAAAGCGCGCAACTGGATTTCCAGGGCCACTCTTTGTGCCGTTTTCTGTTGTTTCTGAACGCCAGACGTTTTACTAACACACACGGAAGTCGGGGCGGAGGCTGGCCTGTGCGCCTCGGTTACATACCACTCCCACGATGGCCTCTCCCCTGTTTGTGTAACAGACCTCAGAAGATGGGCAGAGTCACCCTTTCAAAAGCGAATTTGATTCGCTGAGTCAACGCGCCCCCACCCCGCCCTTTCTCCCGGCGCTGTAAGCTTGCTGAGGAGGAAGCTGCTCCACAGTCCCGTATGGGAGATGAGAGTACAAGTCTGCTTAACTTTGCTGCGGACGGTGTTGTACGGCTTTACCTGAGGCTAATCCCAGCCTTCGCTCTTACAAATCCTAGTACTACAGCGCCTCTCCCTCCTACTGTCTCTCCTCCCTACTTGGGGGAGAGGGCAACATCATGGGATTTTGCCTCCAGATGCTGCTTCTTAAAGAATAATGTGTGAGAATCATACTGAATGCTGTAGCCTTGCAAGCATAGCTTAGGTCAGCCTCTATAATACCTCCCCCCCCCCCCAACATGCATTTCAAACAGGCCCTTTTGGGTACCAGGCTCTGGAGGCTGCTGTATCTGAGATACTGCACTGCATTTTTAATTACTGATGTTCTTTTCAGCAAAACTGATGTTAACCATATGTGCTTCCGGGCACATCTCAGCCAAAGTTAGTATAAGTGACTTGAATAAATAATGACATTACAGATCCATGTTAAATGCAAATGAAAATTAGACACCCATTGTCACTAGGGGTTGCACTGAGCATTAAAGACTCATTCACTTTGCCTATGGATAGTTATCTAATTTTTATGGGCCAGAATAGGACCGATGCAGCCAGATGGGATATAATACTATTGCCATAGCACAGAATTAGTATTATGTTTTATTGCGCATGAATGGTAATGAAGAAAATTATTTTGTGAAAGGGGTTTGTTTTAAAGAGCAGATGTCCAGCTGCTGTGATTCCAATAAGCTTCCTGTAAGTGTTGTCAGCTTTCTTCAGGCAGCTGCCATATTGAAGTGGCAAATGAAAAATGTGTGCATTAATCCAAGAATAAGCATCTGGATACCGTTCCAAATGCCTTTTGCCAAAAAAGCTCTTCAGCAAGCCAGCCATATCATCATTCAAAACCAGTACTACTTTAGATGACATTGGTATAATGGGTAAATACTAAATTTGCTGATCTGGTTGGCAATAGTTTTTTTCCTTATAGTTACTAAGAAGACCACACAGTCACGTGTAGGTGTTTAAAACTGATGTCCATTTTAGCAGATGCACATCTGCATCTGATGCATCCCCCTGGCAACCCTAAGTGTAACATACAGGCTTTGTTGAAAAGATTTAAAAAGTGGTTCAGCCTTAACCATAAGGCAAGAATAAGCAGGTGCAATAAAAGAACAAAATCTATCTTCCTACCGGTACATATACATACATATGTGAAGGCAGGCAGGTTACAACATCTTCAAATCAGCATAAGAACCAAAGCAGCAAGTTGGAGATGCAGCGAGATGGTCCCTAGCCCTGATGCTTGGAAAAACTTGTGCCAGATGGGTGTAAGCTACCTTTACAGGAAAACTGGACCACTGAACCCCCCTGACCAGTATAAGCCAATCAAGACAGAACATGATCCAAAAGATGATTCTCAAATAAGAGCAGGACTCCCCCTTTCCATCTGAGTGTAGCTAAGTCAGATGGCTTGGATATTCAAAGTGTGATCTCATACTTTTCATCTTGGCTCAAGAACAGTGGAAGAATGGTGAGCGCTTGATATGGAATGTTCGTTATTGTTTAATACTTGGATTGCACATCAGGAAACAGGCTATTGCTTTAAACTTATCACAGGGCCAAATGCTGGTGTTTAAACTGCCAGGTTGATTGATACAGAGGTGACCATCTCTCTTGACAAATATAGCTGTTTTAAAATAGGTGAGATATGTTCCTGTTGGCTAGCCATTGACAATACATGGGCTGCTGCATTCTAAACCAGGTGCAGTTTCAGGGTTGTCTTCAAGGGCAGCCAAGCATATTATAGTAGCCCCACCACAAGGCTACAAAGAGATACAAAGCTGAAATGTGATGATCGCAAACAGCATTTTCCCCTCAAATACGATGCTGAGGGCTCCCATCATTTGTATGTAAAGTAGACAAGCTTTTACAGTCTGATTTTAGACAAAGCAATTTTTAATCAGGAAAGTTTTAACATGTGTACACCTTAATAAATATTTGTACTTTTTCATATATATGGTTTAGCTTAGCCCTATTTGGTTCATTGCCTTCTGGGCAGTCATAAGCTAATGTTGGATCAGGCCAATGGCCCATCCAGTCCAACACTGTCAAATAGTGGTCAAAAATACCAGAGACCAGTGCTGTCTCCGTCCCAAGACCCAGGCGGAAGCCGGACTGGAAGGGATCCAGTGTGGAAGTGTCATCCAGAAAGCTCTGCAACTGTATCGCCACCGCCCTCTCTATTAATTTGCCCAAATAGGGCAAATTGGAGACCAGCCGATAGTTGGCCAATTCGGTCGGGTCCAGAGAAGGTTTCTTTAGGAGAGGACGGACCATCGCTAACCCTCATGGCCAGCTTTAATTAGCCAGGAGGGGCACGGGTCAAGGCTGCATGTGGTTGGGCGTACTGTTGAGATCAGTCTGTCAACTTCCTCTAGGCTGAGTGGACCAAAATAATCCAGAATGGGACCAGAAGATGTGCATGGAGCATCAAGTTCACTCACTGTCTCAAGTGTGGCCAGGAGGTCGTGGCGGAGCAACAAGACTTTGTCTGAAAAATAGTTCGCAAAAGCCTCACAGCCTATATCCAATTCCCTAGTATTTTGTCTGCCCTGTGGCAGAGTTGTTAAAGACCGAATCGTTCTATACAATTGTGCTGGGTGTGAGCTAGCAGATGCAATTGTGGCTACGTAGAACTCCCTCTTCACAGCCTTTGCTGCCATCTCATACGACCTCATAAATGTTCAATAAGATGCTCTTGTTGCCTCGTCGCGAGCACGCCGCCACTGTCTCTCTAGCTGTCTGATCCTTTGTTTCATCAGCCTCAGCTCCTGGGCATACCAAGGAGCCAGCCTTGAGCGAGGGCGCAGAAGGAAATCTAGGTTTGATTCCCCACACTGCCATAGAAGCTTGCTGGGTAACCTTGGGCCAGTCATAGACTCTCAGCCTAGCCTGTCTCACAGTGTTGTTCTTCCCAATGGGGAGAAAAGTGGGGCATAAATTAAAGCCTATTATGCACGGGTGTTTTGCCTCGCTTTCACTGTGTATGTCCGTCAGGTTTCTTTTTAATTCAGTACTTCATTTCCTCCCCGCAGCTTTCAGTTTGCTTTCTGTTCACCATTTCTCTAGGTTTTCTGAGAGTGGTTTTGTGGTGGTTTTCCTTGCTTCACTTCCAAGCCGAAGGTAAGTCAATAGTATACAGATTCTCGCAGATTTCCACCCGCCCTGTCCTCATAGGCCAATCCCCCACCCACATTTTAATTTTTTTCAAGCAGCATGAGTCTAGTGATAGGAAACCATTGCTAATCTCATGCCACTTTTAAAAAATAAAGGACTCCCGGCTGGGCTGCCTGGTGAAACTGGGCAGCAGAAGATGTAGCTAAGTCAGATGGCTTGGATATTCAATGTGTGATCTCATACTTTTCATCTTGGCTCATGAACAGTGGAAGAATGGTGAGCGCTTGATATGGAATGTTCGTTATTGTTTAATACTTGGATTGCACATCAGGAAACAGGCTATTGCTTTAAACTTATCACAGGGCCAAATGCTGGTGTTTAAACTGCCAGGTTGATTGATACAGAGGTGACCATCTCTCTTGACAAATATAGCTGTTTTAAAATAGGTGAGATATGTTCCTGTTGGCTAGCCCCTGACACTAATCAGGCTGCCACATTTTGGACCAGCTGCAGCCTCTGGGTTGCCTTCTGCCTCCTGGGCAATTGCCTTCTGGGCAGTCCAAGGAATGAAAAGTCTGGGTTGCCTTCTGGGTTAGATAATAGTGACCACTGAGGAAGGCCCTTAGGGACCGAAACGCGTATGGTCTTTGGTTGTAAAGTTTTTACCCATCATTTGTATGTAAAGTAGACAAGCTTTTACAGTCTGATTTTAGACAAAGCAATTTTTAATCAGGAAAGTTTTAACACGTGTACACCTTAATAAATATTTGTACTTTTTCATATATATGGTTTAGCTTAGCCCTATTTGGTTCATTGCCTTCTGGGCAGTCATAAGCTAATGTTGGATCAGGCCAATGGCCCATCCAGTCCAACACTGTCAAATAGTGGTCAAAAATACCAGAGACCAGTGCTGTCTCCGTCCCAAGACCCAGGCGGAAGCCGGACTGGAAGGGATCCAGTGTGGAAGTGTCATCCAGAAAGCTCTGCAACTGTATCGCCACCGCCCTCTCTATTAATTTGCCCAAATAGGGCAAATTGGAGACCAGCCGATAGTTGGCCAATTCGGTCGGGTCCAGAGAAGGTTTCTTTAGGAGAGGACGGACCATCGCTAACCCTCATGGCCAGCTTTAATTAGCCAGGAGGGGCACGGGTCAAGGCTGCATGTGGTTGGGCGTACTGTTGAGATCAGTCTGTCAACTTCCTCTAGGCTGAGTGGACTGAAATAATCCAGAATAGGACCAGAAGATGTGCTTGGAGCCTCAAGTTCACTCACTGTCTCAACTGTGGCCGGGAGGTCGCGGTGGAGCAACAAGACTTTATCTGCAAAATAGCTCGAAAATAGTTCGCAAAAGCCTCACAGCCTATATCCAATTCCCTAGTATTTTGTCTGCCCTGTGGCAGAGTTGTTAAAGACCGAATCGTTCTATACAATTGTGCTGGGTGTGAGCTAGCAGATGCAATTGTGGCTACGTAGAACTCCCTCTTCACAGCCTTTGCTGCCATCTCATACGACCTCATAAATGTTCAATAAGATGCTCTTGTTGCCTCGTCGCGAGCACGCCGCCACTGTCTCTCTAGCTGTCTGATCCTTTGTTTCATCAGCCTCAGCTCCTGGGCATACCAAGGAGCCAGCCTTGAGCGAGGGCGCAGAAGGAAATCTAGGTTTGATTCCCCACACTGCCATAGAAGCTTGCTGGGTAACCTTGGGCCAGTCATAGACTCTCAGCCTAGCCTGTCTCACAGTGTTGTTCTTCCCAATGGGGAGAAAAGTGGGGCATAAATTAAAGCCTATTATGCACGGGTGTTTTGCCTCGCTTTCACTGTGTATGTCCGTCAGGTTTCTTTTTAATTCAGTACTTCATTTCCTCCCCGCAGCTTTCAGTTTGCTTTCTGTTCACCATTTCTCTAGGTTTTCTGAGAGTGGTTTTGTGGTGGTTTTCCTTGCTTCACTTCCAAGCCGAAGGTAAGTCAATAGTATACAGATTCTCGCAGATTTCCACCCGCCCTGTCCTCATAGGCCAATCCCCCACCCACATTTTAATTTTTTTCAAGCAGCATGAGTCTAGTGATAGGAAACCATTGCTAATCTCATGCCACTTTTAAAAAATAAAGGACTCCCGGCTGGGCTGTCTTCTCTTGCTGCCTGGTGAAACTGGGGCGCCTCCCCAGGCAGTGCCAAGCTGCAACTGCCAGGAGCCATCAACTCCCTGCATGCACAGCGAGCCCGGCTGGGCCATCCTCTCCCAGTGCCTGGTTTGAACTGGGTGGCAGGAGGAGGTAGCGCTGAACTGCGCCTTCTGGGACCCATCAGCTCCCCACACAGGCAGCATGGGAAGGCAGCATACAGCCCAATGCATTTATTCTGGGCTGCAGAATAAATACACCAGAGAAAAAGAATGGTGCATACTGCAGACACAGAATCCAAAGTTAAGCTTAAAGGCTTGACTGCTTGGATTCTCTGAAGTAAACTGTGCATGCATAATAGACCTTTTAAAAATTCAAAGAAACTGCAAAAGATATTGGTTATTGGGGTGGAGATGGTATCAAAATGAATCCGTTATTGCCCAAATATTTGAAAGCAAGAATGTGTTCACTATTCCCTTTGGATTAGCTGCTATTCTTGCCCACATCAATTAACTTGGCTTGTTTTACAGAGATTCTCAGCATGCTGAAATACATACCAAGCAATTTATAACACAAACTCAGAATAGGTATTCCCAGATTTCCTGTCATCATTAAACACGGTGCTCTCAGTTCTAGGTTCCCTGTTATTCCAATTAATTGTGACAGATCCAGGTTGGGAAACTCCTGGAGATTTGGGTGTGGAGCCTGGGGAAGACAGGAGCCTCAGTGGGGTGTTATGCCATACAGTCCACCCTCCAAAGCAGCCGTTTTCTCCAGGGGAACTGATCTCTGTAGCTGTAATTCCAGAGGACCCCAGGTCCCACCTGGAGGCTGGCATCCCTGTAATGAAAATGAGATGGACCACTGCTGGTTTTCAAACTGAACTGAGTGTCAGACATGTCCAGTGAGAGGCATGAAGAACCACAGATTGCTTAGGCAAGCATGCCTGAAAAGGTAAAACAGTGATATATCATGTTATATGTACATGATCTTTTAAGAGACAGGGATTTAATATTGTGGCCGTGTGGGTCCTGCAGATCTCAAAGCCATTCAAGCTTCCCACACTGAGCAACCAAAACCTTGTCACTTCCTAATTTTGTTTGTCATATTTTTAATTTTTCTGCTTTTTGATCTCTCATCAAAAGTGAATGCATCTGTCAAAAAAGCTTTCTAGCTCAACCCAGACTAAAGACCTTTTCACCAAGACGCTGGCTAGCTGCTAATTACAAAAGGTGTTGAAGGCACCTGTGCATCTTCAACCTCCGTAGGCTGCCACCAGTCCTTCTTTGTCCCTCCAGTCAGGAGCCAAAGGACAAACTCCTGACCTTACTGGGATTAACTAGGGAGTACTCCCTGTGAACTAGAGATCAAATTGCCAACATTCGCAACCCACCAAAATTAATATTAGGGTAGTGAACCGCCAGTCTAGGCATTAGATTTCTCATTGCAGCTGCAGAGACAAAGAACCAGAGTTTAATGTTTAAAATATAATTTTATTAAGATGCTAAAAGTTACTAAAGTGCAAAGATTACTTAAGGTAAAAACAATAAATCTAGAGATTAAGAAACTAGTGAAACACTGTAGAACATTTGGTTTCCAAAAAAAAAGATGCTACGCATTCAGAGTTCTGAGTCCAAAAGCAACTGCTCTCCAGAGTCCCAAAAGCCAGGCTGTTTGGCTTCAGCAACAGAGTCTTAAGATGGCCTGGCAGGGGAGACACCTTGATCACGAAGATGGCCAAAGAGAGCAGAATAATGCTAACATTTCTGCGTAACATGCAAGCACCATCACACACACCCAGAATAGGCTTCAAGATAGATAATTTATGGTCTGAATCCTAGATTGCTATTACGCCTATATACCAATCAGGGGTCAAGCAATATCCTATAGTTACAGGTAGGCCAATCAGTAAGTACATGACTTCATTGCTCCTCTGCTCATGTCACTCCACCCCCATCTCTCACAGAGCCTTAATTGAACAGAATGTTAATTGCAGAGTCAAGGGGCAAAAACAATATCTTATCTTGCAGGTGCAAGGTCCAGGGCAGGCTGTTTGAAACTCTGAAGACACAGAAACAAGTAATTCCAACAACTGCAGTCCTCCACCAGACTGAACTAGTGTTTAAAACAGAACTCCATTTTGAATTAACCAAAGCTCTTGGCAGCATCTTTAATCACAGCTCCTTTGTGTGGCGACAGTAAGGAAGCAGAGTTCAAGATTAGCATTATTTATTTAGCTGGAAAAGGCATATATTGTAAAGTAAAGTGAAGCCGAATGTGATTTAAATGATTGTTTGTAGGAAACCTGGTTTACACAAACCTGAGAGAAAGGCACTTGTTTTTCACATGTGTACACCAAGAGTGGGAAAGGAACAGAAAATCATCTTAATGTGTGAATTTGATCCGAACATAACTCTTGTGAATTTTTTCTTCCACTCGGGTAACAATAATAGCAAATATAATAGCAAATATAATAATGTTATATATAATATATATATATATATAATATCCCTTAACTCTTGACTAGTGGTGAATGTGCTGGCATACTGTAGATAATGACCATTTCCAGACCTTGAACCAAAAGGTGTGGTCTGGCCTGCCTTTCTCAAGAGGCACAAAGAATTCAGCCATGAATGTAGCCCAAGTTTTCATCCATTATCATAACATCATTTAGCAAACCGAGGAAAGGACTGAAAGACCAATAGAAACATCGCTTTAATCCCACTGATATATGCACTGTGGGCCAGTCTCGCCGTGGCCTGCTGCCTCCCTCCGGCGACGGGCCGCAACGGCCTGGCCTGCGCCTCCACTGCCTTCCTCGCCACACTTTGCCCCTACCTCCCATACCTGCAAGGACACTTTCCAGAATTACAAGGCTGCCTTGAGAATGACAGGAGCGCTCCGTCCATGAATTTTAGCTGCACAATGTGTCTTCTGTAGGACCAGCAATAAGCATCAACGCAACTATAAATGAAAGCTTTCCCCCACTTTTGGAAGACTTCATGCAAGTAGAAGTGGGCTTGTAATTTTGGAAACTCCCATTGGGGCTTGACTTTTAAAATACTGATGCTAAATTGACTGGTAGTTGTTAAATTGAATGAACGAATGTCATTGCTATACTGAATGTATTGGATATATGTACCTGACAAGGATGTTATAATAGTACACAATGCAATTTATAGAATAATAGCTATAAACAGTACACATTAATTTACAAAAGGTTCTTGCAGTGTGTATTTATTCGTTACTAGCTTCTGAGATCTGACAAGATCAGTCTAGGCTGGAGCTATCCAGGCCCCTCCTGTATACAACAAAATTATTTTCAGTAATAATCATGAAGTAAATCAAATACAAATAATGGCCAGAAAACAGATTCAGGGGGGTAGCTGTGTTGGTCTGAAGCAGCAGAACAAAGTTTGGTCTTAAAGATGCCACTAGACCCAAACTTTGTTCCAATGGCCAGAAAAGAAATGAAGACAGTGAAACATTTTTATATTACTGTGCATATATAATCATGGCAGTAAAAAAAAAAAAGCAAAGTCCAACACGTTATTCCATCATGAGAGCCGGCATGGTATGGTGCCTACCGTCTTGGGCTAGGATCTGGGAAATCCAGGTTCAAATCCCCATTACTACCATGGAAGCTTGCTGGGTGACCTTGGGCCAGTCACATTACTCTCAGCCTAGCCCTGGCCTGGATAGTCCCAGGATAGCCTGATCTCATCAGATCTCATGTTTAGCAGGGCTGACATGGAAGCAGGCAATGGCAAACCACCTCCAAACATCTCTTGCCTTGAAAACCCTACAGGGTCGCCATAAGTCAGCTGTGACTTGATGGCAAAAAAAAATTCTGTCATACCACTTGTGTTCTGAGCAGGCACTTGGGAGGACTTCTGTTCTCCATTTTGAAGCCCAAGAGCTGACCATCCCAAACATCTACAAGGCATTTTTGAGAGCTAAGAGTCTGCCTCTGTACTAATTTTTACTAACACTAGCCCAAGCATCACTAAATAGTGACTTCAAGCTTAACCATGCTGGATGTTAAGAAATACACTATCCCCCAAAGAAGGGGCCCCCATCCTTCATTGTTTCCAAAGGACTAAAGTCAAACCAGAGAATCTCTAGGGGGCATTTTTGCAAGCCCAGCAGAACCAGTGCAATGTACACAGTACCCAGCAGTACCAGTGCAATCACAGAGCGCCCAGCAGAACCCAGGGCCATTGTGGCAATGCCAGCTCAACAGGACTGATGTCAAGCACAGAATCACAGTCCAAATGGGAGGGGGTGGAGGCCCAGCAGAACCAGTGCAATGTAGAGTGCCCAACAAACCCAGTGCTGTTGTGGCGATGCAGGTTGATTTCAACCACAGAATCACAGTCCAAGCAAGGGGGGAGGGTGGAAGCCAGCAGCACCAGTACAATGTACAGTGCCCAGCAAACCCAGTGCCTCCTGTTCATAATATTAACAACAATCATAACATTCTGTCACCAAGCAGGATAGGGATGAGAAGGTCTTGAGACCAAGAAATTAAATTAACGGGAGGGGGGACATGGAAAAATTAGGTGAAGAGAGACAGAAATAAATGAGAAAAGTGTGAAAAAGAGGGAGAGAAATTAAGAAGGTTGTTTTATCTTGCTACAACACCTTAAATACTGCTTTGCTTGGCTGAGCTGGGTGCAAGGAAAGGAAAAGAGAAAGGCTAGACTGTTACAGAAAATGGCCTGCTGGGTGTGGCAGGTGCCAGCATATGTGGAGTTAAGCAGATAACAGGAGCTGGTTATGAGAGGCAGGATGCCAGAGTTTAATAAACAGAGTCCGTAAATTGTACAAGAGTGGTCTAAGCAGGCCAAGGTCAGTTTTCATAAAAAGCAAGTCTGATACAACAGCAGCAGGTCAGCGTCTAAAGGAACATGTTGAAGGGCTCCTCCCCCATACTTTTATACACTTCAAGCCTTATGTCACACCTGCAACAACTACTTCACATCTCCTCCAGTGAGGTTTTTCCTTCCTCTGTAACTGGTGCTGAGCTCTGAGGTGGGCTGACCTGCATTGGGATTGTAAATCTCCTCTATGTCATGGGCCAGATTGTTCAGCCTGTGGCTGAAGACTCCTCAGGAGTTGAGGAGCCACATGCAGCCAGCTCTGAACCAGCTAAAATTAGTGAATTAGAGATACAGGAGCCTCAAGGTTCATTGCCTGCAGCTGATCTTGACCAACCCACACATAGCTCTGAAGTAGACTACATAGCACAGCTGCAGGAAAGTAGCCCACCAGGCTCCCCCTCATTAATTGAACAACAAAGGAGAAAGCTCTGATAAGACTTAAGGAAATGCAGACAGAGTGCACACCTCTTGGCTCAGCACCAACTGCTTAATGACAGCAGTTCTGAGTAAGTGCAGGAGCACCTCCAAGCAGATGGCTGTAAATCAGGCTTGTTAAGGAATCTGATATATATATAAAAGCCCTGGCATACTGACACTTTCCAGCTCTCCCATTGGCTGTGCCCTCCATTAGCCATTGGCCTGTCAACTGCCACTCTAGAGTACTTGAATGCCATTGGCTGGGGGCTGGGTCCACTCCTCTGTCCCGCCCACTGCCAGCCTGGTCACTGTTCCCTGACAGAATAAACTGCCAAAATGGCTGTCTCTCCTGACAAAGATGGTTCTCCTGTTTGGCTTCTCCATAGCTGGCTGGCTGGCTACTGATGTGGGCCAGTAGCCATCAAACCATTTTCTTCTCCTCCTGCTGTGTAGCTCACTTTCTCCTCAGTGGCTGTTGCTAGACAACCAAGCTTGGTTCTGTCAGTAAAAAGGCAGGGGGGAAGGCCCTTTGACCTTTGTGGGGAACTCATTGGGGCCAGTGAGAGAGATCTGTTGCCTGAGTTCAGTTGTGATACCATGTGATTCTACAGCCAGTGTGGCGTAGCAGTTAGCGTTTCAGAGCAGGGTCTGGCAGACCCAGGTTCTTGCTATGGAAGCTGAAGGGGTGATTTTGGACCAGTCACAGACTTTCAGCCTAACCTACCTCACAGGGTTGTTGTGCAGTTCAAAAGGGGGAGAGGAGAATGATGTGAGCTGCTTTGGTCCCCACTGCGGAGAAACACTGTACTCTTCCAAGGTAGAGGCTGCAGGGAGGGGAGAGGGAAAGCTGAAGTCAGAAAGGCAGATAAAGTAGATTGATGGTTGCCTGGGAAAGAGATAGGATTGTCAACTCCAGGTTGGGAAATTCCTGGAGATTTGAGGGGTGGAGCCTGGAGAGGGTGGGGTTTGAGGAGGGGTGGGACCTCAGACAGGTACAATGCCATAGACTCCACCCTCCAAACCAGCCATTTCCTCCTGGGGAACCTTTGTTGCCAATCTCCAGGTGAGGGGTGGAGATGACTCAGAATTACAACTGCTGTTCATGTGGCAGAGATCAGTTCCCCTTGAGAAAATGGTGGTCTCTATGTCATTATACTCTGCTGAGGTTGCCACAGCAAATTAACACTGAGTGCCCAAGGCCGGGGCACCCACCAAGAGCCTCTTTCTAGGGCTCATTGTACTTATTTCCACAATGGGCCTTATTCCTAGTGCCTATATATAGTGCCTATAGACCTGGAGAACTGCAGATTGTGGAAGCAACTTGTCACAAGCCTGCAAACTTTGTGACCACAACTCTGGACTCTGCCTGCCTCCTGTGACCTTTGTTCTGACCCTCAACTCTACTTTTTGGACCTGCCTGAACCTTGCTGATCAATGACCTTGATATGCCTTAACTCTGCTTTCCTGAACAACCCATGAACTCTGATGCTAAACCGGTATTTGATCTCTGAATTGGACTCTTGGTTGTGATCTAGCTCTGTTCCCTTGCTCTGTGGCCTACCTTTGTTGCTTTTCTCTGCCTGTATTCCAGGACACTCTACACCTGTGCTGATGTTGCTCTTGTGGACCTGAGGATCCTGGAGGAGAAAGGGCAGCTGGTTGATGATGAACTGTCAGCTCTGGGCAGGGAGATGAAATACACACCTCATAGCCTCCCAAATGTGATTCTTTGTATGATTGCTCAGCTTCAGCTGGCTGGTGGCACAGAATCCATCTATTCTACGACAGGCTGACAATTACTGTAGCAGCAGTCAATGTGGTGACTCAGTTGTTGTGCAGCAAATTTGCTTCAGTCTTGGCGGAAGTCTAGCTGTTCCTAGAGGGCTTTTTGCTATGCTCAGATTTCCCTGTGCCCCTAGTGGCTGCAACCAGAACTGTGTTTTAAAAATAAAAGGAAAGATATGTGGCAGGACACAACATGGTGCTGCCTTTGAGGGCTCTCCAGCTGACTTCCTCAAGCTGCGCCTGGGGCAGTCCGCACCCTAGGGCTGCCAGCCTCCATGTGGGGCCTCGGGAAACTCCCGCTAATACAAGTGATCACCAGCTTTCAGTGATCAGCTCCCCTGGAGAAAATGGGTGCTTGGAAGGGTGGACTCTATGGCGTTGCACCATGCTGAGGCCCTTCCCCTCCCTAAACCCCTCCCTCTCCCGGATCCCCCCCCCCAAAGTCTCCAGGTATTTTCCAACCCAGACCTGGCAAGCTTACCACACACACATACCCACCCTACCAGCTGGGTGATTAACAGTTTCTTGGGACTAAAACTGTGCACTACATGCTTTCAGCCCCTGGTCACCACTAATGACCTTGCTGGCCAGGTGATAGGTGATGGCTTGGGGGAGTCCCAGGTCACCACCCATCACCTGGCTGGCGGGGTGGACTCAGCAATGCCTTGGGATCAAAGCACTCTCAGCCCCAAGCCAATAATGTGACTGGTGAAGCCTCTGGTGGTGGCTTGGGGCTCAAAGTGCACAGAATATGCTTTTAGCCCTAAGCTATCACTGAAGAACTCTTGGCAATGCTATATGGGGGCTGCCTTAGATTCAACCAACCTGGTCGTGCACACTAATGCTTTTGTAACCTTAGGGTTGAAGTATTGTTACATGTCATACACTTTCCCTATGAAGAAAGCTTAAAGTGCTTGGGGCTAAAGAGCCCCGAGCACTTTAATCTTTCTTCATATGGGAAGTGTATGTTCCTGTTGGCAAGCCCCTGACACTAATCAGGCTGCCACATTTTGGACCAGCTGCAGTCTCTGGGTTGCCTTCTGCCTCCTGGGCAGTCCAAGGAATGAAAAGTCTGGGTTGCCTCCTGGGCAGTCATAAGAGAAGCCAATGTTGGATCACGCCAATGGCCCATCCAGCCGAATGGCCCATCCAGGCCAACACTGTCACACAGCTTGGAGAAACGATGGCTGAGGGGTGACATGATCGAGGTTTATAAGATTATGCATGGGATAGAGCAGGTAGAGAAAGAAGTACTTTTCTCCCTTTCTCACAATACAAGAACTCGTAGGCACTCAATGAAATTGCTGAGCGGTCGGGTTAGAACAGATAAAAGGAAGTACTTCTTCACCCAAAGAGTGATTAACACTTGGAATTCACTGCCACATGGACAGCGTCAAGAGGGAATTAGATAAGCATATGGAGCAGAAGTCCATCAGTGGCTATTAGCCACAAGGTATAGATAGGGACTCGCAGGCTGGGGCA
>NW_015160843.1:317334-328736 GCF_001447785.1 Gekko japonicus
CCAATGGCCCATCCAGCCCAATTGCCCATCCAGCCCAACACTGTCACACAGCTTGGAGAAACGATGGCTGAGGGGTGACATGATCGAGGTTTATAAGATTATGCATGGGATAGAGCAGGTAGAGAAAGAAGTACTTTTCTCCCTTTCTCACAATACAAGAACTCGTAGGCACTCAATGAAATTGCTGAGCGGTCGGGTTAGAACAGATAAAAGGAAGTACTTCTTCACCCAAAGAGTGATTAACACTTGGAATTCACTGCCACATGGACAGCGTTAAGAGGGAATTAGATAAGCATATGGAGCAGAAGTCCATCAGTGGCTATTAGCCACAAGGTATAGATAGGGACTCGCAGGCTGGGGCAAGGGATGCTCTGTATTCTTGGTGCTTGGAGGGGTGGGCAACAGTGGGAGAGCTTCTAGTGTCCCGGCCCCACTGGTGGATCTCCTGGTGGCATCTGGGGAGGGATGGCAGTGCTGCTGTTGTTGGACCTGTTGGTGGTGTTCGACATGGTCGATCATCAGCTGCTCGCCCACTGCCTCACTGACGTGGGGATTCGGGGGCTTGCCTTGCACTGGCTCGTCTCCTTTCTGCAGGGTTGGGGACAAAAGGTGGCACTTGGGGAGAAGCTATCCTGAAGGCACCCACTGATTTTTGGAGTGCCACAAGGGGCAGTGCTCTCCCTGATGCTATTTAACATCTATATGCACCCCCTTGCCCAGATTGCCCGGAGGTATGGGCTAGGGTGTCACCAATATGCAGATGACACCCAGCTCTATCTGTTGCTGGGTGGTCAGTCTGGCTCTACCCCAGAAGATCTGGACCGGGCATTGCAGGACGTGGCAGGATAGCTTAGGCTGAGTCGATTGAAATTGAATCCGATGAAGACGGAGGTCCTTTGCCTGAATCGGAGCAGTTCGGGGTTCGGGGTCCCTCTACCAGCCTTTGGTGGGGTGCCGTTGGTGCCAGCGCCGAGGGTCAGGAGTTTGGGAGTGCTCCTGGATGCTTCCCTGACAATGGAGGCCAAGGTAGCAGCCACTGCCAAGACAGCCTTTTACCATCGACGGCTGATTAGGCAGTTGGTCCCCTTCCTTGAATGCAATGATCTGGCATCAGTGATCCACGCTATGATCACCTCGAGGTTGGGCTACTGCAATGCTCTCTGCATGGGGCTGCCCTTGGGGCAACTCCGGAAGCTGCAGCTGGTGCAGAACGCTGCAGCCAGGCTGTTGATGGGCCTTCCTATGCGGGAGCACATTCAGCCTGTGCTAAAGTTGTTGCACTGGCTGCCAATAGCGTTCCGAATACGCTTCAAGGTGCTGGTTTTGACCTTTAAAGCCCTTTATGGTCAGGGGCCTGCCTACCTGAGGGACCGCCTTTCCTCGCATATCCCCCAGAGAGCAATGGGATCTGGAACACAAAACCGTCTGGCCCTCCCTGGACCTATGGACGCCAAGTTGGCAGTAACTAGAACCAGGGCGTTCTCTTTGGCAGTGCCGACGCTCTGGAATGAGCACCCTAGTGAGATCAGAGCACTGCAGGATCTCCAGCAGTTCCGCAGGGCCGTGAAAACGGAGCTTTTTCGCTGAGCATTCCAGTAAGAATGATTTCATTGGCTGTGCTGCACTTGCACTTTATTACATGATACCGCCACATCTAAATGGTTTTAGCTGTATTTTTATTGAATTGTATTTATGCTGGTTTTAAAGTTGTGTTTAGGCTGCCCTTGTGGGGGCAGCTGCTGCCAAAGTAAAATGTTTATCATCTGCAAAGCCAAGTAGAAGCCCTGCTGGAGAAAGTACCACCTAGCTCCATCCACTTTCTAAAAGCACTTGGTGGGCACCAGGAAAGGTGCTGGTGGCACCATGTTGGGGAACCCTGAGCTAGATCCTATTTAATTCTTGTTTTCACTCACTCAAAAGTTTATTGTATA
The DNA here is from genome assembly GCF_001447785.1 of Gekko japonicus. Taxonomy (NCBI): domain Eukaryota; kingdom Metazoa; phylum Chordata; class Lepidosauria; order Squamata; family Gekkonidae; genus Gekko; species Gekko japonicus. The sequence goes on from NW_015160843.1 coordinate 319,266, forward strand.
TAGCCATTGGCCCTCACAATATAAGACATAAAATATAAAAGATACAAAAATTAACAAGACAGTATTAAAAATATAGAATATGTGAACAAAATTAAAATGTAGATATTAAGATCAGGTTTCTAAATGACATATTCTAAAAGTACAATAATTCCATAGCCCTGTCTGTAATTTTTCTTGCAGCATAAACATAGAGTGTAATTCTGTAAGAAATAGTGGGATTGACATCTGAGAGTAGAAAGGTTACTATGTCAGTGCCCAGGGCTATTTTTGGGCTGGAACGCCCCGGAATGGCATTATGGCTGGCTTCCAAGCCCACCCCTGCCCTCCCCCCTGTCACTGCCCGGACTCTGCTACCTCCTCCGCTGCTGCTCCTCCCGGGACCGGCCGAGTGCTCCCGCCACACCAGCAGGCTCCAGACCAGGCAGCAGAGGCACAGCAGCGGCGGCAGGAGCAGCAGGGTGCGGGGAGAGCTGGCCATCCCACCCGCCACTGAGGGGAGCAGAGAGCGGCTCCTGCCCTTGGCCCCCCACCTGCCAGTCCACAGCCCAGCAGGAGGAGGAGGTGTGGAGGTGTGCAGGCCAGGTGGGGAAGCCAATCGCCTTTTGAAAGCCGCCCCTCCCCAACCCAGGGAAGAGAAGGCCGCTGCTGCCGTGCAGGTAGGGCAGGCCCCGCAGGAACAGCAGAGGTGGGGGGAGGTGGAGGTGGAGTAAGTTTTCCTCTCCTTCTCCTTCACTCCCACCTCCCTTCTTCCCCTCCTTGGCTGGCCCTGGCAGCAAAGGCAGGCAGACAGGCAGGCAGGTCAGCCTGTGCCAAGGACTGGGTGGTGGTGGTGGTAGGGGGGGCTGGCTGGGGTCTCTGGGGCGCAGGAGTGGGAGAGTCAGTTGCTGCCCCATGCAAAAGTCCAGCTGCAGTTGAAAGGCGAGCCACATTGCTTGCAATAGTGCAACCTTCTTGCCATAGATTCATTGCAGTCAGTGCTGCTGCTGTTGTTCAGATCCCAAAAGCCTTTTCAACGTCCAGGGACAGAATCAGAGAATCTGCCTTCAATTTCCCCCAGCAAGCTATGATATTTAGTGTATGCCTGATATTATCCGAAATTTGCCTGTGTGGGATACATCCCGTTTGATCCAGTGCTATTAGGTCCGGAACTACCATCTTCAATCGGTTCGCCAGTATAGCTGAGAATATCTTGGCATCATTGTTTAGCAGCGCTATAGGTCGGTATGACGCAGGTTCTGTTGGATTTTTATGTTTTTAGGTAACACCACTATTGAGGATTCCACCCATGAGGGTGGCGTCTTGCCGTCCATCAATGCTCTGTTACAGATTTCTAGTAAAGATTCTGTCAGCGATGACTGAAAGGATTTATAGAATTCTGCTGGCAACCCCGTCAATTCCAGGCGCTTTGTTCAGTTTAGCATTTTTTATGACCTCCTTCACTTCCTGGCTGGAGATTGGAGCATCAAGGTACATGGATTGTTCAGTAGAGAGTTCCTTCATCGGTTTCATGGATTCCAGGAATGCTGAGATGTTTGAAGCCTGTGGGTTTCTGGACGTGTAGAGATCTTTGTAGAATGCTGCAAAAGAATTTGCTATGGCTTGGTGTTGAGGATTTTTCCGTCTGAGGTTTTGATTGCGTTCACTGTTGCTTTTGCCTTTTAGAAAAAATGCTTAAAGGAGACTTCGAGAACAGGTCTTTGGGACTTGGGAGACCTTTCCTCTGCTGCATGAACCCAGCGAGCACCGGGCTGTCCCGCAAGGTAGCCCTCCCAGGGTGCTCCGCATGGATTCCTGCTCCATGCAACCAGGGCCTGGCCAGAGTTTTCCAAAGGCTTCCCTTTCCTCCCTGCCAGTAACAGCCTTTGTACCACCTCCTCCTGCTGCCTCCTCGGGCAAGCGCCATCCCCCGCTATATTATATCTATCTTCTTCCCCCTCCCAGCAAAGTCATGAGGGGCCGGAAGATCCCAAGCCGACTCTGGGGCCAACTTTCTCTTTCCCCTTCCGAGCCGGAATCAGGCTGCTGGCAACAGGTCTGCCCAGCGACTCCTGACACTTTCTTGGCTTCTTTTTCCGATTAGAGAGAAATTACATTCCCCCCATAGCCAATCCTGGCTCCCGATTCCGGGGGATTTTCTTTTCTTTCTTTCCCCATCTCAAGCTCTTTGCGGACTCCCTTTCCTTCAGCTGGCGTGTTTGGAAGCTCTCCATGGTGGGGGCCTGGGAAAAGTCCGGCAGTCACAGGAGGGGATTCATAGGGAACCAGGGGGAGCGCCCCTAAAAGTCGTCCCCTGCCCCCTGAAATGCATTGCCTGAGCTCCGTGTGGATTCGGGGCAGGAGGTCTCTCTGCTGGGAGGGCGGGTGTTGCTCTTTCCCGGGGATCAAAGCACCTGTCTTGTGGGGTGTGTGTGAAGGATTTTGTGTAGGAGGAAAATGACTGGTGGGTGGGGCAGATAGAGTTGTATAAAAGCTTTTCAAAATGCTGGAGAGAAAGTGGGCAGAAACTTCCTCCTCCCTGCCTGGGAACACCAGAACTCACAGCCAGCCTGGGGAAGTGATTGGGAGCTACCTGTAGACAGTCCAAAGGACTGCTCCCGGTAGCCAAGGCCTGCCTGACCTGTGGAACTCCCTGGGCTGAGTTTTGTACGGCGGGTGTGCAAAGAGTTCCAGCGCTACCGAGGGGGAGCCAAAGCGAGAGAGCATGCCACCACCACCACCTCTGCCACCCCAAAGGCACAGGCGCTTGCCCGGGTGCGCACAATAAAGGCTACTTAATTTAACTTTTTAAAAAGTGGGTTTTTTGACAGGCAGGAGCACAGCATGCCAAGTTATCCACACTTGTGTTGGCTAAAAAGCTGTTGGCTGTAGTATTGTCTGTTCTGATGCAGAGACATCTAATTGTTGAATGTTGCTTTGAAAATGGATGAGAGCCAGTTGAATGATCCTGAGTCCCAGAGAACTGATGACGTGTGGAGCCTCTGTGATCCACAGGTCTCGGATATGGACTAATAAATTGTGCCCCCCCCATCCCAACAGACTTGTTTCTGCTGTGTTCTTCAGGGTCTCCACAGTGTGTAAATGCTCACCCTTGATTAGATAAATCTTGACTGTCCACCACTTCATGTTGTGGCAGTCTGGCAGTCCCCCTGACCCTGATGCAGCATTTTTGTGTGGAATGAGTTTCTCAAAAGGCAGTAAAGTCTACTGCAGTGCCCAAGAACAATGAGCTCTTCCCCAAGCAATGTATTTATTGCCACAACTGTGGATCCTTGAAGTTCTGCAAGAAACATAGGTTTTGCTCAGATGTTGAGCTGTCCAAATCAACTTAGGGGAGTCAATAAAGCTTTCAAAAAAAAAAAGGAAGTTGTTGTGTCCGCTGGCCGCCACCAGGGGCCAGCGAATACCCCAGAGCTTGACTCTGGAAGAACAATGGGGACTAGGCTCCTGGTCTCTCCACGGAGGGACCAATGGGACGTTGGCGGGAGATTCAAACCCACCAATGGGACCTAGGGGGGTGTCCCCAGTTGTGTACATAGTTGGCCCACGGGCCGTTTCCCTTTGTCCTTGTTGTGTAGCAGTGAAGCGTGCAGGATGCTTTGCGAACCGCAGCGGCCTAGCCATGCGGTTAAAACCCACTGCACAATAGAAGTAAAGAACTTTACTGCATCTTGTGTGCTGAGAAGTACTGTAGGAATAAATTAGGATCCCTACATTTTCAATCCAAACAAGCATTAGTTAAATGATTGCCTATGAATCACATTCAGTTTTTGGCAAGGGAGTCCAAAGGGTCAAACCTCCTTTCCCTCCAATGCATGGTCCTGACAAAAATCAGGAGTTGCATGTGGCCACCGTATGCTTTTTACAGACTAATGGGGATTCATGATCTTCTTCATGACTGTATGTGCAACAGAAACACATTAGCCCTTTGCTTTCCAGGCTTTTAGTGTATGACATATTCATGCTTTTTACAGACTAATGGAGATTCATGATCTTCTTCATGTCTGTATGTGCAACAGGAACACATTAGCCCTTTGCTTTCCAGGCTTTTAGTGTATGACATATTCATGCTCTTTATGAGAGGGCCTGGAATGCAGCAAGTTCTTGGATGGTGTGGGAGGATCTTGTGTTACCAGGAACAGTCAGCACATTGCACTGTGCTTGGTCCGGTGTCATAGCAGCACAACCAGCGCGTGGCAAGTGAGGCAGAAAAGGGCTATCTAGAATGTCTATAAGTGCCTCTCCAAGCACAGTTCTCTGTGCATGGAAGGGCTCTGGGCACGTAAGAGGGGAAAGGATCATGTCAGCTACATAAAGTGATAACGGCACAAACTTTCTTAGATTTCAGCTTATATCATTTATCAGTTAAAATATTTCTATCCGACCTTTCCTCTTGGTTCAAGGCAGCTTACAATAATAGTTAAAAACCAAAGATAAAATAACAAGCCCCCAATGCCACCCCTCTTTAAAGATGTCTAGCGTTCAAACTCCCTCGAAAGCCCTCACAAACAGGCAGGGTTTGCAGCACCTCCTGAAGATCTCCAGGGAGGAGGGGCCCCCCCCTGCCTCTTCAGGGAACCCACTCCACAGAGCTGGAGCCACAATGAGAAAGACCGTGGCTCTGGCTGATGCCAGATGGGCCACCCTAAGTGGTGGGATAGCCAACAGATGTCTGCCTGATGACCGCAGGTGGTGCACACAGGGACACAAGGAAATAGATGGTCCCTCAAATATGTGGGTCTTGTGAAGGGCTTTAAAAGTAATAATAACCAGCACCTTAAATTGAACTCAGAAACAGATTGGCAGCCAATGACAGCAGTCTGGCTGCCACATTCTGGACCAGTTGCAGTTTCCAGGTTGTCTTCAAGGACAGCCTCGTGGAGAATATATTGCAGTAATCCAGCTGTGAAGTTACAGAAGCATGGATCAGCATGGCCAAATTAGGTGAGTCTATGTCATAAGAAAACTAGCAAATCAGATGCAGCCGAAAGAAGGTGCTCCTGGCCCCTATGTCAATTTGCCTTTCAAAGAGCCAGGCAGAATTGATGAGCGCCCCCAAGCTCTTAACCTGCTATGAAAAGGCCAATGTTACTCCATCTAGGACAAGTGGATTCAGTCCCTCTAGAATATCAACCTTCCTGACCAGCACTCTGTCTTGTCTGGATTCAGCTTCAGTTTGTTCTGCCTTAGCCACCTGACCACAGCCTCAAAGCACTGATTCAGGACCAAGATGGATGCATCTGGAAGCTTGAATAAGCCGCCCTAAGCCTGCTTTGGCGGGGAGGGTGGGGTATAGACTGAATAAATAAATAATAAAATATACAGCTGGGTATAACCTGCATGTTGATGACATCCAACCCCAAAGCTCTGGACAATCTCATTCAGTGGACACTAACACACACATATTAAAGAACATACATACTTTGAGTCACAAAAGTGATGGTCTTTTGTAAAAGGCAAAAAAAAAATTCATGATGCATAAATGGCACCCCAATTGACCAATGTAAAACCTATAAATATCTCGGCATAACCTTCCACGAATCCTTGAACTGGAATGCCCACATAGTTCTAACAAAAATAACTTTGAGTGGGATCCGGTCAATGTAAGCACTTTTAGTTGCCATTGCTTTGAAATTTCCTTAAACGTATTTCACTTTGTTTGAACTATCCCCTATGCAATGATCTCTGTGTTAAAAAATATTTCTTAACATAAAAAAACTTCTTGGCTATCAGAAGAGAAAAGCAGAGGCTGAAATTGTTAAAAATGCATACATATCAGAGTGTGTCTGTATCCAGCTATTTATTCTGCTGATTTTTGTCCCAGTTTATTGTATGTTTCTTTACCCATTTACCTATTTGGCCTTACCCCCTAGACAAACAAGTGAGTCCTAGAGCAAATCAAGCCTGAACACTCTCTAGACGCTTAAATGGCTAAACTGAGGCTACCGTAAGTTGGTCACATGATGAGACAACAAGAGTCACTGGCAAAGACAATAATGCAAGGAAAAGTTGAAGGCAGCAGGCAAAGAGGAAGACCCAACAGGAGATGGATTGACTCAATAAAGGAAGCCACAGCCCTCAGTTTGCAGGATCTGAGAATGGCTGCTAATGATAGGACATTTTGGAGAACGTTTAATTCACAGGGTCGTCATAAGTCAAAAGTTACTTGACAGCACTTAACACACTCACACACGGCAATTTGTGCACCCTGTGTTGAAAATGTAAGAAAATGTACATGCAAATGCATCGTGAGGCTGGCCCATATAGAACTCTTGCTGCTGCCTGTTTCCACTGTGCAGCTGTTTCTCCTCTTATATTGACTCCAGCTGGCTAATTTGACAGTGCAATCCTAAACAGAGTTATATCTTCTAAGTCCATTGATTTCAGTGAGCTTAGAAGAGTGCAGAGTGCTTAGGACAGCACTGCTAGGGCCACTTTAGTTGTGGCAAAGTCATCACAATGCAATTTCTCAATCCCTACAGTCTTAATCTTGCAAAATAATCTTGAGAATTTGCCATCGTTGCAGAAATATGCTCCACTCAGGGGCGTATCAGCACATCATATTACAGATGTGACTCAAGTGCACATCTGGCCACCAATGCAAATTCAGTGGGCAACTTCTATCTGCACTGGTTCCTTGTCCATGTCACAGATAGGAGCAGTCATCTATCAGACAATCAGCAAAGAGGAGTTGTACTTTTAGGTCGCAGTAAAATATACCAATTTAATGGCAATAACCGATTATGCCTGATTTAAATGTGACAATTGGTATGCATAAAATATTTATGTAGCACCCCAGTGTCACACCTAAACTGGGCTTCCTGTATTTAATATACCCACATGCCGCCTTTCTCCCTAGTAATACACATGCTAAGAATCCACAGCCCATGTGGGCACTATATTGGTAAGCTATCACATAGGTATGCTATCATTGTGCACATATTAGTTAAGGACCTGGCTTGAATGACATACTAGTGTCATGCAACGCTACATAATTTTCTTCCTTTCCCGATCTTTCTATGAAACACAGGGGTTACAATAATAATGAAAACTATAATGGAATGAAAAATCCCTAAAAACTTTCTCTCTCTCTCTCTCTCTCTAGTCTATCTATATCTATATCTATATCTATATCTATATCTATATCTAGTCTATCTATCTATCTAGTCTATCTATCTATCTATCTATCTATCTATCTATCTATCTATCTATCTATCTATCTATCTATCTAGTCTATCTATCTAGTCTATCTATCTAGTCTATCTATCTATCGTCTATCGTCTATCTAGTCTATCTATCTAGTCTGTCTATCTATCTAGTCTATCTATCTAGTCTGTCTGTCTGTCTGTCTGTCTGTCTGTCTATCTATCTATCTAACAAAACAGCAGAGACTAGCTTTGGACGTATCTTACGTTTTTCTACTCTATCTTTACTTAAAGGGCCACAGGTGCAAATTTTTGTCTTAGCTTTGCTTATATATAAATTAAATGAATTAAACTGCGGACTTGAATTAGGGTAATAAATCCTGGTGGGTTACAGAGGCAGCTGCAACTTTTATGAGGGCCACATATTTTTTTGTTACCATTTAACCTTCTGCTGAACAAAGAGAGAGAAAGCACCCTGGTGTTCTGTGGCAGCAGGTGCAAGCTGGTAGCATTCTCTGTGGGTCTTTTATTGGTGCCTACTAAACCTGCTATGAGACAGAGACATTAAGAATAGACAGTGATCTCACTCAGGATCTCAGAGCAGAACTCATTTGCTTGTTTGGCACATGTTCAGGATTGACATTATGAAGAGAAGGGGTTTGGTGGTTCTCAGCTGGCTCTTGTTTTCTGTGCCCTGACTCAGAGCTTCCTGCACAGAACGCACCTCTCAGTCTCGGCAGGAGTGTTGAGTAAAGGTGTGCAAGTGTGTCTTGCTGCTCTGTTCTCTCAGCAGCTCCTGTGGCCTTTGCAGACAGAATTCCAGAGCATTCCCACACCACAGATCATAAATCCATGCTGCTCCTTCAGCTTTACTTGACTGCAGTGACATTCTGTTAGCTTGTAAAGAACATTTTAAGGGATGAGGGACAAACTGCTGTTTTTCTCATTTAAAGTTCACACTTGTACACCTCCCAGATTATTCTCTGATGTTTCCCAAATCTGCTTTTCTGTGAAATTTTGGGAAAGATCACAGCTAAGCCTTGATGGCTAGTGTGGGGATGGAAAAGTTTTGATTTGCACTGATTTGGCAGCCACACCAGCAATGGGGAACTCACAACCCTACATAACTACACAACGGGGAACTACACAAGCATGTAGAGAATATCTTTGTATCTCTGAGATGAAAATCAGTAATGCAGAATTTTTGTACAACAATAACTTTGGTCACACAAGTACCCCACCAAGATTCAATTCCCCCATCCCTCAAATGGCTGCCATTTGAGTTTTCCCCTCAAATGGCTGTGGCCCCGCCCCCAGCGTGCCCGGCGTCATGACGTCACTTCCCTGTGACGTGCACGTGGGGGTGGGGTTTCCCCCGGGGCCCAATTCCGCCGCGGCGGAAATCGGCCCTCCAAAGCGGGGGTTTCCCTCCCCCCCGGCCCGATTTGGCAGCCCTATAAGGAATATTTTATTGGGAACATTTGGCTGTACAATCTCAGAAGAATATACAGTTGACCAGAGGTGACTATTTTCATTTATCATCCATATTTCATCATTTTTCTGTTTATTTTCAGTTAGTAGATGTTTAATGCATTGACTCATACACTTTTATTGTTTCTAGAGAAGTACTACTGGACATGTGATTGCACTGGAGGCTTCATTTGTATTTTTGTATTTCTTTTCTTTGCCCAGTGGTTAAACTTTGGAAGTAAGTCAATGGTTTTTTGTTTGGTAATGTATTTACAATGTATTTGTTAGTAGTCTTAGTAATCTTCTATTTTTTTATTTTTTTATTTTTTACAGCAATTGGTTTCTGGTCTTTATTCCATATTTTGTATATGTATGATTGTATGTATTTTTGCATATCACCCAACATGTTCTGTCTGTATTAGACCTCTGAGGAAGGCCCGTAAAGGCCGAAACGCGTTAGGTCTATCTTATTAGCCCTTGTATGTCTTTATATTTGTATATGAGGTATGAATGGGCCCTTGTTTGTTATTTTAATTTATGTTGAATAAATACATGTATATTTTTGTATGTTTCATAATTAGATTTTTAGAGTTGGCCCTCTTCTATTCTTGACTAACCTTTTTAGGTTCTGAATATTGGAGAAGGGTTCATGAGATGTTACAAAAAATATGTTCGGCAACGTTACCATTTAAACCTGAAATGTTCTTACTTAATATTAAACCAGCACCATCTTATGACTGTGCAAGTTAACTGCCCACATTGAGTATTTTCACTCCCAGTTTCTTTGATAGCCTCCGCATACCAGAAGCATGGGAGACCCCTTTTCTTGGATTAGGAAAAGCAGGTGTGAAATCCATAT
>NW_015160843.1:328747-335356 GCF_001447785.1 Gekko japonicus
TCCTGCTGTTCTGTTTCATCTTATCTTATATGCACCTCCCAAATCTTTCCTATTTGGAAAAGTCCCTACACACTTCACACAATATTGCATTTCTACAATATCAACACTGTGCCTGTTTGGATTTTTACAATATTTTCAGAGCTTTTGCAATGTTTTAGGAGGACAACAGTTGCATTTGGTTCTGTGGTGAAGGCTATCTAGCCCTGTCATGATGGAACAGAGGCCCCACCCCTGATGTGCTGAGTCACCCATTGCACAATACTGCATAAACATTACCTGATTGTCATCTCTCACATACCAAGTCTGGATGCCAGTTTACACTAGTCATTCTCACAGGTGCTACTTGGGTCTAAGAGCATCTAGTCACCTACCACATTGGCTGCAAAGCAGAAAACCATGCTGGCCTCCGTAAAGCTTGGTGTGTATGAAGGAAGAAGAGGTCTTCCAAAAGGACAGCTCAGTTTTTCCAATAATGAGTCAAATCGTTTACATTGCAAGACATAACCTTCCTCTTTACAGCTTTTTAGAACAAAAGAAACCTGTGCTGGCTCTGGCCAGTCGCCACAAATACACTACACTTAAGCAAGATGTAAAGTCCAAACAAAGCTGAGAAACAGTGCCAGGGGTTGGAATGCCAGGAGATCAATCGGAGTTCTCAAGAGCAATGCTCCCTCCAAGCTGTGGAATCTCGTGAGCAGAAATTCTACTTTGTGAGCTACGGGCATTAAAGTTGTGAGCGATTTGGCAGCTGCATCAATTAGTTTGCTCTGGAGACATCCCTTCCTGAGCGAAGACAAAAATGTGTGAGCCAGAGGCTAAAAAACTGTGAGCTAGCTCACACTAACTCAGCTTAGAGGGAACACTGCTCAAGAGTGGAGGCTGCCAGCTGGGACAAGGTCCAAGATTACACGGTTACAGCTGGGACAAGGTCCAAGATTACACGGTTGTGTCCTATGTTCCCTGGGAGTGACCTGCAAAGACTCAGGGCCCCTCATGTTGCCTCTGCAACAGCTGAAGTCTGGCACTCCGTCTCTCCTGCACCACCAGGTGCTGGCGTGTCCTACGTCTGGGACATTCAGGTGAGCTAGATGGGGACTCTGGCCTCAAGGTGTCTCCAACTGGGAGTGCTGGGCCAGGCTTTCGCTCCAACTGCGCCTCAGGCTCTTTGCCTGGCTGCACCTCCTGCGCCGATGTTGGAGCCTCTTCTGCCTTAGGTGCTGGCAAAGGCTCCTCTTCTGGGCTGACTCTGGAGGAAGCTGGGTTGCTCCGTGCCTCTTCCTCGTCTGAGGTACAGTCAGCCTTGGCTGAGCCAGGACCCATGACAAAACCCCTTGAAAATCTGCTCAGTCAGAACCAGCTTTGTTTGCATATATCTTTTATTTGGAAATATATATTACAACGGCTACTATTCAACATTTATTTATTGCCAGGTGTGCCTGGCATCATACAGTTTAAGTACATAAAAGATGTCACTCTCCAGTAAGACAACCCAGTGCATTCCCCATTGATATATTGTGCAATGAATGCTTAAGACTGCTCCTTTGCCTAAATAAAGAGGTTAATTTCTCACATCCCCGAGGGCAGTAGCACCACTATGGCCCACCCCTGGTGGAGGGGTCATTTCCTTTCTTCTCTAATGGAGGTAGAACAACAAGGGATTGTTTTTTCCTTTAACGCATAATTAAGGCTTGTTCTTGTACATTAAATTATTTATCCAAGTCTACTAGAAGGTCCCTCCCCCCAAACTTGGTATCTTCTGAACAGAAGGGGAGGAAATAACTGCTAGAAGTGCATATTACATTAAATATTGTAGACAGATAAAATTTTAAATCTAAAACCAGTGTTCAACAAGAGACCCCTTCTCTCGAGCAAACTCTTTCAAGAATGGTCCACAGTCCTAGCCATTAGCCGTTACTCACGTAAGTGGCTCCATGGCAGAGCATCTGCTTTGCATGCAGAAGGTCCTAGGGTTCAATCCCTAGCATCTCCATTTAAAGGGTCAATTAGTAGGTGGGGTGAAAGACCTCTGCCTTGAGACCCCGGAGAGCCACTGCCAGCCAGAGGAAATGACCTTGATATACCAAAGAACTGGTTCAGTATAAGGCAGTTTCATGAGTAGTTGCTCCAATGACACTTAGCCAAGATTATTAATTAAAATAATTATACCCCAACCAAAGTAAGCAGCTTGAGGACTGCACCCCAGAAGTGCCCCTGGGGAGATATTTCCTCTGGAGAGTCACAAGACTGACAGCTATTCTGGAGTTAGGCAAATAAGAGAATACAAGGACCCTCTCTGGTTTGGAGCTATTCTGGGGATATCGAGGTTAGGGTTGTGCTGTGCATTCAGATATTTCTGAGCTGAAATTATACCTCCAATTTGTTATTTTGTTTTGGCTTTGAGATATATGAAACAGCAAAAGGCATTCCCAAAATGTTGTGAAACAACTGGATTGGGGCGGTATTACAGCCTGGGTAGAACTGGCATCTGGACACCAAAGGTCAGGTCTACTGTCTTTGTTTTCAATGCAACAACAGTGGCAGTATATTTGGCCTCTGGGGGGAGGACTGGTCTACTGATACCTGATATTCCTGACCCCCCCAGTCCAAAAGATTTAACATGTATTCTTCAAATGTATCAATGCTCCTGAAATTTTAGGATAACAGTAATCGTACCCTTTCTGAAATGCCAGAATGAAATTAAAACATTTTTTTAAAGTGTACACCCCTAGTTTGTTTGTTTTTTAAAGTTTATACCCCTAGTCTAGGCCACTGGAAATGTAAAGGATGTAGTCCCTTTGAATCCCTGGAGACAAGTTACGCTGGGTACACTCGATGGAAAAAAGCAGTCTATACAAATATAATATAAAGCAAGGGAAAGTGACTCATAGCTACATTATGGCTTCAAGTTCATATGTAAAAACCAAACAGAAGCTTCCTCCCAAAAGACTTTCCCCTGTACCTCAAGGAGTTCCGATTGCTGGGTGTCCGCCCCACCCCCCAATGCGGGAAAGCCAATGGATCATACATCTGGATGCAGAGCTGCCCCCAAAGTGTCATCAGGAGATTTTGCAAGGGTCAAGAGGAGAAACAGCTCTAGCGGCTCAGAGGGCAGGGACTCCTCTCATAGAAATGGATGAATCTGGGTCACCCCAGCTAGTGGGCTAATTAATGCCTGTAAAGTAGAAGGTGGAGGGATTCAGAGCTAGCTAGGGACAATTCAAATGACCGGTCCTCAGCAATTGTTTCCTTCCTCTGGTGACGCTCACACGCTAAGAGAATAGAATTTCTCAAACCAACGTATCACATCTCAACACAGAGAGGCCTGTGGCCCATGACCTGGTATACTCCAGGGGTCCCCAACCTTTTTGAGCCTAAGGGCCCATTTGGAATTTTGACACAGCGTGGTGGGTACAGCCACAAAATGATCACCACAGCTTAACTTCAGTGACACAGTGTAGATCCTTGTGCTGTGATGGCAGCTACTGCCAAAGCAACCTTTTAAAAAATCAGCACAGCCAATCAAATCTTCAGTGGTCAATCAAAAGCCTTGCTGGGCAAAAGCCCTGTCTGGCCACACCCACTTGCTATAAATATTTGGTGAGTGCCAGAAAAGGTGTTGATGGGCGCCATGTTGGGGACCCCTGGTGTACTCCAAACATTAAAACATTACTGTTATGCATCGAAGCAATCCAAATGTGATCCTTCCCTGACGCTGAATGATGTAACACATATAGATCATGCAAATGAAGCAGATCTGCACAGCTTATCTTGCCTAACTGATTCATAAGGACAGTCTCAGAACTATACAGGGCACTGAACTCCCACCAATCTGTAGAGGTCCTATTCAGCCCCTTTTGTGGCATCTGAGATTTCAAGCAGGCATGGCACGCAAAAATCTCTGCAGCTATAAGAGCTAGAATCCTGCTGGTTTTTTTTAAAAAAGGAAGCTAGAATTCTCAGGAAGCTGCCTTCTGTAGCCAGGGGCAGTAAGCTGTTTCTACAGGATCACAGCTCACCCAACCCACCTGTACTTACTGCAGCATTGGAGACACTTCTGGAGACAGCAAATGCTGTTGTGTTCCCAAGTGATCAGAGACATAAAGTAGGTTATTGAAAAATCTGATTTAAAATACTGAACCCTCTTTTTCTCCGACAACAGGACCCAAAGGAGCACCTCTGGGAAGAATATGCAAGCTTGCAAGCTGCAAATAATTCTTTATCAGGGCAAAACAAAGATGTTTAAGGGTATACAAAGATTTATTGGAGCAATTCTAGTTTCCAACTTTTTCTCCCATGATTACTATTAGCGATTTCCCCTGAAGAAGTGCAATTTGCTGAAAAGGCATTGCTTCAGTAAATCTTTGTGCGCCTTCAGGATTTTTGAGTATTTGTTCCAGTGCAAAACTGTCCTCTTGTTGTTAGAAACAGACACTCTACATCTTTCTATTAAGTGCCATCCACAGTGGCTGCCAGGCTTGGCAAACTGAGTAGGTCAGCTGGTGCTATAAGAGACCTGCCTTCGGGGGACAACAAAAATCTTCTCAGCCAAACCCAAAAGTACTAACTATTCTTCTTAATCACCCTTGGAAGCCTGCTGCAAAATCTTCCAAGGAACAAATGCAGTCCCCCCGAGTGTACTATAGCAATCCCACCTCTCTTCCAGACAGTACCATGGCAGCTAGTGGGATCCCACTAGCAGAGGTTTTCAAACTGTGTTTATGGAACCCAGAGTAAACAAGCTGGGTTGTTCACACCAGAGTGCCACAGCAAATTTTTAAACGGCACAAAGGTTTAGACAGAATTTAGAAAAGTACACAGAGCAAAGGGCACTTTTGCAGTTTTCCTGTTTTGTGTGTGTGAGGAAGGGAAGCTTTGGCCTCCCTCTAAAGCAAACCTGAGAGTGCTGAGGTAGAGGGCAAGCTGGGAATAGCAAGAGTTAGGAAAAGCCAAAAAGGGACTGTAGTCCCAAGGAGAGAGGGGTGGAATCCTTCTAGGGAAAGTTCCCAGCACATATCTAAAAGCAGAAAAAGTGAAAAAAGTCAACAGAGAGGTTCCAAGTCCCATGGCAACCACAAGAGGATATTGAGGAAAGAGCTCCTAATTCGATCCCAGCACCCGGAGATGTCTGCCTTTCCCACTAACTTTGGCCTTTTTTTTTTTTTTTTTTTGGAATGCTTGCTACAAACTGCTATATATTAAAGTACTTGTGAAAACATTACCGGTGGATAACTGTTTTTAATGATGATTAGTGGACAGTCACAGAGAAGGACCAACTGCAAGAAGAGACCAGAGATACAGAACTGCACAAGCATCAGAACAGTAATATTCATTAGGCGTTCAACTGTTCTGACCATCACAACCTAGAAAGTCTTGGGAACCTTTAATGAGATGGTAACAGAAGGCATCTATCAGGACAGGGTAGGTATCAGTGATCCCCGATAGGGTGCGCAAGGGCACCATGGCACCTAGCGATGTATTTTCTGGTGTCTGTCTGCTTCTTTCCTAAAGCAAAGAGTCAATGTTGGCTTCCCTCCACCTCACTGAAGTAGGAGGCATTTCAGAAGGCCTCCGGGAGGCATCACCTTTGTGTCAACAGGAAGCACTCTTGTGGGGAAAAAATATGTCTCCATCACAGAGTAATGCTTGGCTTGGAACCTTCTAACATGCTGTGGAATCTCCCAAGCGATTGGACCCCCGTCCCCACGGCAGCTGTTCTGTTGTTCTCTACTCGGCCCACAGTTTCAACAAGGCTGGGGGATCCCTAGAATAGCATCTCAAGCTGAGGGACAGATACTAAGTGAGCCACACAGTCCGTTCTGATCCATGGAACTTTAGACAGAATCCCTTTGAAAGTCTTCCTTGAAATAGCTTTGCTCTCACCTTCTAAAATACAAGTAACTCTGAATTTTAAGGTGCTGGGATCATACTCAATGGGGACTTAATCGGGCTTACCTCTTGAGTAAATGTCCACAGGATTAGGCTGAAATCCTGGGAGTGAAAAAAATATGCCCTTAATATAGCATTTCTAATGCAACTGATAGCCAGATTAAAAAATTTAAACAAAACAAAAATATTTCTGGTGGCATCTAAAAGAAAATCCAGGTAGAGCATTCTTTTAAAATGTAAGCTTCCAGAATGGACAGAAGAAACTTGTGTTGCTTCCAAGTTTCCCACTTAAGAGCTTTTGGTAAAAGAAAGGGAGCCATGACAGAGCTGCTAAGAAGCTCTAAATATTGACATCTTTTATGGCTTTGTAAGGCAAGGAAAAATAGTTCACTGCACGTACATGCGCTCCTGCTTGCTGCTGTGAATCTGAAGTCAACTGATGTTTTATCCAAGATTTCAACTCAGCAATATCTAGCAGCAGGAAAAGCAGGATCAGAAAAGATATGGAATACAGTCAGTTTTAAAAAGCCAAAATGACTTCGAACACGAAACTGTTTGGAGCTAGATTCTTCACATGCCAGCGTTTCCTACAGCTCATGATGCTGCATTTCCACAAAAATGGTTGCTGCAACAACACAGAAGAGCTCCAATTAAGTATGATGCAGTCCCTGAGCAACTCTAAATCCCACTCAATGGAAGAGCTTAACACTCCTGCTGATAATA
>NW_015160843.1:335719-344272 GCF_001447785.1 Gekko japonicus
GCATGACAAGACAGAGAGCCACTGGCCAGGACCAGGCACCATGCCTGGGTGAGGAAGTGCCTCGGTACGAATAATGCAGAGAAACCCTGAAACTCACATAAAATGATGCATTGCCAATAGGATCTTCCCCTCTACAGAATGTGATGTCTGAATGTCCACTCAATGGATGTTGTTTATACTCTTCATAAAAGATGATCTGCCAGTAAATCAAAGGGTAGACAGGCACATTCTCCCAATCAGGTGAATGCCACATGATTTTTTACAGCACCAGAAAAGTTCACAAAGATGGGAAGAAGATCTGTTTTTTTACATCCCGTTTTTTACTACTTGGAGTCTCAGAGTGGTTTACAATCGCCTTCCCTTCCTCTCCCCACAACAGGCACCCTATGAGGTAGGTGGGGCTGAGAGAGCTCTGAGAGAACTGTGACTGACCCAAGGTCACCCAGCTGGCTGCCTGTGGAGGAGTGGGGAATCAAACCTGGTTCTCCAGATAAGAGTCTGCTGCTCTTAACCACTACACCAAACTGGTGATCCTAACACAACTATGCAGAACACGCAACCATGTCACATACAGCCCATCATGCTTCTGATTTCCATAGAGATGGGACTGCAAAATGTTATATTAGAACTGGCCCTGAGATTGTTCTGGAAAAGGATTTGCTGTTCTTAGAGACTTCGTGGAAGAGACAGCTCTTCTCCCCCCTTTCACACAATGCTGTGAATCTGCCTGTGGCCTCCAGAAATAATAAATCCTCTTCCATGCTTCCTTTTAATACTACACTGTGGATTCCCTGCTTTAAATATACCGGTGCCACATTGAAAATGATGTTGCCAGTTGCAAGGGGTTTTTCCTTTGGTTGTTTCTTGAATCCTTCTTTCTTTGAAAGTATCACCACAGAGCAGCACATCAATAGCTGGCACGCACGTGGCCACCAGCATGTTCCCCCTCAGTCATGGCCTGAAGAAGCGACTTATCACAAATTGGCCCAGCAAGATCACCGCTGCCAAAGCCACCATGTACTTCAAGTAAACATTGCTTAAGTCCATTGCTGCCACCTAGTGGGAGAGAAAGGTATTGTTACTTTAAAAAGACCACAGCTGCGTCTCACTCGTCTCAAAATAGTTTGAAAAGAAAGGTGCCTGAAGGCCTGCAAAATGAATGTCTGTGTCTGTCTGATGGGGGGGGGGGGAGAGATTTCTTGAATCCTTCCTCAGAGACAGACAGACATACATATTAAAGTAAAAAGTATAATTCCATAAGCAGTTTGTTTAGATACCAACTATATGCTTTCTGGGAATCCACGGCCAAGTGCAACTTCCAAGCACAAAGATGTGTGTATCATTGTGGCATGTTTTACTCACTTCTCAGGAAGAAAAGGCTTAACGTTTAAAGTGCTCCTAAAAGTCCCCAACAGATGGGGGCTTGGCTCCTGCTGAGGGACAGCTGGGAGGGCCTGACACATAGAGGCCACTGGAGGAAACTGGGACAGAGAAGCACCATGTGAAGAGGCCAAGCCAGGAGAAAAAGAGCAGCAGACTCAGAGGTGACCACCTGGTACCAAAAGGTCATGGGGAAGAGGCTGAGATGCCAGTGGGTCTAGCAGAGGAACCTGGCAGAAGAGCAAAAGGGCCGCACGACTTTCTTGTAAACAGCTAAGGGAGGAGAAGAAGAGAAGAGACTGGATTTATACCCCGCCCTTCACTACCCAAAGGTGTCTCAGAGCGGCTTACAAACTCCTTTCCCTTCCCCTCCCCACAACAGACACCCTGTGAGGTGGGTGGGGCTGAGAGAACTCTGACAGAAACTGCTCTTTTTTCAAGAACAGCTGTGCCAGAACTAAGGCTTGCCCAAGGTCATCCAGCCAGGTGCAAGTCGAGGAGTGGGGAATCAAACCCGCTTCTCCCAAATTAGAGTCTGCACACAACCACTACACCAAACGGGCTCCCGTGGTGGTCTACATCCTCTCAGATCAGATTTAAGCCACTTTAACATCAAGAGAAATAATTCTGTTTTTTACAAAGACATGTCCAGGACTTACCCATCCTCCTTGCTGGGCAATCCACCGGGCAATGTGGTTGTGAAGCACGAAGTCTGCTATGAAGCGGGTGATCCTCCTCAGAAAGCCAGTCATCCCCTGCTGGTACACATGGATCGCCATCCTGTAGCCAAAGCCCAGCAGCGCTATCACACGCCCCCAGTTTATGCCACTATCAAACAAACTGTGGGAAAGAGGAGGGGAATTTTGCTCTGCTTAGTTTAAAGTCAGGGCTACCTTTAATGACTGGCAATTTGGGTCTTCATATTCCGCTGGCAGCAATAAAGCATTGTTTGGACACCCAGCTGTGCAACACTGTGTTGGTGTGTTCCTCTGCAGCAAAGGGCAAATAGACCAGCACCCCACCTTGTCTTTATGCTGTCCGGGGAGACAAACCACCTCCACGAGCAGACCCTTGAACCACATTCTCTTGTTCAAGATCTTTCTTTGTCTGATGGGGCAGCAAATACACCTGTTAGTGGAATGCAGGTACTTCCCTGCGTGTGTTGTGTGCTGTTAAGTCACTTGCGACTTATGGCAACCCTGTGAATGAATGACCTCCAAAACAGCCTACTGTGAACAGCCTTGCCCCAGGTCTTGCAGGCGGAGGGGCCCTGTCTTCCTTGACTGACTCAATCCATCTCCTGTTGGGTCTTCCTCTTCTCCTGCTGCCTTCAATTTTCCCCAGCTTTATTGTCTTTCCCAGTGACTCTGGTCTTCCCATAATGTGACCAAAGTAGGATAAGCCTCAGTTTGGTCATTTTAGCTTCTAGGTACTTCCCTACCACATGCCTAAAAGTAAACGTGCACTTCTTGGAGAGGAAGCTAGATGTGCTTTTCTGAAGGGCTGATCTTGCTCTGGAAAGTTGCAAACACGAGATCAGCCTCCAAAAAGTCACATTAGAGTAGGGCTTTGGCTCAGTCACATTACAATTTCATCGAAATAAAAAAAACAGGAAAACCATACCTGCTGTACAGTCACAAGACCAAATCATATTCTCATGCACTGTTAACTGTCAGTGAATGTGTATCAAACAAGCACTGAATCCTTGCAGATCTTGCAATCCAGTTGTAACCCACAAAGCCACTGACAGAAGTACCCCCAATTTATATTAGAATGATCCAATAAACAACCTGACTCTGTCCTTTGCGCTAACTCAAGTAGTTTAGTTATTAGGTCTTCTTTCAAGGGAATTTTATCTGTTTTCCAATAATTGGCCATTAGAATTCTTGCAGCTGTTATAATATATACTAGCAAATATGCCTCTTGTTTAGCACTTCCCTTCGGGTTTACAGTCAATAAATATATTTCAGTAGCTAACGAGACGTCCAGATTTAATATTTCAAAAATTATACTTTGTACAATTTTCCAATATCTTTGCATTTTACCTCAACCCCACCACATGTGATAAAAGGTCCCCACATTAGATTTACATTTCCAACACTTATTGGATGTTTGCAGATAACATTTTGCAATTTTATCCGGGGACCAATACCATCTGTGGAACATTTTATATATATTTTCTTTATAAGAGATGGATCTCATAAATGTAGCAGTTTTCCATATTATATCCCATTGCTCAAATTCGAGCTCCTTTCCCATATCCTGCATCCAAGAAATCATGACAGTTTTAATGCTTTCATCCAATTGATAGTCTTCTAATAAAAATCTGTAAAGTTTTTGGATTAATTTATCACTAGAGAGCCAAATCTTATCCAGTTGCGTATTATTATCTTCAAAGCCTTTTAATTTATCTTTACCATATCTATCACGTAATAGTGTACGTTCCCACCATGATAAATTGACTTGATGTTCCCGCAGCAATTTTTCTTCTGTTTTTAAATCATTATTTTTTTCTAGCAATGTGTTATAATTAAACTTTTTTTATCAGCAACTAAGAGCGAGGGTTTAACAAAGGCTTCCAGCGGTGAGACCCATCTCGGCGTTTCCCTATAAACTCTCTCTTTGACTTCAGTCCAAATTTTACTTAGAGCTCCCCTTATTATGTGTTGGTTAAAGATCGAATGTACTTTCTCTTTCTCGTACCATATGTACGAGTGCCAACCCATATAAAGATTGTGACCCTCTAACACCAATGTTCTCACATCTTCCAGCAAAATCCATTCTTTTATCCAAGTTAACGCACAAGCCTGATAGTATAGTTTCCAATTCAGCACATTCATCCCTCCTCTTTCCTTTCTATCTTGGAGAACTTTCCACTTAATTCTTGATTTCTTTGAATGCCAAATAAACTTTCTCGTAATCTTATCTAGTTCTGTGAGGAATTTCAGATTTTTTAATACAGGTATGTTTTGGGCCAAAAACAAAAACCTAGGAAGTATGTTCATTTTCATTGTAGCAATTTTGCCTATAAACGATAGGGGTAGATCTTTCCACCTTAACAAATCTTTCTTAATCTCTTCTAGCAATTTACTATAATTATCTTCTACTAGAGAGCTAGCTCTGTTAGTTAAATACACTCCCAAGTATTTCACTCTTTTAGTTATTTCCATTGTTGATATTTCTTGCACAGTCTCAAGATCACAATTTTTAGGTAACAATTTCGTTTTCTTAACATTTATCCTGAGACCTGCTACTAGACCATACTCTTTAATTTCTTCCAGCAAACTCCTAATAGATTTCAAAGGATTTTCCAAAATGAATAACAAATCATCCGCAAATGCCAAAAGCTTATATTCCTCCCCTTTTACTCTTAACCCCTTTATCTGGTCATTCCTTCTTACTGAATTATTTAATGCTTCTAGAGCAAAAATAAATAGTAGTGGGGATAACGGGCATCCTTGCCGCGAACCTTTTTGAATTTGTATATTTTCAGTTAAGTCTCCATTTACTCAAAAAGTCACATTAAAGTAGGGCTTTGGCTCAGTCACATTACAATTTCATCGAAATAAAAAACAGGAAAACCATACCTGCTGTACAGTCACAAGACCAAATCATATTCTCATGCACTGTTAACTGTCAGTGAATGTGTATCAAACAAGCAGTGAATCCTTGCAGATCTTGCAATCCAGTTGTAACCCAGAAAGCCACTGACAGAAGTACCCCCAATTTATATTAGAATGATCCAATAAACAACCTGACTCTGTCCTTTGCCCAACATGCTGATGAAGCGGCAAGGGGAGAGGAGGGAAAGGCAGAACACGATTCAAAAGCAAAGCTCACTCTCTACTTATCAGGTTTTTTTGAATATTTACAAGATTTTTCATTTTAGAAAAACTTGTGAAAGCAGAGAATTTGTACACAAACTTTGTCTTGTTCCACACTGTCATTTTTGTCACTCATTTGTCCCTATTGCTTCAGGGTCGTCGTCCCCCCCCACTGTGTATTGCTCTCTCTAGTAGTCCCAGACGGAGCAAAATACATGTGAAAAAGGCAGGGGGGAACCCAAAGCAATAGAGACAAATGAGTGACAAAAACAACAGTGCAGAAGTGGCCACACTCTCTCTGTCACAAACACACACAAGTAGCTTCCCCAGTATAACACACAAGTTTTCAAATGTGGCTCTATTTTGGATATATCCTTTGGAGGTAAGCAGCAGGGCCTTTTTTGTGGTGTACCCCTACCTCTATAGAACTTTATGTTCAGAGGCTTGTACAGACAGCTCACACAAGTTTATTTAGGAAGGTATTTTGTTAACTGGCTAGTGCTGCCACTGTGGTTTGTTCTTATCTGTAATTCTAACTTTTTTCCTGTAATCCCCCCCCTTTAATGTATTTTTTAAATTTAATTAGATTTCTAGCCTGTCCTTCCCTGCACTACAGGACAGCAGGTATATACAATAAATTTAAAACAATTAAAACATAATCTACACAATATTAAAACCTACACAACATTGGCTAATACAGTTTACAAGATGGCTGGTTGTTAGTTGCTTTGAGATTTTTTTGGTCAATGGTTAGGATAAGCTTTTTAGAATAATCACATTAAAATCTGAAATAGGATAGCAGCATTGTAACACAGATGCACAACTGACTGCCTTACAGGAACTTGGAAATCCACACACAGGACCTTGGAGAGTTAGAAGACATAGTATGGAACACAGAGAGATAAAAACAGAGAAAAAGAAAGCACTATAGGTTAATTTACCTGGTTGCAGTACATTGACCACCTCAAGGTGGTAAAACGATGAGAACAACGCTGCTTGGCTTCCCAAGGAGGGGAGAGCAGGAAGAGAGGACAGAAGAGACGGTTAAACATTATTCACAGAGGACCGGGAGTGGGTGTACATATGCACACAAGGGGATGAATGGGAGGCAGATTCTTGTTTCAACAAGGGAAATCAAGAGGGATGCATTGCAAGCCTTGCATTAGGCAATTCACTACCATGGACAAGCTCTGGGCTCCACAAAGCCACTCGCCACTGGTAGCCACCCTTTCTGTAGCAGACGACAAGGCAGGACTAGTCTCCATGCTCTGCCAGAGCACTTTGTTGTTGTGGTTTTTAATTTAATGCACATATTTGCTTGTCCACTAAAGCTTGAATCAGAGTTGCTGCTAGATTGCTCCTGTGCAGTGAGAAATCTGGGTCAGTCCCCGTATAAGTTTCAAACAATCAGGGCCAAAAACAATCTCAAACATAATGCAGAGAGGAGCAGTAAAGCAGGGTTAAATTATAAGATGGACTGTGGACAGGGGTGTGTTTGTGTGTGTGTTTGTGGGGGGGTGTCAGTCTCAGGAACATCTAAGAAGAAGTGCAGTAGTCTAGTGGCTTACAGCTCCAGGGAAGCAAGGAACTGGGATTCAATTAAGAGCTTTGAAACAATGGATGATGTGGCAGAAGCTTCAGCAGACCACTCACATCTTTAGCCTTCACTTGTTCTCTGGTAAGGGAACCCAAACAGGGCTACACTCTGGATGCTGGAAACTGAAGCCAATTTAACTGTGACATTCTTGGGAAGGACCATAAGAAGCTGGATGGCTGACTTACCTGGAGGCTATTCTGGTGAAGTACTCGTAGGCATTGTCCCTTGTCAGCTGCAGGGACTCCAGCATCTCACAGAATTCCTTATCATACCGTGCGTTGATGTCATCACCAATAAAGGCCAGGCGCCTGCCCACCTGGTTGCTGGTGCTGCCAGGAGACCACCAAAAAGTGTTAGCCAGGAACCTGGATTGAGGCAGGCATTGGTCTTGCCTCGGATTCAGGGAGGGAACTGGGGTTAAATTCTGTGGCACTCTACCTGCCCGGCTCCTGCTGGATTGCGGCGATTTCTGGATCTATTGGCACATCTGCTTCATTTTGCTCCAGCTCCTGCTGGTATCGGTGGAAAGCATAGCTCTGGAACACTGCCTCTGTCTGCTGGGCCACCTGGTCTTCTGCAGAAGGGACAGAAATAGGAGAAATGTCCTTTTTTTTTTTTTTTTTTTTACAAATAGCTTAATACTGAAAGTTTGACCCTTATTCTTAAAATAACCCTTAACCCTTATTCTTAAAAGCTTAAATGTGGGGGAAACTCCAAGTCTTAGATACAATTTTTGTATAATTCGTATTATATGATCCTTGCATAACTCTGTATCTTAGTTTAGTATCCCCTATTTCCCCTCCCTTTGTAGTTTGTAGTATAAAAGCAATAAAACAGTTAAAAATAGGAGGAATGTCAAAGACAAGCAGACAGCTCTTGTGTCATGAATGAATGCCTTTTTGGTGGTGGTGGTGGTGGGGATATGGAAGGATTCAATTTATTGCCTAAGCCACTTGACAAATGTGAGCAAACCTGAACCACAGCTAGCTGGCAACTCTGAATATTCGTTTTGAAAGCTCACCGGTCTGAAGTAGAATATCGGCAACTTTCACAGTGAACCGTGGGGCTGACCTTGGGGAGATTAAGAAACCCGAGGGTTCCAGGTGCAGCTTGCTTGACTCCGAATTGAGACTGGGTCTGCTTGCCAGTCACGGTACCTCGGCCACAGCCTTCTCTCCCCATTGCCTCTCTTACGGGGCAAGTGATAGAGCAGGCTGACGTATTCAACAGGACAGGCCTATCAGCAGCCACAATAACTAATCATGTAATCTGTATTTCAAAGACAAGGTAGGGTTAGACATCTGGAGAACACATGAAAACAAATCCCCCATCATCACACAAAAATGGCAAAATTTCAGATTAATATCCAAGTGGTATAAAACTCCTCAACAAATTTCATACATCTCCAGCAATGCCGGTCCCCTTTGCTGGAGGGGATGTAAAGAAACAGGTAACTACATACATTGCCTATCGTAGCGTCTTTCTGGGACAAAATAATAAGAGGACATAAGGACTGTAACTGAGCATAGAATAGATGAAACCCCAGAAGCACTACTCTTGAACCTCAGAGACGAAACTGTTTGCAGCTAAAACCGCAATTGCATCCACATGGAAGTCCCAAAACACTCTGAACGTAAAGCTCTGGTACAAGAAACTATGGAATCTATACTTAATGGAAAAAACCACAGATATCTTTAAACAAATCAAACCCAAAGGAGAACACAATGACACTACATGTATATGGTCTCCTAT
>NW_015160843.1:344668-380119 GCF_001447785.1 Gekko japonicus
AGATTGATTAAAGTACTTTTTGTATGTATAACGAAAAATATGTTAATTATATGTATATGCCTATCTTGCATAACCCTGTTGTTAATGTTAATGAGAAAATTGAATAAAACTGATTTGGGGGGAAAAAAAGACAAGATAGGGTTTAAACCCCACCCCCACCCTGGGTTGCTGGGGACTAACCATGAGGGATGAATATTCCCAGTTCCTATTCTATTGCTTCAAAGCGTATGCTGGCCAAAAAAAATGTGGCATGACCATTCTTGCAGGTGAGCACCGTATTTCCAGCAGCAAGCAATTCCTTTTAGACTCTTAGGGGGCTTATAGTAGCTGAGTTAAAGATTGTCCATTGTTAGCTATGGGTTACTATGATTAATCATTTTAAAGTGCTTATTCTTGAACTGCTGTTTTAAGTTCCTTTTGTATGCTTCTTTGAGTCCCATTGGAAGAAAAGCAAGGGCAGAAGGTTTTAAAATAAATACGGATGGCTTAGGGCTAGGAAATCCAAAGGAGCCTGCCTATCGACTAAGATCGGAAGGAAAAAACCCTGCTTTCTGTGGCCACAGGCAGCCCTGGGGAGGACAGAGCCTTGCAGTCACGGTGCCTGGGTAAACACAGGATCCCCTTCCCACAGCAGCTCATCTGGTGCCCAGCTTATCTAGCTTTCAATACCAGGTGAAGATTTTGTTTAGCCAGTTCTTTAATTAGAGAGTGTGTGTATTTGTATATGTGGGTGTGCCCTTGGTTATTTTAGCTAGCTGTTTGGATATCATATCTTCTGTTCTCTGCTGTAATCTTAGATTTTAACAGTGGTTCAAGATTGTATTGTCAGACTGTTTATGGTCTGCAAAGTATATTTTATGTATTGCCACTGCTGTTGTACACCCCCTTGGGAGCCATTTGATGAGACAGACAACTTATAAAAGTTTCACAGACCTTACTTCTGTAAGGGGTGGGTGGGTGGAACTTCTGATGCTCCGGCCCACAGTGCAGGAAGAGAAGAAAGTTTGGGGAGGAGGTTCGAGAACAAGGTAGTCCGCATAATAACCACAAGAGGGCAGCACAAATCAAAACTATGTAGGCTGGGAGGAACATTTGAATGGGGTACATTCAAAAGATATTAATGTAGTGTTTTGTAACTGTTAACCCTCCACCACCTACTAAGTATGCAACATCATAATCAAATGGCCCCAAGCCACTTATGTCCTAAAAAAAATCAGGACATAAAAACAGCACTCCAGACAAGGCATATAGGCATATTTATTTTCTATGCCCCAGCATCTCCAAATAAAAGGACCGGGCAGTTGGTGATGCCTGAGACCCTGGAGACAGGCAATACTGACCTTGGTGGACCTGATTCAGTAGAAGGCAGCTTCATATCTGAAATGGTGGAGGGGGGGGGGCTGCACCAATGTGCTGTCACTGCCAGTGAAACCATAGAGACATTGTAAATCCTAGAGCTCCCATGATGCTCTTGTGGGTTGCCTGTTGCAGCCTGGCAACCTTACAAGTGATGGTCATCAGACAACTGCTTAACGATAGGTTTGATTGTTGTACACCACTGTTACAAGTACCAGGGGGAAGAAATTGAGGATCTAGGATTTTATCCTCTGGGCAAGATGAGCAGTAGGAAACAACTCTCCTCCAGTGGCTGCCAGAAGCCATTGCAGGTGGGGAGAAAGGCTGCCTAAAATCTTAATACTGGGTTGGATCCAGCCAGCTACACAAGGGGCAGGTGGGTGGGAGGGCTGTCTGCCCTGTCTGCGGCTGCTACACTGCACCACTGCTGACCTGGTGACACTTACTTCTGTCGAGGCTGAACAAAGAGCACGGTAACAAAACAGAATTCAAGAAGTAACACTGTGTGGAGTATTCCTGCACATAAACTTGCAAGGAGGAACAACTCAAGTCCCTACTCAGCCCAAGTCTGACAGTGTCAAATCTGCATGTGAATTCCAACTCAGCTTATTCTCCATGGGGTCTGCCAGATTTTCCTGCTAACTGCAGTCACTAAGTCTTTACATCTGCATGACCACAGAGCCTGAAATCCCCCTCCCCCAGTTGTCTTCCATTTCTAATGTTGCGTTTGTATCCATTTAGTCTCTTGTATTTATAGACTGTCCAGTTAGACCAACATAAATGGCAGAAGGGGAATATGCTATTACATTAAAAAAGGAAGGACTGACGCTCATGGCCACCCAGCCCCACCAGGCAGGATGCTCTTTGGGTAGCCCAAAGGCCGGGGCGGCTCTTTTACCTCAGCACCCCATGGTGAAGCACTGACGGAGTGGGACGAGGCACAAGGGCGGGGGATGTCAAGAAGGACTGGCATGTGCCCTGGGTGGATCGACAGGCAGCCTAAAGAGCGGCTCCTCCTCCCGTCTTTCTGCAACATGGGGGGGTGTCCCCCAGGCCATGGCCGGCCAGCCCTGCTTTGCATGCCAGGCCCAGGGGCACCTGGAGGGGTGGCGAGGGTGACTGGGGAGAGATGCCCACAGCATCAGCGCAGAACTGACAAGACGGCATGGGGCTCCTTGCTTCTCTTTCTCCCCATCAAGTGAGCCCTGGGGCGGCCGGAGACGAGGATTCCTGCTCGTCATCAGCGCTGCTCTCGCTGTCATCCTCACCCTGCTTGCTGGCCCCTGCAGCCCTTCAGAGACCTGCACCCTTAGGCGGTCGCCTAACTTGGCCTTAACGGTAGCACCAGCCCTGCTCACAAAGCAGGTTAGGATGAGAAAGAATGACTAGCCCAACATCCCATGGTAACCTTCAGGACAGAGTGGTGTCTTCAGTCTGGATTTTGCTAAGCTTTCAAAACGTTGGATTTTGTAAAGCAAGGCCATGGGGGGGAGCAGTGGGACCTGGAGGACAAACAACACTGGAAAGGGTCCTGTAGCCCTCCCCTGTTGTGTCTCTTGAAGGATGACTCCCTCTGCAACTAGGCCCAGCCCAGCAGCTGCCACACAAGTGGGCCAGACTTTTCCAGGGAGAGGCTCCCAAGAGAAGGAAGGAAGAAAAAGCTGAAGATGGGGCGGGGGGCAGATAAAGGTCGATTGGCTGGTGGATGGGAAGGCGAGTAGGAAGCAGGAAAAGGGGACAGGCTACGGGGGCTTTCAGGGAAGGGGAAATGGAAATAATGGGGGAGAGGATACAGGAGAAAATGAGATGCCCCTCCCCCAAGTCTTTGTGGGTCCACCACTTGCAAATAAATAATCTGCAAATGCTCAAGTATCCAGGAAAGTAACAATTGCAACATCGTGATGCTGGAGACAGTCAGCTTCTGTGACTGCATGTAGATTTCCAAGTGGTACATGGACACCTGGAGTCAGCCTGCAGGTGCCATGGAAGTGGTAAGCATTCTTTATTTTTCACTGAAAGAGTTTATTAATTCTCTCCCCACTGCCCATTCTTTTTCAGGTTCATCATCATCTCTCTTCCTTATGACAGGCTGGAGGTATTCAACCAACAAGCATATTCAGTTCAAATGAACATTTGGATAACTGATCAGTATGACCCAGTGTATTCTAATCTAAGCTATGCTCCTCTATGTACCAAGTCACACAGATATCAACCACGATAACCTGAGCGAACAAAGAAAATAGTTCATAGATGGCAAACCTTAATAGTCACTTCACAAAAGTAATGTAACCCCCCCTCCCAATAAGACTCTATTTGAATGTAAACAGTTCTCAGGCATTTCTGAGAAATCAAACACCAACGATTACCTTGCACTAAATGAAGGGGACAAACAGAAAATGAAACAGACTGACTCACAGTTTCAGTGCAGAACACGGAAAAGCAAACAAAACATGAGTGTGGTAGGAAAGGGTTGCAAAAATCCTAACCACCCTGTGTTGTAAACAGCCAGAAAAAATCAACACCTACATCACTATTTTTTTTTAAAGCATCCAATGCTACCATCATCTTCTGGAAGCAGGAGCTCCCAGGGCATCCTGCGAAAGAGGCTCCAGTGATTTCTCAAGTGTCTGCAAGTCAAAACTCAGTGAGGCCAGATTTCCTGAACATCACAGAATGCTACCAAAGATTTGCTATTTACAAAAAGGTCAATTCAAGCCATGACCATTGTGGCGATTCCTTGTTTTATGTGTATGTGTGTCTCTTTAAAAGTTTGGTTGCATGGCTGTGATAGATAGACTAGAGTGGTTGAGAGAGACAAGCGTGGTATGATTGGTGGTTGACAGAGAGGGGGAGGGGTTTTGGAAGTGATTCTGAGTGGATGAATATGTATGTCTGTCAGGAGTGACAGTTACAGGTTTGACAGTTGATGAAAACAGTGGAAATGGGCAGTTAGTTCTGAGTTCTGTGAGAAGCAGAGAGAAGTTCGGTTAGCTCTAAGTTCTGTGTGGGGAATGAGTTAGACAAGCAGTTAGTTCTGTGTTACAGAGAATAAGAAAAAGTAAATGAAAGTTTAATTGAAGACAAATTATAGGAAAGGCTGTATGTCCTGATAACTTGGAGAGAAACAGTGAACTTATAAGACCTTGAGTTAAAGTGTTACAAAGTTACCTGAAAGATCCCTGTCAGTAAGGGAGCAGATCTTGTGTGAGACATCAAGCAATTGTTCAAAATATTCACATTACTGGTTACATTGTTCTACCCTTTTATTTATGAATTATTTCAATAAATCTTCTTTTATTTAAGTATACCAGCTCTGAAAGGAATACTTCCTCAGGACCACATAGTTCCTCATGAGCCTTAATCTCGACCTACCTACCCAGTGATAACAAAAGTAAAAGCATAAAGGTTTGGAAATCCTTTAAAATTTTCTGGTGGCAGCCAGATATACCCAATAGAACAAAACAAAAAGAACACTTTTAAAGTAAAACCAGTCCTCCCCAATAAGGAGGACGTCACAACCATTTTTTCCTATTAAGCAAAGGAAAGACCACAAAAGGATCTTCTTTGGAAGGTGATCTTGGGGAACACTGATCATGGGTAGGTCTAATTCCAGAACAATTGTGCAGTTATGCTGCTGCAAACCCTGCCTTATTCCATCCAGTTTGCAAAGCAACTCTAAAGCTTGCCAATGCACGGATACCTTTTTAGAAACATGGACATAATCACGGTGTCTTATGATATGGAAGTTGTCTGTTCAAAGATCAATAGCCACCAACTAGAGGGAGTTGACCACAGACCTACTTTCAGAAGCTGTAAGGTTATGCAACTCTGATGACAGATACAATCAAAACACACAATAATAAAGGTTAATAAAAAAACAAAGAGTTCAAGAACTCCCCACTCAAGAAACATTTTTCCTAAAAAAAAATTCTCCCACCCCATGCCTAATTTAGGGTTTGTCACCTCTCCCCTGTATTGGCAGGAACCTAAACTTTAGTTTAATCCCAGTTTAGAATTCAAGTCTATGGGGGGTGGGTGGGTGGAGAAGAGTGGACAAACTCCAGTTCATCTTCTAGGCACCTGCCTTCAGATGTCACAGCAAATTGGAGCTTCAAGAGTGCTCTGTGCATAAGGAGAGGCGGAAGAGAATGAAGCAAGCAGAAAGGGGTGGAATTTGAGCCTGTCACATACATACTCAGTCATAACGTCAGAGTGCAGCTGGAGTATTTCTTTATTTGAATGGCTAAACCCACCTATTCTCAGGCAAGTTACAATTTAAAACCACATAAAAATGGTCAGACACAACAAGTTACTCTGGAGTGACCATAAAACTGGCAGAAACAAGAAGGGAAAAAACCTGAACTTAACAATAAACTCCAGAACCAAACAAAGGTTAGTGAAAAGGAGGGCCAATATTAAAACCTTTTAATATTGGCCCTCCTTTTCACTAACCTTTGTTTGGTTCTGGTGACCATTAAACTGACCATGCACTAGAGCTATGCAAGTGAATGGGTACGGCTATTCATGTATGAACAGGATCAGTTTGTAATGTCCTCTATTATGTTCTATGGGACAAACTGAAAAAGTTGCAGTCAGCAAGACAGGGGCAGGGGAACACAGCTCAGGGACAGAGCACATGCTTGCATGTGTGATGTATGTCCCGTTCATTCCTCTAAAGAGAAGGCACAATACCGGTTTATAAAATTACAAGAGCAGAGGGAAAGGGCTGTTAAACAGTAAAAGCAAGCCCACAAGGGCTTGGAACACCAATGCTGGGATCGCAGAGCTGTCAAAATGGAGTGATGATTCGAATGACAATTTTTTAAAAAGGATGCTGCCCAACCACCCACTCCGTGGTTACTGCGCAGCAATAATCTGAATGGTCAACCATGGAGTGGTGACACGGTGAGACAGGTTCAGGGTGGGATGTCTGATCCAAACTCTCCGTTACAAAACAAAATGGAGAAATTAGAAGCGGGGCCAGAGTGCACCAAGCCTGTCATCTGACTGCAGCCAACATGAAGCAGCAAAATCAGGGAAATACCCCCCCCCCCCCCAAACCGTCCTTCAATTTTTAAAAAGCCATTCCCTGCAGCTGCTGTGTGGCTGCCAAGAACTCGAGTTGTGTCTGGGAAACCTGGGCCCAGCTCTTTAAAAACACAAATGTCTAGTTTGGTCCTCAGTGGCCTTTATCCGTACAGATAACACCAGAATGACTTCTTTAAAGATGCAACTATATGCATGGCAGATGAAGAATGTAGCTTGAGGCACAAAGGTGGTGGTGGGGAACAGATGTAGTACAATGAAGCACACTTCCCTCATATCTTTGGGGGGAGGCAATCATCAGCTTTCTTATTTGAACTCCAGTTTCCTCCTCAGGGGCCTGGGGATCGCCCGCTTTTACAACTGATCTCCAGCTGACAGAGATCAGCTCCCCTGGAGAAAATGGCTGCTTTGAAGGGTGGACTCTATGGCGTTGCACCATGCTGAGGCCCCTCCCCTCCCCAAACCTTGCCCTCTCCTAGATTCACCCCCAAAGGCTCCAGGTATTTTCCAACCCAGACCTGGCAACCCTTTGTCATGGATCAGATGCTTCTGTAACAAGCTTGCCTGATAAGGGGAGAGGGATACTGCCATGCCTTTAGGGGTCTTGGAGACCCAACCCCATCCAAAGATATACTTGCTTTAATTTCCCTCCTTACTACAGCTCCTGTCCTACGTGGCCTTTGCCCATGAAGGCCCCATGGTCCCCAGCATAACTTTGCTTGATGGTCCAAGGGCACCCTTCCTTCCTTCCTTCCCAGGTCCATACTAGTTAACATCACCACAGGAATTATGAGCTGCCCTGAGCTCTTCTTGTGGAGAAAGGAGCGGAATATAAGTCAAATAAAATAAAATAAATAAAATAAATGATAGCCAACATGCAAATCCTCCTGCTGTGGCCTGGCACATCTTGTGGTTGTTCCTATGGAAAATCCATGACAAGACTAGCATTCATGCTGCCCAAGTCTGTTGATTTATCATCATACCCGAGCAGAAAGACTATAATCCACACACAGTGAGACACATGGAAAGCTCCAACCAACTCATGCTGAGTATTCCT
Organism: Gekko japonicus; assembly: GCF_001447785.1. Classification (NCBI taxonomy): domain Eukaryota; kingdom Metazoa; phylum Chordata; class Lepidosauria; order Squamata; family Gekkonidae; genus Gekko; species Gekko japonicus. The sequence goes on from NW_015160843.1 coordinate 352,128, forward strand.
TGAGTATTCCTGAGTATTCATCAAATCTGTGAGTTTAAAATAAGTTTCCCATTTTATATTTAATTATTTTCTATTTGTATGAATTGGTTGTTATGACAGTAATTAAATAAAGCCCTCATTCTACTTATGCATGTAACCTTAAACATCTACTCATGCAAACCACATGCCTTTTGCATCATCACAATTGAATCTATTTGGAGGCAAAGGGGGGCAACTGTGAAATTAATCAATTTCTGTTTGGCTCACTGTACACAAAGTGAGACCAACTATTTGAAGACAAAGATCACAACCTAGTGCAGTTATGTGAACAGGCCTTATTCTCCTAAACTTCCCCACTGCACAGTGCAATCCAATTATTTATTTATCAGTTCAATTTATACCCCACCCTCCCTGCTGAAGTGGGCTCAGGGCGGCTTACATAAAAGATTCAAACATATAAATAACAATTAAAAACCAATCTTAAAACAATCATAAAACAATCCAAATATCATAAAGTGCTAGCAATAGTAAGTCTAATACTAATAGCATTGCTTAGGTGATGGTAACAGTCACGATGGTATGTTCAGGTGATCTAACTTGATGGCCAGCTCATCTTGGTCTATTTATTTATGCAGTGGGCACGGACTGTTGATGGTAAAACCAAGGAACAGGGCTCACTTTCAGGTATTTGCTGCGACTCCTTGATTGAAGGCCTGGTGGAAGAACTCTGTCTTGCAGGCCCTGCGGAACTGTAAGAGTTCCTGCAGGGCCCTGTTCTCTTCTGGGAGCTCATTCCACCAGTATGGAGCCACCACTGAAAAGGCCCTGGCCCTGGTTATGGCCAGCCTGGCATCTTTGGGGCCCGGGAGGGCCAGTTGATTTTGGGACTCTGAGCGCAGTGCTCTCTGGGGAACATGCAGCAATAGGCGGTCCCTCAGGTATGCAGGTCCCTGATCACAGAGGGTTTTAAAGGTAAGAACCAGCACCTTAAAGTGAATTCAGTATGCTATTGGCAGCCAGTGCAGTGCTTTCAGCACAGGCTGGATATGCTCCCGCATGGGGAGGTGCATCAAAAGCCTGGCCGCAGCATTTTGCACTAGCTGTAGTTTCCGGATTTGGGACAAGGACAGCCCCATGTAGAGAGCATTACAGTTAATTACTTCATATTTTCTACAATGGGCGTCGCCACTTGAAGCTTTCACGAATCCCAGATTATTTATAAGACATCCAATGTGGAGGTATGAGGACTTGTTAGATAATTAAAAAATATTAGATAATATGAGGTTAGATAATAAAAATAATTTAAAAACTCAGGATACACTCCAAAAACAAGATACTGGAGTTGGTGGAAAAGAGTCCAACTAGAATCCAGATATGTTGAAGATAAACAAACTGGTTTTTATGAAAAGGTTACAGAACTGGATAAAATACTGTTGTATACTGATGAAAAACTTGTTAAAAAACTGTATGTAACATTACTAGAAATGAAAACACGAGATGAGGTGGTTAAATGTGCAATGATTAGATGGGCACAAAATTTGGGACACAATATTGAATTAGATCAATGGTCTAAAATATGGAAAACTAATATAAAATATACCAAAGCAATTTCATATAAAGAAAATATATATAAAATGTTTTACAGATGGTATATGACACCAGATAAATTAGCGAAAGTCTATCCTAATATGTCAAATGATTGCTGGAAATATAAACAGAATGTTGGATCCTTTTTTCATATATGGTGGACATGCGATAAAAGTAAAAAATATTGGATTTGGATACATGAGATGTTACAAAAAATACTAGAAACAGACATACGTTTTGTACTAGAATTGTTTTTATTGGACATAATACCAGAAAGCTTTAAAAAACCAGATGTTTATATGATTATATATGTTGTAACTACTGCCAGAATTTTGTATGCTAAATATTGGAGAAAAGAAGAAAATAAATGGGAAAATAAAATTATCTATAGAGGGGGGAAAAGAGCTTCAAGAGGACCTACACAAACTGGGTGAGTGGGCAACAATGTGGCAAAAGGTCAGTGTTGTCAGGTGATGCACACTGGGACAAAAAATCCCAACTTCAAGGCTGATGGGGTCTGATCTTGTTGAGATTGAGAGGGGAAAAGATCTTGTAGTCGTAGTGGATAATTCAATGAAAGTGTCACCCCTGTGTGTTGCAGCAGTGAAAAAGGCAAACTGTATGTTAGGAATTCTTAGGAAAGCGACTGAGAATAGAACAGCTGATATTGTAATGCCCCTGTAGAGATCTACGGTGCAGCCTCATTTGGAATACTGTGTACAGTTCTGGTCCCTGTATCTCAAAAAAGGACATTGCAGAGCTGGAAAAAGTGCAGTGGAGGGCAAGGCAACCAAAATGATTAGGGGGTTGGAGTACCTTCCCTATGAGGAAAGGCTAAAGAGTCTGTGACTTTTCAGTTTAGATAAGAGAGGACTAAGGAGCGACAGGATAGAGACTTATAAAATTATGCATGGGATGAAGAACGTTAACAAGATAACTTTTTCTCCCACTCCCCAAATACCAGAACTTGAGGGCATCCAACGAAACTGATGGGCAGTAGGTTCAGGATGGACAAAAGGAAATACTACTTTGCACAGAGAGGAATTTGCCACCAGAGGATGTAGTGATAGCCACAGGAACAAACAGCTTTAAAAGACAGATTCATGGAGGATAAGTCTATCAATGGTTATTAGCCATGGTGACTGGCTAATTATTATTAGCCATGGTGACATGGTGACTCCACATTCAGAGGCACCAAGCTTCTGAATCCCAGAGCCAGGAGACAACATCAGGCGAAGGCCTCAGCCTCCATGCCCTGTTGTTGGCTGTTCAGAGGAACTGGTTGGCCACTGTGTGAGATGCTGGACTACATGGACCATTGGTCTGATCCAGTAGGACTCTTCTTATGTTCTTAACATTTTTCTTCAGCAGGGATTTTGATTGTGCAAAATTGTGCTTGAGATTCCTATGCACTGCTACATAAACTCTGATCATGATTTCTTAATCCTCTTTGCCTGCATTCTTGTCAAATGAGAAAAATCAGCCAGTCATTAGATCTGATGTACTGGCAACAGAACTGAAAATACTTATGAAGGGGGGGGGGATATCAAAGTTTTCCAGCAAAGACATAAAATAAAGCACCTGGGAATTGTACAGTCCTGGCATCAATAGATCCACATTTGACCCTCTTTATGCAGTTCATTTTACTGTCACTATCCAGAGGACCAAATATTAGTGGTGGTATGAGAATCAATACACTTCAGACCTATTTTTCTCCTGCTGGTCATAAAAATTTGCAGAGCGACTACTGGCTACATATCTGCTTTTACAAACAGCCACAATGATTCTGCTGTGACAGATGTTAACCATGACAAGAGGTATTAACACCAGCAGTAACTAAACCCTGTTGATTATACATTTGGCATAATTCTCTTAACTTCCTTGGTACATGAACACTGATGATCATGTACACATGCTTATCTATGGACAGAACCCAATATCATCTGTTATATCATCTTGGGCTTATTCACTAATATGTAACATGCTACTGTGCATCAACAATCCCCTTCTGCTCTCTATATATGGCAACAAGATCCCTCCCTATGTAGAAGAACAAGGGGACATAAATCTGACATAAAAATGGCAATATTAAAAAAAAGAAATGGGGGGAACATTTCAGTCTCCTAAGACACACTGTTGCTGATCTCAAAGTCACCATTCTACTTCTACAACAGCAAATTACACAAAGGGAGCTTCAGTGTCAAACTGCTAAAGTAGCATTCATCAAGGAGTCTGAAATCATCTTCCAAAGACCAGAGATTTCCTAGTCATTACAAGTGTCCACAAGCTCAGCAGAACTATAGAAACTGTATAACAAATTACTTCTTCTACAAGTAGTGTTTGTACTTTTCCTTGATCACATTTTACACAACTGCATCTCACCCTATATGTTCTGCATTTTCAAGGCTTTCAGCTCTGCTGTTTATATCTTTTCCCCTTCTTAAATCTGGGGGTTTTGTGTTTGTGAGTGATTGCCAAGTGAGGATCTACCTCATATACCTGACAATGTGGACTGCTCACCATAGAAGTTTATGCTGGAATAAAAATCTTGTTGCCCTTTAAGATGCTACAAACTAGTGGTTTACTTTAGCTGCAACAGACTACCACTTCAGGAATTGTTACTGTGGAGTTTGTGTAAACACTTCCAATGGGAACCAGGGTCATTGGCAGTCTACCATCCCACGGCCACGCTTGATGCGGTGTTCCTGGTAAGTCCTCCTCTGTAGGAGGTTCTTTTTTGCAGTGGGTTTTCCGGCTTTAGGGACGGATCGGGGACGGGTGCGTGCCGCTTCCCAGATGTTGCGGTGAGATCGCGCCTGTTTGCTGCGCCCCCGATCCGTCCCTCTCCCGGGCCAAAACCTTCCGTGTGACCGGGATATCTATTTTTAAAAGGATATTTATGCAAGATCAGGATAAATAAATGGTGAACTAGCAAAGGCCTGAAATCTATGAATTTCTATTAGTGGATTAAGTACATGCTTAGAAGATATGCCAACATATGTAAATCTTAGAATTACCAGGGTTATCAAAGCTAGAGAAAACATGTAGAATTCTACATGTTTTTAAAACAAAAAGGAGTTTTGTGGCTCCTAGTAGATTTATTGTGGCATAAACTTTTTCATATGCAAGAAGAATATTTGGACCTAAAGAAAGAAGTTGCAAATAATAGGGTGAAAAGGCAAACGAACTGCAAGAGGTGCAGTACTAAGCCTACAAAGGAACTTCAGGCCTTTACTGTGGCACTGTCTACTGTGCTAACCTTGATTCAGAGTGACATTGCACAGGAAATATTAAGAACCAGGCATACAATTTCTGTATGAGGAGGTAAACTTTTTCTGGCAATATGCACTGGAATGCCTGATTTTTATTTAAATTTTTAAAGATGTAGTATTGACATTTTAAATTTGAGAGGGGAAAAAATTCCACAACTTTTAAATCCCACAACTTTCCCATCTCCTTAGATTGTATGTAGAAGATATGTGTATGTATGTGTACTTTAATAAGTACTGTCAAGAGACTACAACTTGGAGCCTAACCCCCCTTTGCTGTTCATGGAAGGATTATGTGCAGTTATCAGTATCTCCTCCTTCCCACGGCTGATGTCCACTTCACACAACCCCCCCCCACTATTTCAGGGTTCTGCTGCCCCCATCCCACCATGATTTCAGGGGACACAGAAGGCTGTACTGGAAGGAAGGAGGCAGGAATATTACCTTCCATCTAGCACAGACACGCTTGCACTAGACATAATTTACACCTACATAATGCTACATTCAGAATGGTTGCTAAGGAAAACTTCAGTGGAAACACAATTTTTAGTGAAATTCTATTTTGGTAGTTTTAATTATGTTAACCTGATCGACTAATGTAGACAAGCGTGGAATTTCTTTTTCAAGAGTTCTTACAATGGCTGCAATACTCACAGTATGTCAATTTCACTGCATTTACTGTGATATACAGTAATAATATCTTACTAGGAAAATGGTCCGTTGTGGAAATAAATACAACGGCCTCCAGAAAGAGGCTCTGGGCGGGTGCCCCGGCCTTGGACACTCAGTGTCAATTTGCTGTGGCGACCTCAGCAGGGTATAATGACACTGAGTCCACCATTTTCTCCAGAGGAACTGATCTCTGCTACCTAAAGAACAGTTGTAATTTTGAGTGATCTCCAGCCCTCACCTGGAGATTGGAAACAATGGTTCCCCAGAAGGGAATGGTTGGTTTGGAGGGTGGAGTCTATGGCTTTGTACCTGTCCGAGGTCCCACGCCTCCTGAAACCTCACCCTCTCCAGGCTCCATCCCTCACATCTCCAGGAATTTCCCACCTGGAGTTGGCAACCCTATCTCCTTCCCAGCCAATCATCAACCTACCTTTATTTCCCCCTCACTCTTCAGCTTTCCACCCCCCACACACCTGCAGCCTCTCCCATGCTCTGAAGCCCTGACTGCTACGTCACATTGGCTGTCATATGGGGGCCACCTCAGCAGCATATAAGGATACAGAGCCCACCATTTTCTCCAGGGGAACTGATCTCTGCCATCTGGTGTCTTCTCCATCCCAAAGAGTCATGGGATACATTCCAGGGACGCACATGGTCCGTATGTGCAACGGCAGGCCCAGGCCAGCCTATTTCTAGGCAAGCATGAGATGCAGAACAAAGCAACACACAACATACAGCAATCCCTGAATACATATTGCATAGGTATTCATGCTAGAGACACACATAAGCAGCATCACCACTATACAGAAATACAAACATAAGCTCATATCGTTACAGTGTGGAATGTTCTAGAGGCTGTTTTTTCTCACCATTCAGCTTTTATTTATAAGGGAGATTACATTGAAGATGATTTAAGAATTAAAATAATAATTGTTAAAGATCAAGTTGTTTTTTCTGTACATTGCTAAAACTAGAAAAACTTCTGCTTGAAGAATTTAAATGGGAGACCTGCCCAACCAATACCGCCCCCCCCCACGAAGCTTACCAATGGAAAGTCCGAATAGGTACAAATAAATAGCATTGCTGCTAATGTACACAGCTCATGGCTAAGCAGAAAATAAAATAAACCCTGTCCTGAATAGATAAGAGGGAATGCGGCACAGCCAATGGAAGGTACATGAGTGTTGTGCTAGTTGGATGGGACCAGCCTAGACAGTACAGGGTAACAGTCAAGGTCTTGAGTGAGAAGTCGAAATCTCAGGTTAACTATGAACTCACTGGCAGCCAGCCAGTGAATTCATGGTCAGCCTGACATCTGAAGCAGGGCCTTCTCACTTAAGTCACAGGAAGAACCCTTCACCTGTAACATAGAAAAGATAATAATGCTAGCCTATCTTTCAGTGCTGTTGCATGGAGTATGGACTCCTTTGAGGACTTAGGTAAAATACTATACATATGGCAAGCAACTGTTATTGAACTTAATAATCCCTGCTAACTTTCAGCTTGCTAGTGGCCAAGCCTCCATTCTCAACTCCTAGCATGAAAACATAAACAACAGCCATGGCTGGAATGAACAATTATAAAGCAGTCCGCATGCTAAACAATGCTATAAAATAATTAATACTGAATTCTAGTCCTATCCACTTGCCTCAGTACTCCCATTTGCACAACAGGAATTTCAACGGACAATCTACTGTTGTCAAAAAATAAGCCAGAGCGGGAGCCAATGTTCCCTCTAAGCTGTAGAGTCTCGTGAGCAAAAATTCTACCCTGTGAGCTACTGGCATTAAAGCTGTGAGCGAGTGACTTGGCTACTGCATACATTAGTCTGCTCTGGAGCCCTCCTTCCTGAGCTAAGAAAAAAGTGTGTGAGCCAGAGGCTAAAAAACTGTGAGCTAGCTCACCCTAACTCAGCTTAGAGGGAACACTGGTGGGAGCCCCAGTTCAGAGTCTGAAAGACAGCATGAACAGTCTTCTTTATTAATTTCTCTTTAGGGCAGAAGAGGGAGAGGGCATTGAAGATGGACACCTGGAGATGAAGGAGCTGGACTTGCTCATTCTCATGCAAGAGTGCATGCTTCCTCCATTGCCTGCTTCCTCCATTGCAACAAATGAGGATTTTATTAAATCACAGGAATTATCCAGCAGGAAGACAGGTAGCTGTGACTAGCAATGTTAGCAAATCTAACGGTTGTAACAAACTACGAAAAGGAACAGATCTGCAAGTTAAGCTTGCCATGTGGTTAAACTTCGGCAGGCAGCTATATTCCACTCCTTCTCTTCTATAAAAAAACAAAATCCATCAAACAAAAACAGAAGAAATGTACAAATTCCAACAATACAAATGAATGTAAAAGATCCCAAAGGGTTTTTACCTGTTTCAAATTGCAGTGATGATCTGGGTCTCTCTAACCTGTCTGGTGGGTCACTGCCATTCCCTGAGGCCATGGTGGAGTGGAGCTTCAGGAGATTAGCACTTGTCTGCAAAAGATAAAGAGACAGACAAGGGACCAGTGAAGCTTTTGGAGTTTGAATCTGGATGCTAGAAAGGATCTTCTCATCAGATTACAAGGCACTTCCCCTCTGAGTGATATTAACATCTTCCTCTTCCCTTAGTGGTGGCTCCACCTCTAAGTAATCTGACTCTGCTTTTCTTCCCCTCCTCCCACCCACAGCCTTATAGTGCCTAAAAAAATTCCTCAGATAACAGTCAGCCTCCCCGCTTCCTTCCCCATCACTCCTCAAACCAAGTTGACAGATAATTTTTCCAGCAAAAAACGGACTTAAGTGCGTTGCCAGAAACTAAATACAATGAGACTCTGCTAAAGTATTTGTAAAAACATCTCTCTCTCTCTCTGTCCAGACAGCTTTGCATATGCAGCAAAAAAATAAAATAAATAAAAATCTTTATTTGGCTCCAGAATTGCCACATACCTTTCTAGCCTGCTTAGTTTTACAAACTGTTAGATAAACCAAATCCTCAAACCAGTAGCCCTCAATCTTAAACAAACATCTAGAACTTTTAAAAAGTTTATCAGGAACCAGGCTTTTAATATTCATATTGATTTGCTTTTTGAAAATTAGATTTATCCCAGTTTTTTGCTAAGGAGCTCAGGACAGTGTCTCAGCAGTTCTCCCAAAGAATTGTGGGGATATGTCTGCCTGCTGCTTAAGATCTACGCTGAGCTTTTGTTTCCCTCCTGTTGCAGGTACTTCATCCTTGGGTGTGGCCTCACAACCTATGGGCTTGAGTTAATGACCCAGAGGCTCTAAGGCCAACCCAGGCTGTTTTTAAGTGTGCACCTTTGTTTTTTAAATTCAATTTGTATTGATGTTGGTTTGGATTCACCAGATCATTTCTATGGACTGAAGGATTCCATCTGCAGAGGGCAACTTTCTTACCTCCCCTCTATCTCTGCAGCCTAAAATGGGCCCCCCAAAACTGCTGCTGCTGGGGGACAGAGGAGGGGACCCCAAGGATTAGCATATCAGGGAAGGTGAAAGACACATTTTGCAGGTGGACTCTTTCTGACTGCAGAAATGCTCTGAAGGATCTAGCCCATGCTATGAAAGCCACTTTGGGTCCTCATAGCAGAGAAAAACAAGATAAAAAATGCACTGACATAAAATAACGACTTCATCTTCAAAACAGCTTTAGGAGCCACATAAGCTGAAAGCCAGCAACTGACCCAAGGTCAGTCTGAAGCGCTAGATTCGAGTCCAGTAGCCCCTTAGAGACTAACAAGATTTCTGGGGTATAAACTTTCAAGAGCCAAAGCTTATACCCTGAACATCTGAAGCTTATACCTTGAATAAAGCTTTGTTAGTCTTAAAGGTGCCACTGGACTCGAATTTTGTCCTGAAAGTCTTGTTAGTCTCCAAGGTGCAACTGGGATCAAGTCTAGCTCTTTACCTGCAGACCAACATTGCACTGACATAAAATAACGACTTCATCTCCAGAACAGCTTTAGGAGCCACATAAACTGAAAGCCAGCAACTGGGGTATAAACTTTCAAGAGTCAAAGCTTATACCCTGAAAATCTGAAGCTTATACCTTGAATAAAGCTTTGTTGGTCTTAAAGGTGCCACTGGACTCGAATTTTGTCCTGAAAATATTGTTAGTCTCCAAGGTGCAACTGGGATCAAGTCTAGCTCTTCACCTGCAGACCAACACAGCTACCCTCTGAAACTAAGGTCAGTCTGGTGAGCTTAGTGGCAGATTGGAGAGCAGATCTCAGCCTAGGCCCCCCTTGCCATACTATGGCTGCAGTCACACGGAGCATTAGCCACGCTACTGAGATGGATGATAGGCGGATTTTCCGGGCATGATCACACCGCAAGATCTGGGAAGCATAGAGCTCCCATGGCGAACCTGAGGCTTCCCGCTGAAGATGCGGAGTTAAAAACTTCTTTGCCGCGCTGCAGGATCGTCGTGTGATCGCCACCTCACCCCTACTCACGGGACCTCGACGGGACCTGTGATCGGGCGGCCACATGTTATTTTGCTCCGGGCCAAACTGCCACGCTTCCCCCCTGCATTTTACGGCCCGTGTGACCGGGACCAATGATACACTAACAAAACACTGGGGAACAAATAAGTTCCCTCCATGTATGGTTGGAAATAGGCCATATTGCCAGTTCTACTTGACAAGCAGTTCTGTACAAATCAAAACCAAGAGGAAAGGCGGGATAGAAATGTTTTAACAAATAAGTAAATAAATAAAAGTTTGCATATTTCTATAGCAATAAAATGACGGACCAAACAGAACACTTATGCTGTAGCTCTTTTGTGATGGACTCAAGAAGACTGCCAAGGAGTACGCATATGGGTGAATTTAAAAGCAAAGAAAATATATCCCCCAAGTAGGAAACAGCAAGGAATTCTCACAGTCCTCCTTGCAGTATGAGACAGAAGGCCCATTGGCTGTGATTCAGTTAATGAAAATTGCTATCCCAAAAGAAAACAGATCAAAGGAATATTAATACCTTTGGTCCATTTTGGACCAGTCCCATATGAAAGCTAAAATACATATTTATCTTGGCTATTCATAGTGTTGCTTTAAATGGGATAACTACAGGACCATAGCTACATTGGGGCATTTTGGGGCCACACCCCCTTATGCCCCACAAGTCATACCCTGCAAGCCCTGCTGCCAGAAACCTCTCTCCCTTCCCTGTCAGCCACCCAGCCAGCCACCCAGCCAGCAGGGCCCTGGCATGTGAGCGAAATCAGCGTGCCCCTGAGTGTGCACACAGCTGGCTGGGAGCAGCAGAGTCCTGGGCTCAGCGGGGCCTGTGAGGAGGGCATGCAAGCAAGCAGGCCTACATGCCTACCTTGGGGGTCTCTTGAAGGCCATGGCGGGGTCCTTTTTGTGTTCTGCAGACATTGTTGGCACACCATTGCTCCTTCCCTCGCCTGCCCGCCCAGCACTGCCTCGCCCGGCCACTCTTGTGTAGTCCCTGGACACATGCAAAGCCACCGCCAGCCCTTCAACCCTTCCTCTGCACCAGCCAGCAGCGCAGCCTTCAGGCAGCCCGCCGAGATTCAGGAGCGGGCAGCTGCTCCCTTTCAAGCCAAACCTCTCTCTGCACAATCCCTTTACCTAACAGCTTGCAATCCAGGTCCACCCTTCTGGTTGCACTGGCTTTTACTGCCCTTGACGGTCCAGTTGCTGATTCCACATCATGCTTTGCCCAGCAGGGTGGGGTGGATTTTTAAAAAATTAGTAATCTAATTAAATTCCCTGCCCCAGTGCCCCTTCCCCACCAACTGAATTTTTCTGGCTATGGGCCTGGGTAACTAGTCCATTAGTATAATCCATTTCTGATGCTGGATTCTTCTCAAGTAAAGAAGTGTTGTGACATTACATGTGGCCACAGACCAGTGGATCCCCTTGCACCTCCTTGCGGGGGTTACCCTACTACGAACCTCATAAGAACATAAGAGAAGCCAATGTTGGATCAGGCCAATGGCCCATCCAGTCCAACACTCGGTGTCACACAGTGGTCAAAAATACCAGGTGCCATCAGGAGGTCCACCAGTGGGGCCAGGACACTAGAAGCCTTCCCACTGTTGCCCCCCCCCCCCAAGCACCAAGAATACAGAGCATCACTTGTCCCAGACTGAGAGTTCCTATTATACCTTGTGGCTAATAGCCACTGACAGACCTCTGCTCCAAATGTTTATCTAATTCCCTCTTGAAGCCGTCCATGCTTGTAGCCACCACCACCTCCTGTGGCAGTGAATTCCATGTGTTAATCACTCTTTGGGTGAAGAAATACTTCCTTTTATCCATTCTAACCTGAATGCTCAGCAATTTCATTGAGTGCCCATGAGTTCTTGTATTGTGAGAAAGGGAGAAAAGTACTTCTTTCTCTACCTGATCTATCCCATGCATAATCTTGTAAACTTCTATCATATCACCCCTCAGTCGTCATTTCTCCAGTCTAAAGAGCCCCAAGTGCCTTAACCTTTCTTCATAGGGAAAGTGTTCCAACACTTTTATCATTCTAGTTGCCCTTTTCTGCACTTTTTCCAATGCTATAATATCCTTTTTGAGGTGTGGTGACCAGAATTGCACACAGTATTCCAAATGAGGTTGCACCATCGATTTATACAGGGGCATTATGATACTGGCTGATTTGTTCTCAATTCCTTTTCTAATAATCCACAGCATAGCGTTGGCCTTTTTTTACTGCAGTTGAACACTGTCTCAACATTTTCAGTGAGTAATCTGCTACAACTCCCTCTCTTGGTCAATCTCTGCCAGTTCGGACCCCATCAATGTGTATTTATAGTTAGGATTTTTGGCCCTCATGTGCATCACTTTGCACTTGGCTGCACTGAACCCCATTTGCCATATTGACACCCACTCGCCCATCCTCGACAGATCCCTTTGGAGCGCCTCACAATCCTCCCTGGTTCTCATCACCCTAAACAATTTAGTGTTATCTGCAAATTTAACCACTTCACTGCTTACTCTCAACTCCAAATCATTCATGAACAAGTTAAAAAGCATCAGACCCAGTACTGATTCCCACACTACCCCACTGCTTACTACCCTCCACCGTGAAAATTGCCCATTTATACTCTCTGTTTCCTATTAATTAGCCAGTTTTTGATCCACAAGAGGACTTATCCTTTTATCCCATGACTATTGAGCTTACTTAGGGGCCCTTAATGAGGAACTTTATCAAAAACTTTCTGGAAGTCAAGGTAAACAACATCTATTGGGTCCCCCTTGTCCACATGTCTGTTCACCCCCTCAAAGAACACTAACAGGTTAGTGAGAAGATTTTCCCTTACAGAATCTGTGCTGAGTCTTCCTCAATAGTTTTGTTTATCAATGTGCCTACTAATTCTTTCCTTAATAACAGTTTCCAGCAACTTACCTGGTACTGATCTCCTCTGGAACCCTTTTTAAAGATGCGGGTAACATTAGCTATCTTCCAGTCCTCAGAAATGAAAGCAGATTTTAATGAAAGATTACATATTTTTGTCAGGAAATCCACAAGTTCACATTTGAGTTGTTTCAGAACTCTTGGATGTATGCCATCCGGGCCTGATGATTTATCAGTTTTTAAGCTATCAGTCGTAGGACCTCCTCTCTCATCACCTCAGTCTGACTTAGGTCTTTCAACACCCCTCCCGAAATCAGCAGTTCTGGAGTGGGCAAGCACATCTCATCTTCCACAGTGAAGACAGAGGCAAAAAATGCATTCAGCTTCTCAGCCATTTCCCTATCGTCCTTCAGTAATCCTTTTACCCCTTGGTCAACCAAGGGCCCCACTGCCTCCCTGGCTGGTTTCCTGCTTCTAATGTATTTGAAGAAAGTTTTATTGTTAGTCTTTATACTTTTTGCAATATACTTCTCATATTCCCTTTTTGCCTGCCTGATCACAGACTTGCATTTTATTTGCCACAGCCTGTGTTCCCTTTTATCAACTTCACTGAGACTAGCTTTCCATCACTTAAAGGAATCCTTCTTACCTTTTACAGCTTCCATTACTTTGTTTGTTAACCATGCAGGCCTTTTTCTATACCTATCTGTGCCTTTCCTAGCCTGTGGTATATGTTTTATCTGAGCTTCTAGAATTGTAGTTTTAAATAGTCTCCAAGCTTCCCCAAAGGTTTTGACCCCTTTTACTTTTACTTTCAGTTTCCTCTTCACATGTCCCCTCATTTCAGAGAAGTTACCCTTTTAAAAGTTAAAAGTGGTTGTGTTGGTCTTTTTGGGCAACTCCCTATTTAAACAAATGTTGAACTCAATAACATTATGGTCACTGTTCCCAAGCGGTGCAATCACTTTTACATCTCTCACCAGGTCTTGGGTGTTATTTGAGACCAAATCCAGGATCGCCTCTGCCCTGGTAGGTTCTGTGACCATCTGCTCCACAGCACAGTCATTAAGAGTGTCTAGAAACAGGAGCTTCTGGGTTGCGGTGCTGCGAGGCGGTGGGTGCTCAGTCTCACTCCTGAGCACCGCTGACTATTCGTCATTTTTATTAGAACTCTGGACTCTCCCGAGTTCCACCAGACCTCCCAGGGAGAGGTCTGGAGCAGGGGACATGATCTGAGCCCCCCGCGAGTGGCAGCGAGCGGGCAGGTGCCGGATCATCGCAAAGCAAGAGCACGAAGAAGCGCAGTCACGGTCTGCCATGACTGCAAAGCGGTGAACGCCCGGCAAAGAGAGCACCATACCTAATTTCCAACATGAAGAAACTGTGAGTACGTCTATAAAGCAACACCAAAGAACCAAGAGACCCTTTGATTAAACCCCCTCTGAACATCCACAAGAATGAGGAAGGGAGGAAGAGAATCTCCCACGCCCTTTCCTCGGCGCAATCGGCTAACAAATGTACCGGATATAAAACTTTTTATATAACTGCAAGGGGAAAAAAAAAGAGACATAAAATAACTTTATCTGAACATTCTACCATCTTTATCGGAATTATAAATCAGCTAAACTTCTGACTTTCACGAAAAAGAAGAAAAAATAGAGGCAGCTTAAAAGGAACTTCCTTATATGGTAATAGAACTTCCTGTAACAGCACTCTTGTTTTTCAAGTCTCCTGGGCTCAGAAGACATTGAATAAAAGCAATCACCTGACTCGTGTTGAAAGACTCTCAGTTGTTATTATGTCTACTATAGTAATCTACCTAGCAGCGTGGTCCAGCTCCTAGACTATTGGCAGACTGTATTTTTTTCTTTTGTATCGGTGTTGCAGACATTATTTACAAAATGGATCTCCAAGCGGGAAATGAATTAAAAGCTTTAAATCCAGATGATATTGCAGATGTTAAGCTAAGTCAATACATGGGATGCTTTTAAATTCATGATTCTGAACTCAATTAAGCTAGCAATCAAAGAAACTTGTGCTGAACTATATGACCAAAGCTCAAATACTCTATGGAAATCTACAAGCAACTCAGACAAACTCCAGGAGCAATCTCTGGGAGGCACTGAACAGAACTGCAAGCAAGAGGACCCTTCTCCAACCTATGGGAAGATGCCCAATGACAGGTCACACACCAGAAAACCTTTTATGGAACTATGTTTAATAGAACCAAAGAGACAGAGGCCTACAGGAACAACCAAACCTCCGAAGCAAAAGTCATCTCAGAAAGAAAAGAAGACAGGAAACACCCAATCAAGCATTACTTCAAGCTTCACATTGCAACCCTTGAAGCAACTGTATGCAGTTCACAAGGGGAAAGGACACAGAGACAAGATCCTTTTGAAGAGAAGATACCAGACAAAAAAAAGACACTAAGCTTAATGTATAAAATGGTTATTAAGAAAACTTAACCTCTTTCCAGATAAGAGTGGTCTAAGGAGCTTTTATTAAAGTGTAACTAAACAGAATGGCTTGTATTGTTAAGAAATCAGTTGAGAGAGGTGACAGTGTAAGGACTTTTAGTAAAATAGTAGAAAAGATAGATTATTAAGTGAATTATAAAGAAGGAGCATTTATCTTTATTTTCTATTAAAAATAAGGCAACAAATTAAAAAATCAATATATTTGTTTCACAGGGAGACTTGAACTTGCAAGAAAAAAGGGGAGGGAAAGGACTTCATTAAAGACAAGAATAGGTTAAGAAAATGTAATTGTATAGTAAGAGCTCTAGAACTTATATTACTAAAAGACAATAATATTAGAATGTTCAGATAATTATCAAATGAAATCATTTATGTATTGTTTGATATCCATAGTTGCAATTATTATTAGGTTACAAGGGGACCTCCACACATGAGGCAGAGGAGGAAGCAGCAGGAGGAGGTCAGTTCCCCCCCATCCCGCCGGTTCCTCCCCTGTCTCCTCCACACACCCCACTCGATCTCCCCCCCTTGCCTTCCCCCCCCGCTTGGGCCTCGCTGCTCTCCCCCCCGCCTCTGAAGCGAGTGCCGAGCCGCCGAAGCGGCGGCGGCGAGGGAGTTCACAGAGCGTTCCCTGCGCATGCGCAGGGGACGCGCTGTCACTTTTGGGGGGATTTAAGTATCCCCCTGATATTTTTTCCGGGGTTTTTAGATTTTTGTGCACACCTGGGGACTGCCCCAAGTGTGCACGGAAAATCTCCCTACCCCCCAGGTGCCCCCGATGCGCGGATTTAGGTATCCGCATGCACGGGGGCGACTTCGTTATTAGTATATAGATTAGATAAATTCTCTGTTATAAGCTATATAGGAGAGATTCAAACTGAATGTATTACAAGATACTATGCTCCTTTTTATTTTGTAACCCCCCCTTTTTTGAAAATTAATAAAAACCTATTATATATATATAAAAAAGACTGTCTAGAAACTCAGTCTTTTTCCCCCAACTTGAACACATATTGACCCAATCAATGTGTGGGTAGTTAAAATCACCTATTCATTCATCATTTTATAATTCTCCTCTATTTTTTGATCTGGTGGGTGATAACAAACTCCCAGTGTTAAGCTTCCTTTTGGGCCCACTATTTCAACTCATAGCATTTCCAGAAGCAAGTCTAATTTTCTTACCTTTTCAATCTTACTGGACTGTATACCCTCTCTGACATACAGAGCCACCCCACCTCCAACCCTTCTCCCCCTTCTGATATAATTTATAATCTATAACCAGGAATCACTATATCCCACTGATTTTCTTCATCTCACCAAGTTTCTGAAATACCCACAATGTCTATTCCCCCCCCCGACACCAAGCATTCCAACTCCCTGATTTTACCTCAGACACTTCTAGCATTTGTATATAAACATCTATAATTTCCCAGGCATGTTAGATCCTCCTTGTCCACTCCCACAGTCCATTTACAAGCACTACCATACACTGATTTCCCTTACAGTCTCCAGTGAAACCAGCACCCACCTGCCTACAGATCCCACACTCTGCCCTGATACCTAACGTCCGCACACCTCCAGACCAGCAAAGGAATTGTGCATCATTGTTCAAGGAGCCCAGCTAAAGTGGTCCAAGCCCCGCTGTGGCTGCCACTCATTTAGTCTGCACCACTCTCCGTCTGTCCCCCCACAATGTACCTTCAGCCTCCCCTTCTGGATTATCAGGGCACTTGTTCTCCCTGTGCCCTCCACCTTGTAGCTCTCTGGTCCTTTGCCTCTGATACCCTGGGACTGCTGCAGCTTACTCACAGGCTGCCTCCTCACCATGCCTGTCCTCAGCACTGGCCCACACATCACTGCAGTTGCTCCCTGCTGTGTCTTCCCTTCCTCCTCTCACAGTTATAAAAGAATGCGGCTGCCTCATTCTTGTTTTCTCAGCCTCACAGACAAGTGTAATCTGCAGATCTCTCAGGGCAGGTGAGAACTGCAGTTAAAAACTGCATTCGTTGAATGTCTGCCTGTTAAAGGCACAAATGCTACCACATTTTTCCTGACAAGGTTTTGGGAACAAAGTGCGGTGGGCTTGGTATCTGATCAGTGTGGATGGGTTTGGCCTGGGGGGACTGGAGCCGGTGACACAATGTTAACAGCCTTAATACTGCTGAGGATTCCTCTATGGCAGGTCATGGTAAAGAGATATTTCACCAGTGGTCTGTTCAAGTATCATCAGAATTAGAGGGGCTGACCCTTTCCAAATGAGGGAAGGGAATATGACAGAGAGAACATGAATACACAGGATCGTACTTTCTCTAGGGATCAGACACGGGCTAGCAGACCTTACCTTATCCTCCAGTGCATCTCTGTCCTCCAAAAGGAACTAAATGGGGAGGAAGAAGACTTGGTTTTATACCCTGCCTTTCACTGCCTGAAGGAGTCTCAGAGCAGCTTACAATTGCCTTCCCTTCCTCTCCCCACAACAGACACCCTGTGAGGTAGGTGGGGCTGAGAGAGCCACTCTTAGTGAGCTGTGACTGAGCTGTGACTGTCGCCCAGCTGGCTTCATGTGGAGGAGTGGGGAATCAAACCCTATCCTCCAGATTACAGTCTGCCGCTCTTAACCACTGCACCAAACCGGCTCTCTCCCCTGACATTTCTTACCACGTAGCCCAGATATGTGGAGAACATGTAACAACAGTAAATGCTATAAGGATTCCAAGCCATCTCTCATAAGTCCATACCCAAAATGGGTACCAGCAGGAAGCCACTTTCCTCCTCAAATACTGTTTCTCCCTGCTTGGGGTCTCCAGCACAGCACTTAATTATGGCTACTTTCTTCCATTACCTTTGATGCAGTAAGAACTTTGCTAGACTGCTGGTACTTGGTAACATTGCAAGGAAGGGACAGACTCTTAAAGTTCACATCATTTATTATAAAGACACTGTCACCTAATAAACTAAAGTAATTAACGAGATTGCTATCACTTAGTGGAGCTCAGCTAAGGGGGGAGGGCCTGGCCTGTAGCTAACACGAGGGGAGGGCAGAGACACCCTAGCCTGCTTCTAGCAACTCAGTGTGTAGAAATTAACAAATGAAGCATTTCAAGGAAATAAAACATCACCTGCTAGTGTTTGGAGATTAAGTTTATGTTAAAGCCACATCTACAGAGGCAGCCTCGGTCTACTTCACACAAGATAAATTCCTTGCACTTGGCAGTTACTTTGTTGGAGCAATCGGTGTGGTTTATGTGAGTGACAGTATTGGCAATGGGTCCTCAGCATATATCTCCAGCAAACAGATGTGATAAACAACAAGCACAGCATCTTCTACAAGGATGCAACTTCCATGCAGGTGCGTCACGCCCGCGTTGTAGAGCGGCACCGGGAAGTTCAGGGGTGGAAGCCAGGATGCACGAACAGAAGCCGGTAGGAGCTCAGAGTCACCTCAGATTTCTTAAGTAGAGTTCAAACATCACTCTCCCTCAACGATGGGGGAGATGTTAGGTGAGTTCGAGTTTCCGCACTGTCTCCTCACATTCTCCCTCCATCCTAATCCTCCCCGGTTTCACCTGAATCTCCATTTTTATTGCTTCTGAACGTACACCTGAACCACTTAAAGTACCCACGCCACCAGCCACAATTCAAAGGGGAATTGTTCCCGATTAACGTGCCAGCCATTTCCCCATCTGTTAGGCCCTTGACGCCCGGCCCAGTGATTCCCACGGCCTTGCCCCCCTCCCTTGGATACAACCCCATCTCTTTGGGGCCGAGGGGCCAGTACTCCCGGTCCCCTTGGAAAGGGACGTGGGCTCTCAGTTCCTCTTTGACGATAGCTGACAGGGGTGTCCCCTGCATAGTCAGGAGGGGGTTGGTGTCGCCCTCCTGACAAGGTGATTTTGTCTTCTATGACCAAACAAAACTAAATGTGTTCAAAGGCACTATCAAACCCTTCATTTACAACATGTCACTACTGTGAATTTCAATATGTAAAAAGGAAGGTTAAAAATAGCAACTCACTAGCAGTTGTCACACAGTTTTTGTTCTACAGCAAATGAGACTAGCACTAACTGCAGTTCTGGTTTGCAACTCTCTAATGTGCCTTTCCAGAGTACTACGCCTACAAAGATAAGCTGAATTTAAGAAAAGATTCCTATGGAGACATGCACTGTTTCAACACAAACACATAAGCGGGGACCCACAAGAAACTTGCATCTCATCCCCCCTGCCTTTGCTTGCTTCCTTCTCCCTCCTGTCTCGGTCAATGATTTTTAAGATCAGTTGGTACCTATGGGCTACACCATGTTTTTTGTTGGCATAACTTTGCACCCCTGACAGGGGGTGTTCCCAGGCTGAAAGGGCTCAGGGTGCTGACTAACTCCAGCCATTCCCTGAAAGGGCTCAGGGAGCTGACTAACTCCAGCCATTTTCCCCAGAACTACCCACAACCATGCTGGTGCACGGGCCTATGCCTCAATTGTACTGATGGGCAGCTGTTGCAGGACTGCCCCAGCGCCCAAGAGTGGCAGAGCAGTGCTGGGGGGCCTGCGCTGGTGTAACTGGCTCTTACAGTGGCGTATCTCAGGGATACACTGGCATCAAGGTCAGTCGGCTCCCTGAGTGCATTCGCCCCACCCCCTTAGGATTGCTCTGTTAGTTACAAATCAGTGGAGATCAGTGGAGACCCAAGTAGCCCAATTCTTGTTAGCAACCAGACCTTCCATTAGCCTAAGACTTGATATTATTCAATTAGCTCTGGTGGATTCTCATTCTGACACCAACTCATGCATTTCCCTTGCTGCTACAGAACCCAAACATGCATGGCAAAAGTGCTGCAGATTTGTTTAGATTACCTGGAGCTGGGTGAAGTATTGCTGCACCTTAATCTTTCAAAATGAAGAAGGAAAAACATGGCAGGCTCCCTTTCAAAATAAAAAAAATGGTGATTGATCCCATGGTTTAACTATGATTAGTCCTTACTAGTAACAATGAATAAAACTCATATCTTCAGTTCTGTTTTCAGATTTCTGGTTGGTTCTGTAACCCTAATCTTAGTGTATCCTGTTGATTGCATTGACTCACTCTCTGTAATCTGTCTTGAGTACAAGGAGGAAGGCGGACTATATATAAGGTAAATAAATAAATAAAATATCTCACAGGGATGCCTGTGTTAATCCATTGCAACCACACTCTTGTGGCACCTAAAACACTAACAAATCGATTATGGTATAGTTTTATAACACACGCAGCAGGGGAAGAATGGTTTAAAATAAAGCACTATTACATAAAGCACACATGAAAACAAGATTCAGTCGAACAAATGAACTATAATGCCTATAGTACTTATGGAGCACTTTTCCCCCTAAGTGGCTTATATAACTACCAATTTTTTATTTTTTAATAACATTTTAAAATGTAATCAAAAGGAGATAATTACAGTCAGCATAAATTAGGTGTGGTAAATACAGATAAACTTCTCAACATTATGTACTATTATGTACAAGAGAAAAAAGATAATATAACTAACATTAAAGTTAAATCTCTAGCACACTTTAAGCATGCAGAGACATGGAAAAGTACACATTTAAAGAGTAATTAAACGTGTTCCACAAGAATGTGACTATATACAAGGTGTGGCACCCAGTGAATGAAACAGGTACAAAACTGAGACATTTCAAATCTAGGGTTAAACTCAACTGGCTAGGAAACGGTTAATCCAGTAGACACCATGACAGGCAGAAATGAAAGAGTAAATTCCCAGGGACCAGGCACTGGCACACAGATGAAGCAGTGGTGCCACAGAGACTGCATACCTGCTTATCTTTACAGAGGGTGCGTGCCATACAATCACTCTGCCTACTGTTTCACTTGTAAAATCGACCTTTGCCTCCACTACGTTTTCAGCTCTCACAATATGCAATATAAGTATCCAGGAATATACTTTCTGAGCTACTCTCACTTCCTTTCTGCATCTAAATCCTTTGGTAACATTGTCTTTGTCAAAATCCTGCCTAAAGCTCTTATGTTCCATAGGGAAACTACGACCAATCTAGGGTTGCCAGTCCCCCAGCGGGGATGGGGATCCCACCCCATCTCTTGTGTCTGGCAATTCCTAGAGAGGTGTGATGTCACTTCCAGGTTTCCCCCCCAGCACTGACATCACACTGTCACTGATTTCCCTCTTCCCAGACTCCTGCTGGTTGCCAGGCTTGGTCTAGTAACCCTAAGCAGATCCAGACTAGATCTGGAATCTTATAAACTCAACAGAACCAGAAAGACAGAGATGAAGGGAAGGAAACCTACAATACTTCAATACAGAATAGTTATTCCATACCATAGTCAGACTGCTTAAAGTGAGGCTAAAAGATGGAGTTTATTATTCTTTCAGTTTATGGTTGAAGCAAGATTCTATTCTGCATTAGTGATTTTTAAAAAGTGGAACCTGTGGGTGATACGATCACATTTTTAGCCCAATCCTCCTCCAAGGAGCTCAGAGTGGCATACATAGGTCCTGGTCACACGGGCAGGAAAATGCGGGAGGGGGGGGAAGCGTGGCTGTTTGCCAGGGAGCAAAATAACATGCGGCTGTGCGATCAGACGTCCCGTAGAGGTCCCATCGAGGTCCCGTAGTTAGGGGGGAGGTGCCGATCACAGGACAATCCTGCGGCGCAGCAAAGAAGAGGCCTCTCTAGCAAAAGGCTCTGCGGGTTTAACCCCTTCCAGGGCTGCAGAGGAATGCAAACTGTGTCCTCCGTCAGGTCCCCTCCAGGAGGAGCTTCAGCCGGGCTGCCCTCCTGCCACGCCCCCCCTGCACCTCCCCCTCTGCCGCTCAGTGCAGAGAGTTCCTCTCGAGCAGGCCGAGCCAGGAGTGGGGGGGGGGTACGGAAAAGAGGAGGGGGCTGTGTTGTTTGGTTTTAAACAGAAGTGTGCGCATGTGCCGTTGGGTGCTTGTGCGCATCCCGTGGAGACTTGGGGAAAAAACCTTTTAGCGATGGGACATGCGCGGGTGCCGGATGTCACGACCTACCACTGGAAACGCGATCAGGCGCCCGCCCTTGCCCCGCGGTTTCCGGAAACTAGTACCTCGGAGGTAATAGTTTTTTACCCCACATCTTCGGCGGGAAGCCTCGGGTTCGCCACGGGAGCTCTACGCTTCCCAGATGTGGCGTGGTGATCGTGCCCAGAAAATCCACCTATCTTCCATCTCTGTAGCATGGCTAATGCTCCGTGTGACCGCAGCCCAAGTTCCCTTTTTCAGCCTACCCCATTTTATCATCACAATAAATCCTGTATGTAGTTAGGATGAAAGTGACCAGCCCATGGCCATCTACTCAGTTTATGGCCAAGTGGGCTTTGAACCTGGGTCTCCCCACTTTTAGTCTAATACTAACCATTACACAACACTGCCTGATAACCTAGAATACAAGAAGAAGTCCTGTGTATTTGGTTAACAAGAGCCACCCAACATCGGTGAACCTGCAGGTACTTTTGGAATTTTGAGAAAGGATCGTGGGCACCACCAAAAAATGGCTGCTTTGAAAAGACAGGGCCAGTCACAGAAAGCTGGGAGGTTCCAAGACAAGCATCCTCCTGCCATGGAGGCAGCTGCTTCTCAACGGATGCTCCCTGGGTTCTTCTGCAGCATCTTCTACATCAAGGGAACAATCTATCTTTGGGGAAGAGGTGGTGTTTGGTTTCAGTAAAGTTTCTGGAAAAAAGGACAGGGCTTGCTCCCTGGGTGGCCAAAGGATAAGTTGCCATGCCCAAAGACATAAGAAAATGTGTGTCTGTACCCAAGTCAAGTGCACACACCTGTGATGCACCTGTTTGGGGGGAAGGGTGAGTTCAACAGTCAGTCAGTTAGCAGGAAGTGATCAGAAGCTCCTTGATTTTTTTTCTGTTCCATTCAAGATTCTTTGCATTTTATCTCCAAGACTCAAGTAGGCAAGCAGATGCTGGAAAATGCACCAGTGGGCACCATGATTCCCATGGACACCACACTGCCACTCAGTGTCAAACCATAGGGAAGGAAGTTCCAAGACCATATATGTTAAGCTGCTAAAGATTTCATACACTAAGGGCATGCACACAGTTCCAGCATTCTGGATCAATCATTCCCAGTAACCAAAGGGACATCTTTGTGATTCTGACTGGCAAACTGTCAGATTATTGTACTGGTAAAAAGATTTCAGAGAGGTAGCTGTCAATGTTCCCTCTAAGCTGAGTTAGTGTGAGCTAGCTCACACTAACTCAGCTTAGAGGGAACACTGGTAGCTGTTCTAGTGCAATTTGCAGCAAGTCTTGTGGCACCTTAAAGATGAACGAGGTTTAAACTTGCATAGACTAGCCATAGCCCACTTCTTCAGATGCATCTAGTTCATCATGGAGTTATGGGGGGAAAATAAATGGCAGAGTCAAAGGGCCATGAAATGCAGAAAGTACAGTGTTGAATATCATTATGTAAAACTGAAATGTAATCAAGAAAAATAAAGCGAGCTTTCACAATAGCAGTAACCAGCCATTTCTCTAGTTTTGTTAAGCTAGTTAATACCTGTAATGGCTGAAGAATAACCAGCTTTACTTTCCCAGAGTTTTGCTGGGACACTGCAAGGATAACTCAGATGAGGTGACTTCAGAGCCCTCAGTCAAGTGCTAGCATAGCTCTATTTATAACTCTCTTTCTTTGTTGGGAGTGACACTTCACCTGTGAGGCACTAGATCATGATCCTTTTCTAGAAATGTGTAAACTTCCTTATAAGAACCAATACATAATACTATCACATTTTTATCTGCCCCTGACTAAATAGACTTTAGTCTACAAAAATTTATGCCAAACCAAAAAATGTGCTAGCCATTAAGATGCTACAAGACTTCTGTTTAGATTTCCTTTAGAGAAACAACCCATGAAGCCTGCCCCAAGTAGCAGAATTTAGAAACTCCAACTGTCTGTATTACCTGCCACCATGGTCCCTGGTCCCATTATTTCAGGGTTCCAGTAATCATTTAGCACATACAGCCTAGTAATGGTTTGCCACAAATTACAAGGCAAAAAAGTATACAGGTTGTACAAGCAAAGTTAGATGCCAAATTTCTAAAACTTGACCAAAAAAAAAAGTTTCTACTTCTTTCAGACTCTCAGAAACATTATGAAGAGCCTGGAAAAAAGTGTAAGTCATTTTGGAAGCCCAGACAATCTCAAAATAAGTTGATGCATATTCTTAATGTCCCCATTCTTGGCTATGTATGTGAACTGTTACAGAGAAGGGAAGTGAACTTGTTCTCCTAAAGCTCAAACTAACCCTTGTAACAATGGAGATTTTATTTCTGTGGATGAGCAGAAGATAACCAAACATTTCTTCCTTCCAGGAGGCCACTGCATACTAACCTTTGGTGTGGGGTGGTAACTTTAAAAGTGAATGAGCAGGGGATCCTAGACTGCGGTGAGCTACTAGTGTGAAATGATTAGCTCATACAGAATGAAATTTGTACACCCTGGGTTTGGTGGCATACCAAAGAGACTGGTTTTGTACATGACAGCCCCTTCACATGATAATGTGCCTTAAGCTAAGGAATGGTTGTTGTTGTTCAGTCGCACAGTCGAGTCCGACTCTTCGCGACCCCATGGATCATCTCCCGCCAGTACAATCAACTATAAAGTCACCATCACCCATGGGTATGGGACAAGTCTCTCTCAGCACTTTATTTCCTACTGTGAGTTTGTTTACAGAAGGAATGTGTTGCATAGTGCTTTTCCCCACCCCACCCCACCAAATTAGCTTCAGTATCACACAACATTGACATTCCAAGACAGTCCTTTGTTTATATTCACTGTACAACAGGGTTATGCAAGGGGCACGTTGAATAGCTACCACGCTTGAATTTATTTCATTTACATCTCATTTTTTTCTCCCTAAGGGGACCCAAAATGGCTTACTACATTCTCCCCTCCTCCATTTTGTCCTCACAATAGTCCTGTGAGGTAGGTTAGACTGAGAGAGAGTGACTGGACCATGGTCACCCAGTGAGTTCCCATGGCAGAGTAGGGATTTGAATCTGAGTCTCCCATCTCCTAGTCTTGACACTTTAACCAGCACACCAACTTTGCAAATAATAACAGAGCTGAATACTTGACAAATGATATGTAAACTCCAAATGTCAACCAGATGAAGAGAAATTTAATATGCATTGTGTAGTTGGTATGGTTAAAGATTTTCTGCCTTTCCATTTTTATCTGAAAAGTTTGCTTATGTTCTGACTAACCAAATTTACTTCAGTGAAGTATCTTAATTTACGTTTTGGATGATTGGCTTAACATACAAATGCAGAACCTTCATTACACTGTGAAACTTTGATCTCACAGAGTATTTACTTTTCTAGCACTACTATAACAATGAGCTTTTTGTCCCTTGATCTTCTTTGCTTCTTTCTAACATTTATTCCCCATCTGCACCCCATAGCTATTCAAAACACCACAGAAGGTATTCTGACAACTTTGTAGAACTCTGAATGATCCATTAAAGGTAAAGGTTCCCTTGCTCGAAAGCCAGTCGAGTCCAACTCTAGGGTTGCAGTGCTCATCTCCGTTTCAAAGCCGAAGAGCCAGCGCTGTCCGAAGATGTTTCCGTGGTCATGTGGCCGGCATGACTAAACACCAAGGCACACGGAATGCTGTTACCTTCCCACTGAAGTGGTACCTATTTATCTACTTGCAATTTCTGGCTTTCGAACTGCTAGGTTGAACTACCGACCTTCCACAGCCTACAGTTCAGCGTCTTAACCACTTGAGCCACCGGCAGCTCTGAATGATCCATTACTTTGACCTTATGGACTTAAAGACAGCAGTCCTAAACATATTTACAGGGAAGTAAATGCTGCTGAGATCAACGGAGCTTGCATCCAAGAACATTTGATAGCTCTGAAACTGGTATGTTGAATTTGAGACTATCACTAAAAATATTTATTTTTATCTGGAACTGGCTTTGGGTTTTAAACTGTACTTGGTTTTACAGCTTTCTGTAAAATATTTATTTGTATAGAATGTCAGTGCATAAATTTTGTAAATGAACTAGCAAATACAGTTAGTTCAGTGATATGTAGAGGCATGGGAAGAAGAAAATGTGAAGAACTGCCCCCACGCCACAGGGAGCTACTTCTGGTTCATGTAGTTTGCTTTGAGATGAAACTACATGCATGGTCACTCTGTGACCATGATATGGTTGGAGGGCACACGATACAGCAAACCTGACCTGAACAGATCTGGGTCTGGTCAGTGTCTGGATTGGAAACCTTCCAAGAATCCCACACACACCACCTTGAGTTTCTTCCATGGATGATCCATGGCAGTATAAAAGTGTAATAAACAAACAAACCAAATAAGTACCACCACAAGTGACAAAGAACAAGGCTGGAAAACATTCCATAGCTGGACTTCTACACTAGCCAAGAAAAAAAGGATGCTGGGACCTAAAATGTTTAAATGTTTCCCCCCAGCCCTGATTACAAAATGTATTTTATTGACATTCATGTCTAATAAAATGAAAACAAAACAGTAAAGATAATGCCTCCAACTAACATTGGCCCCAGCCACACGGCAAAGTTGCCGCGGGAGAGGCACGGATGGTGGGCGGATTATCCGGGCGCGATCACACCCCAACATCTGGGAAGTGGAGCGCACCCGTGGCTTACCGCTGACAATGTGCCTTAAAAAACTAGTACCTCCAAGGTACTAGTAAATGTTTGCCACGGGCTGCCTCCAGATGCCCGTGGTGTGATCATGCCGGCGCGCGGCATTCCCCTCCGGTCTCCCTTTTACCCACTGGCACCGAGGGAAGGACCCGTGGTGTGCCGCCGGTGCGTCTGATCGTGTAATTGCGCATCAAGCTGCGCCAGGGCAATTAGCTACGCCTCCCCCCCGCGATATTCGGCCTGTATGACTGGGGCCAGAAACCAGTAAAGCAAAACCAAATGCAAGCAAGTGCTGTCAAAAGTCACAAATGCATTTTTTTTTTCCTGCCAAAAGGACTCCTGCTGACAGATACACATTGTTTGAATTCAAGGTACACACACAAACAGAATACCATTTGGGTTCATACCCACAAGGAGCAACTCCTAATTCCTATGCTGGAAGGCTTTTGTAGAAGAGACGAGAAGCGATTGGATTTATTCCCTGCCCTTCACTACCGAAAGGTGTCTCAGAGCGGCTTACAAACTCCTTCCCCTTCCCCTCTCCATAACAGACACCCTGTGCGGTGGGTGGGGCTGAGAGATCTCTTGACAGAAACTGCTCTTTTTCAAGAACAGCTCTTATCAGAGCTACGACTTGCCCAAGGTCATCCAGCCAGGTGCAAGTGGAGGAGTGGGGAATCAAACCGGGTTCTCCCAGATCAGAGTCCGCGCACTTAACCACTACACCAAACTGGTGTCAAAGGACTCAAAAAACAACTAGAATTTTTACATCAACTAGAGCATTACCTGACTATATGACAACAATTTCTGAAAATTCTTATAGAAATACATGTATAATATAACGGTGGTTAGCTATATATGCAGTTGCAAAGGATCTCTTACAAACCTGAGTTTTAATCCTCAGTGGTTCCTGCCGCAACTATTTTCAACACAAATCTTTTCCCGTCAACTTTCCAGTAACCCAAAAGTGGCACTAACCCAAATA
>NW_015160843.1:380133-381516 GCF_001447785.1 Gekko japonicus
CACAACCTCTGCAAACTTCTTGTGTAGATCTAGTTAAAAAGATAAAGTATACATAAAATGTAAACAATAAATAAACACTTCTGGTTCAAACTGTGAAATCTCTGTTTTACTGATGAAGAAACTAAAGCTCAGGGAGTCAAATGTAGCTCACAGGGTGACTTTTGGCAAACTGTTTTCCACCCACCGCTCCCCAGATTGGCACGTTAATTTCTAGAGAACACTTAGGGAGCTTTAGCCATCAGGAGGCAAGTTCCCACACAGGAAATGAATTATTTTCCTTCTGTTTTTTCCAACAAGCCCAATACCATCCTTGAAGTACATAATGGTGAAAGCAGACCCTATCTTTTGTGATGGTGCCCCTTTTGAGAGTGGTGGGGACAGACTAGTATGATTTGGTAATTCACTAGCCCCTACCTTTTTGAGTACTGATTCAGCATTTCACCCCAATGCAACTAGGCATCTTAATAGATATTTTTATGCTTGACTAATTCAGAGATAGGAGCTGCGGTGGCTCAAGTGGTTAAGATGCTGAACTGCAGGCTGTGGAAGGTTAGTAGTTCAGCAGTTCGAGACCCGAGTTGCCGCATGACGGAGTGAGCTCCCGTCTCTAGTTCCAGCTCCTGCCAACCTAGCAGTTTGAAAGCAAGAAATTGCAAGTAAATAAATAGGTACCGCTTCGGTGGGGAGGTAACAGCATTCCGTGCGCCTTGGTGTTTAGTCATGCTGGCCACATGACCACGGAAACATCTTCGGACAGCGCTGGCTCTTTGGCTTTGAAACAGAGATTAGCACCGCAACCCTAGAGTTGGACTCGACTGGCTTTCGAGCAAGGGAATCTTTACCTTTACTAATTCAGAGATGGCATGAAATTCACAAACTGTGCGAAATGTGATTTAGATAACATAGGAAAATCCAGTAGTAATAGTGGCAGTAATGCACATCTCCTCGCGCCCAACAGCATTAATGTCGTAATCCTATACATGTGCACAAGGAAACAAGACTGCCATTTTGAGCATGAAGTATAGTAGGGGAGAAACTGAATGAATGGGAAGTCCTTACAGCATTGGTTCAAGATAAACAAAACTACACACAGGATGGGATAATTACTGACTGAAACTGCTGTTGAGTCACGACTTGCTGAGAGGCTTTGGACCAGTCACCCACCTCTCAGCTGCAGCTCCCTAATCTATAACAACCCACTGAGATAAACAATAATTCACTTGATACATTTAGAGAGTTTACAAGGGGGGACCCGCGATACTCGCGGGGGAGGGGGGAGAAGAGCTCCGTCTCCTCCATCCCCCCATCTCCCCGCGGCGGCGGCGAGGCCGGTTCCCCCCCCCCCCCCCCCCGCCCCCCGGGGGGGGGGGGGGGGGGGGGGGG
>NW_015160843.1:381903-393044 GCF_001447785.1 Gekko japonicus
TGTGGGGCCGGCCGGCTGGCTGGCTGGCTGGCCAGCCGGCTCCGGGGAGGCAGCGGCGGCGGCGAGGCCCGGCTTCCTCCCCCCCGTCGCCCGCCAGCCCGCCAGCTGGTCCGAGGCGGCGGCGTTGCAGAGCGTCTCCTGCGCATGCGCAGGAGACGCTCTTGCACTTTCGGGGGGATTTAAACATCCCCCCGAAATTTTTTTAAACTTTTTGTATTTTTGTGCACACGTGGGGACTGGCCCACGTGTGCACAAACCTCCCCCGGCCCCCCAGCTGCCCCCTCCGTGCTGATTTAAGTATCCGCACGGAGGGGGCAACTTGGCTATTAGATATATAGATTATACGGTCATTCTTTAAGCAAAGATGGGTAAATGTGGATTCTCCAACCTTACACCACACCACATCTGGCAATCAGTCAATGAATTTATAACAACTTCCACACTGCAGTTCCCAATGATAAGTTGATAACCCTCATTTTGCCCACAAAGGGCTAATGAAAAACTGGGGAGAAAATCCCCGCTTGAATTTCAGGTTGGCTCTCCCTGAATCAGAGTGCTGAATGGGTTTTAAGGTGTATCTTGAAGGCTCTTCATGATCTTAAGAGTGCACGTTCAAACAAGCCTGATTACAAACCCATCCAGCCAAGTTTCTGTTGCTCCTCCAGGCAGTGCTGATTACGCACATTAGATGCCCGGTTCCTCAGAATAGCATGCCACATTAATTGATCGCCCAGTAAAGCATGACCTGGGGTTACTCAACATTTTTATTGGGGTATGTTAAGTTCGGTATCTTACACAGGTTGTTCAGACAGCTCTGTGAGGAATAAAGTGCTGGGAACCAAGAATCAACTGCAAATTAGTTCTATGTTGCACGTGGAAGTTTGCAGACCATCATCTCTACCGGTCATCCCAAAATTCGAACACAATACAGACAGGCCAAAGTTACTTGGCCTTGCGGTTCTTTTCTTGCCACTCCCTATCGAGCAGCCTGCAGATGTGAGGCATCAGAGTTCTCTTTCAGAAGGATTTTTAATTGTTCAAATTTCCCTCCTCTATGTGAAAAGCTGGAGCGGATCGGGACCGGAAAATGCCTCATGCTCCCAGAAGATGTTCCGTAAATCCACTGGAGAGTCCCCCTCCGTCCATCCTACATCCATCACTTTGTGTGGACAGGCCGCTGTTTTCTGTACTCACCCGGCTTCTGGTTGTTTGTCGGGTCCCTCCCAGCAGACAAACCTTCTGCTGCAGTTAGAAACGAATTGGCGCGATTGAACTCCGTTGTCCTTCCGAGCTGCCTCCACGGCGTCTCCTTCTCTCTCTTCCTGCTTCTTTTTCTGCTTCCTTCTGAACTCGGAGGGAGCAAGCCAAGGCTGGAATGTGAAAGGAACGGGTGAAGTCAGCCAGCAAACCATAGATGCCAATCAGGAGAAAGTTATGACCATTTAGCTCCCTCTAGAGGTTTGTCTCCGTAGAGCAGCTGAGCGGAAACGAATGCCCATCCTCCAAAGTGTCCTCAAAATTTTCCACAATAGTTAGCCTCAAATATTCACCATTTGACAAACGTTTTATTTTATTTATTTTTGTTACATGTATATCCCACTTTCCTTCTATGGAGCTCAGAGTATGGGCATATGTTATTCTCCCCCGGCTCCATTTTACCTTCCCAGTTCGTAGGGTTGCCAACTCCAGGTTGGGAAATTTCTGGAGGTTTGGGGATGGAGCCTGGGGACAACAGGCTTTCGGGAGGCGAGGAACCTTAGTGAGGTATAATGTCATAGAATCCAATCTTCAAAGCAGCCTTTTCTGCAGGGGAACTGATCCCTGTAGTCTGGGAATCAATTGTAATTCTGAGAAATCTCTAGGCTCCACTTGGGGGCTGGCACCCTAATCCCATTTCTGTGAGCCAGGGGCTGCTTCCATATGAAGATTTTCCTCCATACTCTGCCCCTCTAAAAAGGCTGCCCCCTTCCATGTTTTCCCTGGTTGCTCTGCAGGATTTCCAACCTGCTTTGGTGCAATCTTTCCTGAAAGAGTGAACCCAAAGCAGGTTTGGGCAAGTGAGTACAGAAAGGAGTAGATCTGCATACTTCCCCGGCAACCTCCTGTGCTGTTTCCTCTTGTACCTGCCATTTCTCCCACTACCTCTGGTGGACTTCTTGCCATCTATTTTTTCATTTAGTTATAGTAAATACAGCACAATAATGTCCTAAACCTATAGTGATACAAGCAACCTACTTACAAAATAAAATAAAATAAATTAAAATCCCAAAGCCCACCAGTGGTGGTGATGGGGATGGCTTGTGGATTCTCTGTTGCTATTCCAAGTACCTTTACATTCACAGCAGCAATGAAAGCAGAACGGGGAATCATCCCAATGCAGAAGCAACATCATTTAAGCTGCAAGATAGAACTGCTGGACCACAGTCATCCAGGAAGTTTCATTATGGACCAGTGAGGACCTGAAGATGGATTCCCTTGTAGTCCCACTATGGCACCCTAACCACTACAAGTATGACATCCATTGATTCTTGATTTTCAATATTTTGTATTTTAATTTTGATTGCTGGCGTTAGGTAGCATGCAGGTAGCACAGTATATTATGACATCTGACCACTGTCATGTTTAGCATATGACTATACGAAGTATCTTACACAAATTCATTCAGTCTAGCTTAGTTCTTTTGTTTACTCTAACTGGCAGCAGCTTTCCAGAGTCTCAGGAAGAGAACAGCGTTTCCCAGCAGCTGCTACCATAGATTCTTTAAGTGGAGATGCCAGGGACTGAACTTGGGACCTTCTTCATGCAAAGCATGTACTTTATCATTAAACTCATTCCCTACTAATAGACAACTAACATGTAGCAAAAACATGTTTTTGAAATGCAGAAGCCTGGGAAATGTTCCATTCAGTGTATTAAATAAGCGAGCTACAGCAATATCAGGTGATGCACCACAGGAAATGCAAAGTAAAACATTCATACCAAAACATATGCCAAAAATATAAATCATCTTTAAAACCTGTTATTGTAATTGTAACACTTTTGACCAGCAGTATACAAGAGGCTAAATAATTTTTGTAGTATATTATTATTTAAAAGAAATAGCTCTAAGAGTTAAATTTAATGTGGGACATAATGGTCAGGATGAATTGATAGAAACATACTGTGACTGCCTTTATATTGGAAATATACATAAAACTGTAGGGCAAATTCTAGCCAATATGCTGAGGATTAGTGGAGGAGAGTTAAAGAGCTCTATTAGGCATTGACATATGAACACAAGAGGATGGATCATGCCCTGAGGCTACAAGCACAGTTATAGCTTGCTCAAATCTACAGTCAAACATTAATTAGGATACCTTGCACACTTTAAGATGATGGTACGGAATGGAATATTCCACAAACAATTAAAAAGCAGTGGCATTCTTTATGACAGAGTTAGCTGACATGCTGTCAATTTTTATAGCATTTGATAGCTGAAATGCAGGTATAGTCAGCATTTGACAGTTAAACACAGAAAAGAGGGAAATGTAGGTAGCCTTAGGCCAATAGTATAACATTGTAAAAGGTATAAAAGGGGTGATCAACACACAATCTGCAACATTATAACACACACACACACGCTCACATATTGGCTGTGGCTCAGTGACAGAGTATCTCTTTTGCATGCAGAATGTCTTGGCTTCAGTCCCCACCATCTCCCGTTGAAAGAACCAGGTAATAGGCAATGTGAAGTGGCTCTTTCTAAGAATTTGGAGACCTGCTACCAGTCATATCAGACTACACTGACCTTGATAGACCAATAGTGTGACTCAGTATAAGGTAGCCTCATGTGTTTGTGTATAGAAAAATGTTAGAATGAAACTCCTTGGAAGAGTCATGCAGGAGACTGTGATGCATAATTATTTAACTTTAACTGATCTACAGAGAGAAATAATAGGGGAACTGCTGGAGTCAATCACTTATGGTTCTGGATTTTTGGCATATAGTTTCCTTGTAGCTTGCTCTGAAAAATTCATGAATAAGATGTCGCACCAGAATGGATTATAGACTGGTATTCTGTATATGAGAATACAAGAGATATATGACATTATCAGACAGCGACATCTGTCTGTTAGTGCTATTGTGTGAGCATCTAAACATGTTTATGATGAAAAATCCCATGGTATTTTAAACACTAACCAATACTTTTTGGCATGAGCTTTTCTAGACATGAACAAACTTTGTGAGATGAAATGCTTTGTCAGATGAAATGCACTTAAAGAAATGGGTCCTAGTCTACAGAAGCACGAGTCACAACATATTTGTCAATTCTTTTGAGTACAACAGGAATTCTTGCTCATAAATACTATGTATTTACTATTTACTGGCCCCGGTCACACGGGCCGGATATCGCGGGGGGGAGGCGTGGCTGTTTACCCCGGAGCGAACTACTGCGCAGCAGCCGGATCAAACGTCCCACCCGACATCCCGCCGACGTCCCGTGGTTGGGGGGAGGTGCCGATCATACCTCACTCCTGCGGCGCGGCAAAGAAGCAGCGCCGCGGGGGTTGTGTTGGTTTTTTTTACCCAAGTGTTCGCATGCGCCGTTGTGCGCACCCGTGGAGACTTGACAAAAAAACCCCTTTTCGCGACGGGACATGGGCGGGCGCCGGATGCCATGAGCTAACACCGGAAACGTGATCTGACGCCCGCCCTTGCCCCGCGGTTTCCGGAAACTAGTACCTTGGAGGTACTAGTTTTTTACTGCACATCTTCAGAGTGAAGCCTCAGGTGAGCCATGGGAGCTGTACGCTTCCCAGATGTGGTGGTGAGATCGCGCCCGGAAAATCTGCCTATCTTCCATCTCTCTAGCATGCCTAATGTACTGCCTCACTGTGCACCGGGGCCACTATCTCTTTACTGAGCCACAGGGCTCTTGGTTATTTCGGTTACAGTAGACTACTGGTTTTTAGCTTTTCCAGACCCAAAACTCACTTTTGACTCCCAGGAGCAGGCACGGAACCCACCTGAAATATACTGGGTTCAGACGCGTAGAAGTGATCAGCTCATAGTTTATTAGCGATTCAGCAAGAGAAAGAAGACTGCAATCCCTGGCCAAAGCCAGGGATTTATGCCTGAAAAGGGTTACACCCAAAAACACCCCACTCCCAATGACAGGCTATTTACACTCTATTGTTTCCCAATTGGTTTACTCTAGGATCCCTGTCTCCCTACAGGTCCATTCTAGGATCCTAGCCATCTATTGTTATGCATCCCAAGCTCACTCCTTTTGCAAGGACAGTTCAGGCTCAATACATAACACCACCAAGCTGCAATCATGTGACAGGAAGCCATATGACATCAGAGTTACATGGCAGGAAAGAGGACTGGCCAAAATTATTACTGTACCAGTGAGGAGATGACTGCATGCTACGAGTACACATGGATCAACAGGGCACCTACTGGCAAGGGAATGGGGGCATAACTCAGCTGGGCTGTGAAAAGAGAGATTTTGGATGTGTATGGGGCATTAGGTAGAGATTAGGGTTAGGGCTAGTGGGAATTGGCTGGGACAGGCCAGGTAAAGCACAGGGAAGAGAGAGAGAAAGCAAAAGAGAGCTGTTGCAGGAAGGGCAGAAACCTGAACCTGCGTGTGCTAAAAAGGGATGCTTTCTACACCTGAGTGACCTCAGCTGGCCATCCTACTGTTCCTCTTGGCATTTGTGCACAGTGAGGCAGTACATGTGGCACCCTTGCTGTGTGTGTATGCACACTTGCAGCAGATCCTTCAGAAAGGAGCAGAGCCTGTGACGCAACAGGTTGTCCAGATTGCCAGGTGCACTTTTGAACACGTGAAACTCTGCCTTATATTAAGACGATTCATCTGTCACCATCCATATTGTCTTCTCTGGCTGGCAGCAGCTTGCCAGAGTATTGAGTCAAGGTCTTTCATAATCATATCACCTATTTCCTGGCCTTTTAAACTGGAGATGCCAGGGGTTGAATTCTGGGCTTTATTACCAAGCTACAGCCCCTCATAGGAGACCTAATTATAACATTTCCTGACATGTTTAAAAATACCATATAATGGTGTCATATATAGAGGAGGTAAAACATTATAGTAGCAAGTGCAGGATGGTCTTAGCTGCAGAATTAGAAGAGCGTATTAATCTTGTTTGAATACTGTGAAAACAGAATACTGCACACTGGCTTTTGGTGAATAATACATTCAAATATAATTTAATATGTGATTAGTAGACTGAAGAGTGGTAGAAGGGTGAATTACGGTACAGTCGAAATTCATATCTGCATCAGTAGTCAGGACAAAACCAGGATAAAATTATATTGCTTTACAGAGCTTGATTCTCACTAGCACTGCATCTTTTACCATCACTTTTACTATAGCAAAATGCCACCATATCAGAAAGTTGACGTTTCATGCTAATTTTTGCAGTGTGAAGCACAAGATATAAAACCAGTGGAAATTAAGCGTCAATGGTATATGCTTATTATGTGCATAGGTCATCATGAACATGAGTTTTATCTGGCCCATAAACGTGTTTAATTGGCCTACAAGAAGCTGCGGAGCTGGCATGGGAGCTTCTGGATAGTCTGCCTATCCCATGTCACATCACTGCTCATACGTAAGTAGAGTGAAATGGGATTCAGCTGTGAGAAAGCTGATGCCACATCACACCAGTAGCCTCATACTAGCCCAACCCCCTCAAAGAACTCTAGAATTCTCAGAAGATTCTGAGCAGTTAGGGGCTTCAGTTTGAAACCCAGATTCCAATCTGTTGAGAAGCACATCCATTCAGCTGCTTGACCTGACCAAACCAGATCCACGAGATTGCCCTCTAAGTGTGAAATATATGGATACTCTTACGGCCTCCTCTGTTTCCAGCAGGCCCTGGGTACTCCAGTTCTTTAGAAACCTCTTTGGGAGCAGCGGCAGACATGTTAGACTGGAGGGACAAGGGCCCAAGGCAGACGCAAATGAGAAAGAAGGTGACAAAAGGGAGCTCCTGGATTCTCCTCTGCCTGATACTGAAGCAAGATTCTCTTTCAAAAACACAGAACCAGATGACACTTCTTTCGGTGATATCTGTGAGGGGGTGATGGATAGCCATGCTGAAAAGCTATCAGCACACCTGAAAGAAATCAGTATTGGGGACACCATCTCTACAGCTGAGAAGACATTCTCCACTTTATTAGAGTCAACTGGGTTAGAAATGGGAGACTCAGATGGCTTTGCTGACTCCACAATAAGTAAACTGGCCGATGACCCAACTGAAAAAGTTCCTGCCTCAGGCGAGAAGAAAGGTCACAGAGGAACACTGGGAAAGTGAGTGTTGTATTAGTAATGCTGAGACCAAATTCTGGGTTCTCTGAAGAGAGTGTTTAAACTTCCACTATTTCTTAGGATCAGTATTCAGTGGACTGTGGAGAATCTGAGACTGTGTTCTCCAGATGCCTCAGACCTGGGCAAACCGCACAATCTCGCTTTATAAAAGTGAAATAGGCACAGCCTAGCCTAGCCATGACTGCACTTACAGGAGAGCAGTAAAGATAAATCTTTTAAGTATTATGAAGCCGTGTGTTAAAACAGCCCATCTCTAGTTCCAGCTCCTGCCAACCTAGCAGTTCGAAAGCAAGAAATTGCAAGTAGATAAATAGGTACCACTTCGGCGGGAAGGTAACAGCGTTCCGTGCGCCTTGGTGTTTAGTCATGCCGGCCACATGACCACGGAAATGTCTTTGGACAGTGCTGGCTCTTCGGCTTTGAAACGGAGATGAGCACCGCAACCCTAGAGTTGGACTCAACTAGCTTTCGAGGAAGGGAACCTTTACCTTTATCTATGTGGCCAGAAGACTAATTAGAAATAGAATTGTTTGTGTGAACACTCTGGTTATTACTGGATAGGAATGGCTGAATACCACACAAGGCATTACAGTGTGTGAATTTTTACCTGTGCTGAGATGTTACTCTGCAAAATGTGTGTGGGAGGAGTTACTAGGATTAGCTACCAGCCAAAAGTTAGTGGCATAATCCTGATAAATTGCCAGAATTATAGGATGCTGGTTTAGCAGGGCCCAACACTTTCCCTCATTGACTGCCTATAGAATGTCTTCTCCTAGTACCCTAAGAGGACAGGCTAGAAGCAAGTCATAGGAGACCAGATTCCGTAGTGTAACTGGGGGATAGACTTTGGCTAGAAAAGGAAATATTCGTTTTCTAAAACAAAAGCATTTTGTATATGCTGAGAAGCACTTTACTCTGAGGTCATTATCCAGAAAATCTTTGATACCATAAAGAAATATGACCTGCACATGATCAAAGGCATTTATTTTTAGAAAATAAAACTTGATAATTTTAGGAGTTGCTGAAACCTTTTATGTGGTTCCTCTGTATTGCAGAACTCAAAGTTGTGTGAACTTCAGCAGAACTTCATATCAATAAGCTTTCCATATGTACCAGTATCCACAGTCTGTTATACTGAGAGCAGAACAGCATGGAAACTGACTCTTTCAACTAGTAATTTTTTTTATAGAGTCAACCAGAAGGCAGGATTTTAAGCTTTGGAGAATCGTTATTTCTACTGTTCTTAATAAGTGGAGCAACAATGTGTGTGTGGGGGAGGTCCTTTTCTTGTGCAGAATGCCTTGAATAATTGTGGTTTGGGTTTAGGGACAAAATCTCCCAGGCCCTGTGTGCAGATGATGAACAAGTTTCCATGGCTTCAAGATCCTTGGCAGTTACTGAGGACTGCAGTGCTGAAGAGGAGAGAGAGAGTCTACTGAAAGGTAAATACTGGGCCTGGATGAAACAAGATGCCACTTGGTCCATTTGACCACCAATGTATAACAGCATTTCCCAAATTCCAGAAGTCCACGTCAAATAGGAGACAAGCATTATAGTTGGAAACACCCTGAGCTGGGTCAGATGGCCATTCAAGATGGATAAGAATTAAATACAGTTGTAGTTCCAAACACACTTACTTGGAAAGAGGGGTGCCAACTCTGGGTTGGGAAATTCCTGGAGATTTGGGGGTGGAGTCTGGGGATGCTGGGGTTTAGGGAGAAAAGGGACTTTGGCAGGGCATAATACCATAGAGTCCACCCAGAATGCAGCCCTTTTCTCCGGAGGAACTGATCTCTGTAATAATTCTGGGAGATTTCCAGGCCTTACCTGGGGGTTGGCAACTGTACCTGGAAGGAAAATTCCTTTGCAGTCAATAGGACTTACTCAGGGTCCACGCAGACTGTTTTGCTACTCTGCACAACAATTAATTCTGCTCCTCCCTCTCATTTTCTTTGTATGCTCAGGGGATTTTGTTCTCTCATTTCCCCGGTTGGTCCTTTCCCCCATAAGTGAATGGAGTAAGGGGAGGGGGCTGCAGTGGGGATAAGTAGTGGGAGGGACTCATCTGCTCTATCCTATGACCTTGTTATTCCATATGTTCAGGATAGGGAAGGAATTCTTTTATTTTATACAAATAAGCAGAGGAAAGTTATCCTTTCCCCTGCATGAAGTGAGAGAAGGAACTTAAATCAGAAGAACTGTGTGTGTGGAAGGTGGGACGCATCTAGGATCGATAACTGGTGGCAACCAGCAGGAATCAGGGATGTGAGACATAGGGGGTTGCTGTTGGGTGATGTCACATCTGCTAGGGTTGCCAACCTCCAGGTGCCACATGGAGATCCCCCACTATAACAATTGATTTCCAGATTACCAAGATCAGTTCCCCTGGAGAAAATGTCTGCTTCGGAGGGTGGACTCTATGGCATTATACCCTGCTGAGGTACCTCACCTCCCTAAGCCCTTCCCAAACCCTGCCTTCCCCAGACTCCACCTCCCAAATCTCCAGGTATTTCCCAACCTGGAGCTGGCAACCCTACACATCTCTCTAAAAACTACCAGAAACTCTGGTAAAACCATCGTTTCCAGTGATTCCTAGGGTGGACTGATGTCACACCATTGCCTGGTAGTGATTTTTTTACATTATATTTCTCCCACTAGCTGCAGGAATAGCAGGGGGAACCAGGAACCAGGCCTGCCATGGCAGGAAATGGTCAAGCCTGGATACATCTG
Organism: Gekko japonicus; assembly: GCF_001447785.1. Lineage (NCBI taxonomy): Eukaryota > Metazoa > Chordata > Lepidosauria > Squamata > Gekkonidae > Gekko > Gekko japonicus. The sequence goes on from NW_015160843.1 coordinate 391,976, forward strand.
GCCCTCCCCAGACACTGCTGCTTCAAGAGCCATGCTGGAATGGACAATTAATCCCTATAAGATATACATCCCTCTCTTAAATTCTGGTTGTCCAAAGAAGCTACCGTACTTAATGGATTAGACCAATCTTGGATGTATTACCAAATAAATAGGATGATGGTCTCTTGCACTCTTTGCATTAATCTAAGGAGCACTTTTGAGGAATGGCCTAGGCACCCATGCCTAGGGGGCCTATTCATAAATTTACACAGTCTGTTTATTCCAGCCTTTTTTCATTTCTTTGCAGGTGAATTTAGTGTGTTCTGTTGACTACAATAGAAGATACATCTTCATTTCAGATTAAGTGTCCCCCAAATGGCCATAATTCCTTATATTTTATTCCGGTCACGAACTCTGAATTTAGCTAAGAGACCCACAGAGATTTCAGGACTCACTAATGTGGCTTTTCTTTTAAACAGAGGATGTAAGAGTTGAACCTCCAAAACCAGAGCTGTCTCGCTGGAACAGACTCATCAACATGTACAAGCAGCGCCGGAGGCTTCCTGCTACTAAAGTGGTAATTATGTGACAGGGAAAAGCAGTTGGAAAGTTTTTCTCTCTCTGCAGGGGGCACTTTCACATGGCAGACAGGGATAAAGATGTGGTCCTACTTAAGACAATGAAGGTAACAAAGCATGAGTGGTCTCAAGGGGCACACACACTCCAGATTACCACAGTGAGAACTTGCTTTGTTTGCAGATTAAAAGACTGACACTTTCTCCACCCCACTAGACAGGCTGTTCTCACCTCAGGCTTCCCAGCCTGCTGGTTGCCTCAAGTGCATGGACTATGGCTAACAAGGTCTGGAGCTGGGCCTCGATCACAACTTTAGTGACCTTGCAAATCAAGTGAACTAACAAAGCTCCCTTCCTTTCCCTAGCTTAAATAGGCAGGGGGGGAAGCAGCTCCAGCTGAAGGCAGCTTCTAGGATTCATCTGGCTAGGTCCTAATGGGTCAGAAGTCTAAATTAGCTAAACCAGTGGTCTAGCTCACTGGCTGGAGCATGGGCTGCTAGTACAGCACTGCGTCT
>NW_015160843.1:393094-423769 GCF_001447785.1 Gekko japonicus
ACTGGAAGACCTTGATCTGGCACGGCTCACATGTAGCAGTGTCTGGATCTGTGAGGGCAGCTGGAGGTTCTGGTGGTGGCACCTCAACAGGTGGCTCCTCATAACTGGCCCCTGGAGCTGATGGGTCAGGGTCTGAAGGGGCTTCTGCACTGCAGGGGTTTCCCTGACTTCCCTGCTTTTCCTCAGATGACATTCCTGTTTTCTCAGGCTCCTCTTCTGAAGAGTCCAAGTCCAGTGGGGGGTCGTGGCACAGGCTATTATTCCAGAACTGGGAACATAAAATCAATCTGGCTTCTCCCTGTTTGTTCGCTATCACGTATTAATTTTACAGAGGCTGGAGTCAGTACTAGTCAATGAGGGCACCAGATAGAATTCTAGAACTTCCGGCTTCAGAAGACTGTGGTGACTATGAGGGGGTATCTATATAGTGTTAACGTCTGATTGTAATTCTGATTTCAGAAACCCCACAATCAAGGAGGTTTTGTCTGTGAGCCCTGTAAACTGGTACATTGCTCTGCCATTTATTCTGATAACTGCAATGTGACTTTGTCATGGAAATGCTCACAGTAAAAGTACGAATTTTTTAAAAATGGTTAGGTATATGAGACCAGATCTCTGAGTCTTTGGGCTGTATTCAGGTTGCATCTCAGAAAAGAGTCTATCAGACTCCCACTTGGCAGAATTATAGCATCTTCATCCTTCCCAGTTCTTCTCCTTGTAGAGGTGAAAAAATGGAGCCATTAGAGGACAAACATGGAGTGTCAATTAAATTGTTGACTTCTAGCTGTATGTACAACTGTCTGGGCAACAGATATACCTTCCTTTAGGCAGTGCACTTCTTGTGCTACTGGTTGAGTGCTTAATCCCCAGACTAAAAGCACAGTAGATAAACATCTCTGCTTATCTTTCACCTTAATTATTTCCATCTTTCTATTCATCCAATTTTGCTTTAACTGGCACGTACAACTTGTATGTTACAAGCATAGGTAAATCATCAATGGTATGTGGCCATGCCATTGCTGTACTAAATTTACAGTATGCACCACCAATCATGGTTGGTTCCACCTACCATAGTGTGCTGCTATTTTCCCCCATCTGGATTTCCCAAATCAAGCTGGCAACTGAATATGTTACTCTAGCATTTTTGTATCTACACTCATTTCCACACTCTGCATATAAACCTCACCTGGATTTCAAAGCTGTCTCTTATTGGTGAAAGCCAGGTCTGTAGGGATAGAGAACGACATCTTCTCCCAAGGAACAGTATGTCCAATGTTTGGTTTTGAGTCATGGTGCAGACTCAAGCTGCCTCTAGACAAAGGCAATGGTGCAACACCAACTTAAACAGTTACCTTTCACACATCTTCCCAACATATATGAGCATATGAAGCTGCCTCATACTGAATCAGGCTGTGGTCCATCTAACTCAACATTGTCTACTCAGACTGGCAGTCACTGGGGTAAGAAGGGTTTTGTCTAGTGCCTTGCTGAGATGCCAGAGAATGAACCTTGGACTTGCTGTGAACAATGAATGGTCTCTTCCACTGAGCCACAGCCCCTTTCCTTTTCTCCTTATGGGAAACCAAGGGGCCAATGGCTTCCTGTTTGCTGCTAGCTTGTGTTTTAAAAGGAAATACAACAGTTTCTTTATGTGTATTATTTATATCTAACATGCTACACATGTATTTCATACTTACATATTTGTTTGTACCCAAGTTCAACACATATCATAAGCTGTAGTTCACAGTCCTTGTGTGTGTTGCAGACATGCTGATTCAATTCTTCACAAAAGACTCTACATCTTCTATCCTTATTTGCTAGCGTAGTCGTGCATAGAATGAGCTGCTGTAGACACACACCTAATAGAGGTGGTTACTGGGCATCTGTTCTGTACATTTTAAATAATAATAGCAGAACTCTTACAAGCCATTGAGAAATGCTTGAAATATGGTATTAATAAATGGCAAAACAGTTCACGGATTTCTATCCCCAGCTATTCCACTGAAATGCTGGAGCTTTCTTTCTCCTTTCCACTTAGATGTCATGACTCTTAATGGCAAAGCACTTTGACTACAAGGAGCCAGTGTGATGGAAGTGTTTTAGAAGCCAAATGAGGCTGCTGCCTCTTGACAAAGGCAATGATGCCTCAGTGTGGGAACATGTTCAGAGTGGAGGTCTAATATTTATCTTTTCTACAGACATTGTCACAAAGATTACAAATCTGGATGAGTTTAACAAGGCAATTCTGTGCAGAGTTATCATTTTCTAAGCCTAGTGATTTCAGAACTCTTAGGTTGAAATAACTCTACATAAGATCATCTGGTCTTGTATCCACTTTATCTGAGAACGGAAGTTGTGGATTTGGGGGAGACGGTTAGCTGTTGGGCACTTTTAGTAGAAAGACAGAATATAAACATTTAAAATACATAGCTACTGCTTACTTAGTCAATGAACTGAGGAAGCATGCTTCAGGGTGTGATTTACTTTATGCTTGTTAATTATTCCAGTGGAGTAGCCCTGATAGACTGTTGCAGCAAAAAGCAAGGAGTCTTGTAGCACCTTCATCAGTCTTTAAAGCACCACAAGACTCCTTTTTGCTTGCTTCTGTTGTTAATATTAACCTTCTCCTTCAATATGTGCCCTGTCATGCCCCTTTACTCTGAGGAGGATCTCCTGCTTGTCTTTTTAATGGCAGAATAATTGATTCTACCTTCACGTCAGTCTCTGACAGTGCAGTTCTGTGCAGAGTTGCCTTCAGTGGGTGTAGACTGGAGTAACTGTTCACCATATAGCACTACTAGTCTCTCTTTGAGAGCCAGTTTGGTGTAGTGGTTAAGTGAGCGGACTCTAATCTGGGAGAACCGGGTTTGATTCCCCACTCCTCCACTTGCACCTGCTGATGTGACCTTGGGTCAGTCACAAGCTCTGGCACAGCTGTCCTTGAAAAAGAGCAGTTTGTGTCAGACTTCTCTCAGCCCCACCCACCTCACAGTGTGTCTGTTGTGGGGAGGGGAAGGGAAAGGAGTTTGTAAGCCACTCTGAGACTCCAAGTGAAGGGCGGGGTATAAATCCAATCTCTTCTTCTCTTCTTCTTTTGTTTAAACTGGTTCCTGCATTTTCTCTGGTAGAAAATGTACAGGATCTCTGTGTTACTCACATTTTTAACATTTGTAAAAAGTAGGGCATGATACCAAATCAAATATCAAATCAAATCAAATTTATTTTTACGGCCAATTGACCAGCAGTGCAGTAAAACAATACAATAATAAACAAGTATGATCACCAACACAGACAATAATACCATCATAGTACCAGCCACAGACCCCTATAAAAATCATAATTCTATTCCCTAAATTCTAAGTCTTGTCTAAAATTCTCTTCAGTCTGTGCTTTTTGTTAAAATCTTTTGCTTGTTTATTACTAAAAAGCAATATTTTGCTACTACCAGAGTTACCGACTTCTTGGTATCTTCCAATAAATATTTCAGCAGCACAGTATTTGCAAATTTCAAACAGTTGTCCGAGGGTTTAAATTGGGCAAGTAAAGGAAAAATTAGCTGGTGTCTCTCTCTCTGAAATAGAGTTTGCAATGTAAAAGAATGTAATGTGATTGTTTCAACTTCTTTATCTGCACATAGACAACATCTTTGATGTGTAGGCCAACAGAGATACCTTCCTTGCAGTAAATTAGAGGGGAAGGCATCAAAACGCGCTCTAGAGAAAGCCCATCGATACTTTTCATATGTAATGTTAGAGAGATATGGTGCTGCTGCAAATCCAGGCCAAGATTTTAGGTTACTGTACATCTTGGGTCAAAGTGCTTCATCAGTTTGAACCTGAATCAACCAAGCGCTGCCGAACTAAAGATTTTGCTTTACTCAGACCCATTTCCAGAAGATTTGCTGGACATAACCCGAGCATACCTAGCTTATCTATTATTCTGGCGGACCAGTCTGGATATGGGGTAGAAGCTAGAAGCAGGGGGGTCGATCCTGTAGGCTTCAGATGGATTCTCAACCAATAATAGATCGAAATTGTCCAGATTTTCAGTTTCACTCCTGGTACACCAGCCTCCTGTCTTAGAACCACATTAGCGGTACATTTTGGTACATTAAACAGTGCTCTGAGAAATTTAGATTGTACTCTCTCTTGTTATTTAGAATTATTTGCATCCCATAGGTAAGTTGGGTGAACACTTTGGCAGAAAAGAGCTTTAGAGCTGCCGGTACTAAACCTTGGCCCTCATTTCTGAAGAATCTAATAATAGCATTGGCACTTCTCTCTGCTATATTAATTGCAGATGTTATGTGGGCTGATGGACTGCCATTATGTGAGAAGGTTAACCCCAGGTATTTAAAAGATTTTACTTGCTCAATATTCTGACCATTGATTTTCCAATTGCATTTACTGTATGCGCTATTAAAATGTATTATTTTGGTTTTTGAGTAATTAATAACTAACAATTCATTATCACATTGACTGCTAAATGTCTTCAGCGCACATTTTAAACTGATTTTTGTTTGTGAAATAAGAATGGCATCATCGGCATACATAACTATTGGTACACTTTTCCCTCCCGTAAAATTAGGGGCATGTACATCTGTCCCTTGTAAGCACCAGATTTTATGTATATGTTAAATAGAAGAGGGGCAAGCAGGCAGCCTTGTCTAACTCCTTTTTGTGAGGGAATGCATTTAGATAGCTTACCCTCATAGTTATACCTGATTTGTAATTGAGTATTCTCGTGTAATTTAATTATCAAGCGTAACAGCCTTTTGTCTATGGTTGAAGTTTCTAGTTTTGCCTAGAGTCTCCCTCGTGAAACAGTATCAAATAGGGTTGCCAAATTTAAAAATCCTACCGGCGGGGGAGCGTCCTGCTGCTCCGGGAGCCGGTCGGGATCGCGCGCGCTTCCGGAGCGTCACCGGAAGTGACGTCAGACGCTGGGGTGGGGCCACGCCATTTGAGGGGAAAACTCTTTGTTTTCCCCTCAAATGGCGCGGCCCTGCCCCCAGCGTGCGACATCACTTCCGGTGATGCGCACGCTGGGGAGGGGTTTCCCCCGGGTCCCGATTCCCCGGCGTCGGGGAACGGAGCCTCCGGGGCGGGGTAATTCCGCCCTACCGGGGGAGTTGGCAGCCCTAGTATCAAAAGCTGCCTTAAGGTCTACAAAAGGGCATGATACCTTACTTGAGCAGCCATAACTCCTAGCTTTACGGGACACTCTAAATGGCCTCTGGTTCTGTCTTTGTTGGATCTGTAGGAATTATATAGTGGTTGTGAGGAGAACTCCAAAAATGGATTTCTTCAGGTTTCTATACAATAAAATTGGAAGCTGTTGGTGCTCTGTGCTGTATACCTACTTCACTACCAACAAGTTACTTAACAAAAAAGTACAAATGTTTTTGTTGCAACGTGCTTGTTTAAAGTGACAAAAATTAACTTGTACAGCACCTACCATATATAGAAATCAATCTTGATTTACTGCAGAAACTATCTTTACAATGTATCATTGGTAATTCTAAGACAAAATAGTGGTTAGCATGTTGGACTAAGGGAGATCTGAGCTGAAAGCCCCACTTCACCTTGGGCTACTCACACGCCTTCAACCTAATTTACTTTCCATGATTGTTAAAATGAAAAACATGCTGCCTTGAGCTCCTTGGAAGAGAAGTGGGATAAATATGTTCTAGAAAAACATCTCTGAAAGTAAGTCTCATTGAATGCAGGTTTACTTCTGAGTAAACTTGCATAGGACTACACTGCTTAGTGACCTTGGGCCAGGCATTCTCTTAGCTTCCCCTACCTCACAAAGTGGTCGTGGGGATAAAATGAAGGATGGGAGGATGGGAGGATGCGCTCCTTGGACAAAGGGAAGAATAAAACTATTATTGTTTTACTATAATGTTGGGCTAATGGAAGTAGGGTATTTTTTTTCTTTCACAAAGAGATTAATAGAATACCAGGAACATTACAAGGATGTCTTGGAGTAACTCTGGTACAGTTAGGGTTGCCAACCTCCAGCCTGGAGAAAATGGCTGCTTTGGAGAAATTATATCCAGCTAGGTTCCCTCACTTCCCCAAACCCTGCCCTGCCCAAGTTCCACCACCAAAATCTCCAGGAATTTCTCAACCCAGAGCTGGCAACCCTAGGTGCAGCATTCACCATATAACTGGACAAAGAATAGAATGTTTGCCTTATCTTTTAGAGCTCAAGCAAGTATTGGCAAATGGATTTGATAAGGTAAACTAGTGAGGCTGCCAATCGATGACTATAATTGAATGCTATTTGCTATGTTAGCAAATTGCAGATGGTTGGTCATTGCGGTTCTTAATGTGAATAGCATGTTTTAATCAATGAAGATTATATAGGAGACTGGTATAGAGATTTTCTGGCAGACTAACTGAATTCTAATGGCTGATATATTTGGAGATATGGTTGAAAATGCGACCATCCACAGAGTGGACGTTATGGGCTGCTGTTACCAATTTACCTCTTAAGATCAAGAGCTTACCAAAAACCATAATGGACCTTTAACCCCAACGATAGTTTCCGTTGACCAAAATCTGAGTTCTGTCTCATGGACTAATGAGGGCAAAGGCAGGACAGTAGAGTTGCCAACTCCGGGTTGGGAAATAACTGGAGATTTTGGGGGTGGAGCTGGGGAAGGCAGGGTTTGGGAAGGGGAGGGGCCTCAGCTGGGTGTAATGCCATAGAGTCCACCTTCCAAAGACGCCATTTTCTCCAGGGGAACTGATCTTGATCGTCTGGAGATCTATTGTAATAGCAGGAGATCTCCAGTTGCCACCTGGATGTTGGCAACCCAAGCAGGACACTTTCCCCATCCCTTCATCTCTGTGCTAGAAAAGTTTCACTTGTTGTCTTCTGCATATTAGGAAACTTACATTTATCAAATGCACAGCATTTTATTTCCAAAGCAGATAGGGGTTGCGCAGGTAGCCACATTGGTCCAAAGCAAAATTCAAAAACTAAAGCTGGGTAATACTTTTATTATGATCAACCAAGATAATGCACAATAATGTGCAAGCTTTCGAGTTCTCCAGCACTCTTCTTTGGGCATTTTTTTTAAAATGAAAGATGAGTGGGGGAAAATGTTTTAGGCCAGAATCTTAAAGCCTTTGGCTTGCATCCTGAGTAGTCAATGCTGTACAGATTTCATCTTGTGTATCAGTTCTGGTCTGCCTGGCATTTGGCAGGATGTTTTGATTTATTTATTTCTATAATTATATCCTATTTGTCTCCCCCGTGGGCAAAGAGATCGTAAGACCATGGCCTGAAACATATTTTTCTCTTTCTCTACTCCTTCTTGTTATATTTTATTAACATCCAGTTCTGGTGGATTTGAAAGTTTGCACACTGTTTCATATGATTTAGGTTGGCCTTAATAAAAGGTATTATAAGGACTCATCTTTTATGCAACAATATGGAGGACTTCACATTAATGGTATTTTCTGATTAAGGGGATTTCCCAGATGCCACAACACTATACCAGTGCAGAGCCTCTGAAGCTAAAACTAGGTTAGATACAGCAGCAGCAGCAGCACACAAATTTAGGACTCCCCCCCTTTTGCCTGTTTTGTACAGTCTCACCACAGAGACAAGCAAACATTCATATAAAAGAGCTTAATCATACCTGTGGTGTTTTGACATGTAAATAGCTTCCATGTAAAGGAAAATCCAGGGGTCATTTCGTAGAAAAAGAGGTGCAGGAGCTTATTAGCACAACTCATTAGCATAACATTTGCATATGCCACACCCCTTGACATCACCGGAAGTGTGTCAGAAGGCAACACCCACTGCTCAGGCTCCACTGGACTGTTTTGGATTGCTAGCTATTGGGGGGGGGGGACGTGCAGATCTGTCCTTGCAGAGGAGGGAGAGCTTGTACCTGGATAAAACTTGGTCTTAAAGGTACCACTGGACTGTTTTGGGCCGGGGGGCTGGGGGGGCTCTGCAGCTTATCTGGCTTTTGCTCTGACTGAGGGCTGCTGGGAGCCGGGGGTGGGGCTTGTTGCATGTGCCCGCCCCCTGGGCTCTTTACTACCCGATCTCCGCTCCTGTGCGCTCCTCCAGGAAATGACCCCTGGGAACATCTATTGACATTAGGTATACATAACCTTTTAACATTGTGAATGCCTGAGTGTTGGGTATGCTTATACAGTTCAGTACTCTGTTAGTAATTAGAACATTTGTAACTCTTCTGGTTCTTTGCACCATGATATACCCTCAGTGCATGGAAAAACAACCATATAAATAGCCAAAACTTGGGTTTTAGCATCCTAGGACTGACAAGGATTGTAAAAGCAGAATAATTACTAGTTTATCTTTTGTGGAAATGGAAAATTAGTAGTCAACAAGAATTTCCATGACCAACAAGAAAAATATCTTTCATCCCATACTTTTATCACAAATCTGATTTTATATATAGGATCTGAGAATGTAAGTGGATTTGGATGAGTTTTATGACATAAATTTCATTTGTTTGTTTCATGGTTGTAACCTAATATAAAACTGTATGAAACAACAGAAATGGCAAAAGTACAAGAATGCAGAAACTATATTAGCAGATGTCACCATGGCAGTCCACAGTGTGAGCCTGAAGAAACTTCTTTCTAGGTTTCATACTGCCACAGCAAACAAAACCATTTTGTGGGTGACATATTTGTTTTGATCTTCCATTAGATTACCAGTTTTGTTCAGCTCATTCACAGGGGCAATGGAATCTATAAAAAACTGAGACAAAAATCCAGCTCTTGGAAGACTATAAATAGAACACAACAAAATGTAATTGTAACTAACATTTATTTCCTGAGTTTCACATGTGGGTGCTGATTAACTGACAGCTTGGACTGATGTCCCTGTAAATACATATCTGGTATCATTTGACATCTTAGAGCTGTAAAAGTTGATGTAAGGGAGGCTTTGTAAAATCATACAAGTAATCATCTGAACTGTGAGACCCTATTTTGTGCATCACATACAGCAGAGAAAATAAATAAGTTTGAATATTCTATACTTTGTTTAATGCTGTAACCCTTAATTCTGTTTTGAGCAAAACTTGTCATCATGTTCTTGCATTTTACTATGGTAAGTAAAACAAGTGCATATTGATATCTTCATTATTAATTCCATCCCTTTCTCATAAAGGTAAGACCATGTGTCCTATGTGCTGCAATCCTATCCTATTTCCTGGGAAGCATCCTTTGCATGACTAGAGTCAATGCAAAATTTATTCTCAATGTCCTGCTGAAGGTGTTAATACTGCATTATGTTGTCGAAGGCTTTCATGGCTGGAGTTCATTAGTTGTAGATTGTAGAAAAACAGCTTTAGAATCTGCACCCCACAAACCTACAGTCTGGTTCCAGTATGTAGATGATACCTTTATCATTTGGAGCCATGGAGAAGTAGAACTGATGGAGTTTTTAGACCACCTCTACAACATCCACCTGAACATACAAATCACCATGGAAAAAGAAATCAAGGTATCATGGTCATCTGTAAAGCTAACCTTCAATTAGGTCACAAGGTCTACAGAAAACCAACTCACATGGATCATTATTTACACAAAAACTCCAATCACCACCCTTGGCAAAAAAAAAGAGGCATAATCAAAACATGATTATGTGAACCACACTTTCTCAACAATGAACTAAATCATCTAAACTACTCATTTCAAGCAAATGGCTACTCCAAGAATGAAATCAGAAGATCAATTAAACCAAAGGTAAAACAAAAAACTGAGGGGGAAAAGTCTCCCACAGGAAAAGTGTTTTTGGGGTAAAATGCTCCCACAGGAAAAGTGTTTTTGCCATATATTAAAGGAATCACTGATCAGATGGGGAAACTTATGAAAAAACACAACCTACAAACAGTAGTCAGACCCACCAGAAAATGCAACAGATGCTACAACTGGCAAAAGACAGAACAGACCCCCTCACTTCTCCAGGATTATACCGCATACCATGCAGTTGTGGGCAGATTTGCATCAGGACCACACAGTGTAGCATTCAGACAAGAATAAAAGAACACGAAAGACACTGCAGACTTGGCCAACCTGAAAAATCAGCAGTGGCTCAACATAGCCTAACTCAAACAGGACACAGTATCTTATTCCAAGACACTGAAAGGCTGGACAACACATTCAGTTACCATGTCAGATTACACAGGGAAGCCATTGAAATTCATAAACATAAATACAGTTTCAATAGGAAAGAAGAGAGTTTAAAAATAAATAGGGCATGGTTTCCTGTCCTAAAAAACACAAAATGCTCTACTTCTTACAATAGCACTACAGATAAGATTAGAATTTCAACAGCCAATCCATATGCAGAAGAACCTCCTCAGGAAAGCTCCTCCATTAGCATGTCACAGCCTGGGGAACTCCTACAAGATAATGACTCAACCCTACCCCATCTTCCTGAGTAGATATAGATTACCTGCCTACCATTTTTCTTCTCACCTTGACATAGAGAGTACCCCATTTTTCTGTGTTATACCTCTGAAGATGCCAGTCACAGCTGCTGGCAAAACATCAGGTCCTACAATGCCAAGACCATGGCCATACAGCCCAGAAAATCTACAACTAACAATACTGTATTATTTGTGTTTTAATAACTGATAAGTATTTTAAAGAAAAAAATTGTTTAGAGCCCTACTTTTGCTCTGTTGTCTTTTGCTACCAAATTACCATGCGTTACTTCTTCTGGTACTTTTGTTTTTGCAACACCAGCCTGTGGCTGACTGTAATAAAACAATGGACCACTTGCAGTCCCATATAGATACAGATTTCAAATGTTAAATACTTTTAAAGTGAACCTTCCAACCTTAGACCACTTGTGAATTAGTTAAATAGAAGTTCAAAAACACTGTTCTAATGCTTCAGTCATAACTTGCAAATGGGCAAAATCAACCACTGCCCATCCACATGCCTTCTCCATTGTGGACCCCACCTTATAGAATTGCCTGTCTGAGGAAGTCAGGAAAGGCTCCCACTATCCTGGCTTTTTGCAAACTATGCAAAACTGATTTTTTTCAATGGGGGCTTTTCTGCATGGATAATAAGGTTGTAGTGTACTAAATACTTTAGAAAGCTACTTGGGGGCTGCTGCCACACACGCTAAGTAATCCACTTTCAATCCACTTTCAGTGCACTTTCAAAGTGGAGTTTTACTGTGTGAACTGGCAAAATCCACTTTGAAAGTGCACTGAAAGTGGATTGAAAGTGGATTACTTAGCGTGTGTGGCAGCAGCCGGGTAAAGGTTTCAGTCTGTACTACTGTGTATAGACTATACTGCTTGTTGCTGTAAGTACGACCTGTTGGGGGGAACAGTGGAGACAACATCATGCCCCCTCTTTCTCAGCCCACCATAGGCCACCAGGCCCGGTGGGGTGACTAATTCACCTTTTATAGAGCCACATACAAACCAGTTGGTCAGTGGTGGCTGTCCCTTTAAGACAGACACTGACAACTGGCCCTTTGAAAGCCAGCAGTCTGACAATCAGCTGTTGGGTAGCTGCACCCTGGGGGTGGGAAAGAAGAGTGAGGAGGCAGGTCGAAATGGCCTTGGAGGTGCTATTGGTCCCTCCCTGGCTGGCCACATCCCCATAAGGTTTCTGGGTACAAGGAGAGTCCCCTGGGCATGCCCCAGTCCTGGCTAGGGCCTTCAAAAGACTTGAGGGAGGAGGACAGACCAGCACCGGCTCCCAGCTCAGATGTGAGTAGTGTTAAGGAAGAGGAGGTGGATTAGGGTGGTACCCAACCCCTGCCTTTCTCTGAATGAGGCCAAGGGAAGCCTCACCAGCTGCTTTAAGCCCTGGTGCATGATGGCTGGGGATGGGATTCCTACAGGTCCTACTAAGTAATTCTTGTATTGTTTAACACATCGTGTTAAAGCTTATGCTTTGCTTCAGTTCTGCTTTTGGATTTCTAGTTGTTCCAGATTTCTACAGTACAAGTTCTATCTTTGTTTATTGTTTATTGGATGTCTCATCCTGTTGAATATATTGCCTTTGTGTAATCTACTTTGAGTCCCAGTGAGAAAGGTAGACTATAAATAAAATAAGGTAAACTTTGACATGGCTTCCTCTTCTCTCCCACCCTCTTGTAGTCTCATCTCCAACCTATTCCTGCACAGCCAGAAACTGAAGATGAGTCCACTGTGGATCTGATGATCTATGGAGTGGCCACACCCAAGCCCCACATAACCTTATCAGATTCTTCTGGGACTGCTTGTGTCTGTGGGTGAGTTTTGTGGTACTCTGCACTCCTTCTGTCTCCCATAGTCTGCCGAGTTTAGTAGTAGTTCCCAAATATGAAAGAATGTAAAATGTTAATGTGTTGAAATATCAAACAGAGAGTCAGTGATGAGTAGTATAGTTTGTGTGTTGGCCCAGACAAACACAGGTTTACCTTGGGCCAGTCACTCTTCCTAACCTACACACAGGGTTATTGTGAAGATAAAAAGGTATGACTATGCCACCTTGTGATCCTAGAAAGACATGGTATTTTACGATGTTATGATATTTTATGCATAAATTGTTATTTTAATACTGTTTTAATTGTATTATTTAACTGTTGTACACTGCCCTGAGCCCATTTGGGGAGGGCGGTATATAAATCTAAATAAATAAATAAATAATAAAAAGTGATAGAATGACCTGAATATAATGACATTCTAATGAGAATTTTTATTCTATGAAAATGCTTCCAACAAATGGAGATTTGCACTATGCAAGTTTACTGTTAAGAAATATACAAGAACTGCCGCAGAGGTGTGTGGCACTACAGGTGGGCAGGAACAGCAGGATCCAACATCTCCCTGCCACCTGAGCCCCTCGGGCAGAGGAGGTGACTCTGCAGGTAGGTGGTGGAGAGCCAGAGGAAATGGAAGCAACTGCTGCCAAGGGAATGAGGCAGCCAGAGGTGGCAGCTGCAGGTGGGTGGGCTAGCCAGCAAGTGGGCAGCCTGGTGGATGAATGAGCAAGGGAGGGGAGAAGGATGGGATTTCCCCACCACAGTTCTTGTGGTTCCCCTGCTTGTTTATGATTCCTCTTGCAACTGCAGCCTGTTCCCTCTAATTGCAGTGGCTGAGCACATATCCAGTAGGGCAGAGGGGGGAAAATTCACCTAAATTTTAAAAATGTAAATTAATCCCAGAAGAGGACTATATGCTTATTGGTCTTCAGGAAGCACAGAATATTAAGGACATTTGAGCATCAATTAAAGAAAACAGGAAGAGGACAGAGGGAGAGGGACAGCTTGCCTGCTCAAGCTCCTTGGAATTTATAGTATCCATGGAGGTGCTTGTGCTCATGTTCAGGACCATCAGGCTGTGATCAGATGTGCTATTTGGTGCGGAGGGGAAGCGAGCCTATTTTCCCCAGTTGAAATTGACACAACATTGCTCGATCACACATCCTTTTGTCACTGGAACTCCTCTAAGGACGGTTCCGAATGCCCAACTCAGACTTATGTACGACAGTGGGCGTGGCGTGAGTACTTTTCCCGTGTATACAGAGGTCAGATTGGCCAACGAAACGCTCCTAATTTCCCAGGAAGTGACACAACACGCTAGGGTTAATGTATAAATGTTGCCTTTTACTAAACAGTTCTCAAGCATACGAAAAACAGATACGTGCACAGATGCACACAAGCTCCTTAGTTTCAATAGTTCATAGAATACAATCAGCAAGGAAAATAACAAAATCAACAGACAAGGGGGATAACACAGCAGGATATCGCTTATACTTATCTGAGGTTCCAGCTGAGAAGAAATCTCCTCGTAGAAGAGTGGGGCAGCTTAAGGGTTAGCGGGTGAACTCTAAAAACACACGGACCGGACCAGCCAAGCCACGTGCGGGTTCTCGGGTCGCGACTCCCGGGAACACGGTCAGAATCACCGGCAGCACTTAAGTTGCAAGGTAGGGGAGGGGATGGGTTAACCAGAGAAACAATGCCGTGTTTCTCTTTTTAAAAGCTATGTTTTTGGGCTTGGCTTAAGGCCATAAACCCTTAGGGTCTGTCCTCTTTACTATGGCTATAGGTTAAAGAGTTATGACGTCCTAATGAGGGGAAGGGGCAATATGCAGATGCTCTGCCCTGACTTCAAAGATAGAGCCATGTGGTCAGGTGTGAACGCTGTTTCCATGGACAACCTTTGACTTGCAGAGAGAGATGCTCTTGGTCCAGGCAATAAAGGAAGTTTTCTTTGTGATGCCAATACCAGATAGGAGCAATGGTGGGGAAACCTGTTGTTTCTCCAAGTCTCTCATTGTGCATAATGGCGCTGGCCTTCTTTGTCCAGAGGCACTCTGGGAAGGTGCAGGGGATCACGTGTCCTGGAGCAGGCAACACCAGCCCTGCTCATCCAGGTGCAGGCAGGAGATGTACAGCAAAGCATACAAACATTGCAGCAAACACAGCAGTAATCCCTGAGTCCCAAATGCACAGATACACAGACATCTGACAGACACAGCATTTAGCACAGTACAGACAAATGCAATTTGCAAACACACATGGTTACACTTTGCAGCTGCGGGCTCAGCCCATCACTGCATAATCAGACAGCACGTGTGGTTGAGTGGGTTTTTTCCCCCTTTTGTTTCCCATGCACACAGGGCTATTTTTGGGCAGGAACGCACAGGAACGGAGTTCTGGCTGGCTTCAGAGTTGGCCACACCCACTACAGCCAAAACCTCTGCGTGCATGGCTACAGAGGGAAGGCCTGGAGAGTGACACCCCCCCTGGCGACTCCGAGGCGAGGCGGGCGGGACACCCATGCCTCCCCATGTCTTCCCTGTCCTGTCCAAGGGGCGCCCAGGCAAGCCAAGGGAAGGCAGTTTAACCTGCCTTCCCTTCCCTCCAAGGGCTGGCTTTCCTGGGCTTCCCGCAGTTAAACTGCCTTCCCTTCCCTTCAAGGGGGGGGGGCTTGCCCAGGCAAGCCAAGGGACAGCATGGGTGTGTGGCCTAAGATGCTAATGAGCTGCGTGTCAGGGGTGTGGCCTAAGATGCACATCAGTTTCTGCTGTTGGGTGTGGCCTATTATGCTAATGAGTTCCTGCTGTGCTTTTTCTACAAAAAAAAGCCCTGCATGCACATAAACAAGGAACCACACCTCTGCACAGATGGTTCCCCATGGAGTATGCAATTACGTGCATACTGCTAAGCGAGGGGAAAAAATGGCACCAAGTCGGGATGGAATGAGCAGACCATGTTGTCAGATTGAGTGCATGCTTGAGTGATCAGACAGGGGAAAGTCAGTCCGTGGCCTATTGGCAAGCATTAGGACCAGACTTTCCGTGGTGTCTTTTAACTCTGCTTCTGTGGCGGGGCAGCATGGGGTGCCGACAGCTGTGGGACTTTCCCCAGATGTTGCTGTCTTATCGTGCCCTTTAGATCCGTCACGGCTGAGTCGGATCTAAAGGCACATCTGAATGCGGCTACAGAGTGCCTTCCTGCTCATCTTTTCCCAAAAGGCATTACTAAAGGGCAAGCATGCCATAGTGCTGGACTGCTGAGGTCCAGGACAAGGTGATCTGGAAATTACTCCTTTAACCTTTTAGGTTAGTCTCATATTATTGGGGTGGGGGATTCCCAGTTGTTTAGTCCTCCTGATCCTTCATGAGCTCCCATTATGTAAATCTTAATTGTAATAGGAATGTGTTAGAATTTAACTGTGGTTTAAAGTCCCAATCCCTAACTATGAAAGTTTCTCTTATCTTTTCTACACAAATAGTGAATGCTGGCCGTAATGACCCAGTATTAAATGGAAGACATACTGTGCATGATCAAATGTTGTTCTCTCTAACACATCCACACCTCCAATCATTGAAAATCTATACTATAAAAGATCTGGTTCTGAAAAGCCTTCCAAGACCTAACAGTTAGAAGTCAGATTTCAAGGCAAACATCTGAAATGTACTGAAAATGGCTCAGTGCATCATTAGAGGGCTCTTCAGCACCTAAAGCAGATGCGTTCAAGCCATACAGACTTGCAGAGGAGCAAATTCTGATAATACTGTGTTGGACCAATAGGTGGCAATGCCTAATTTAAAATAAAGTTCTTAACAAAAACATAGTAGGATCCTAGAGCAACAGGCAGTACCAGCTATACACAGTAGTACAAACCTAAACCTTTATCTCAACCAAAATGTGTATAGAATAGTGGTGCTTGGCAAGCAGGAGAGGACTAGTAAGTAAAAATTGCCTTGGAACAAGCCAAGTGGGCCTTGTGGCACTAAAAGCCCCGACTGTAGCAGGGGCAACTCAGTTCAGCAGTTCTAGCAATGGCCATTAACTCATTCTTTGCTGCTTCTTTGAAACTGATAATGGTACAGAAGACTATGTGTGAGGTGACACTGGTTACCGTTGACACTGATCTGACCTAAGTGGTTGGCCACTGGGGCACAGGCAGAATTACTGGAGCTTGACTATAAGGCTATAGTAAGTTTTTTCTCTGCCTGAAGCCTTTTCCTCCCTCTCCCTACAACAAGCACCTTGCGAGGTAGGTGGGACTAAGAGAGTTCTGAGAGAACTGTGACTGGCCCAAGGTCACCCAGCAGGCTTCACTCGGAGGAGTGGGGAATTAAACTCGGTTCTCCAGATTAGATGCCCCTGCTCTTAACCACTACATCATGCTGGCTGTGATTTTATTACTGTTTTGAATACCCTGCCCAGTGTTGTGTGTGTATCACAAGAATTTCAAGGTCAACTGATAAGTGACATTTCCCCCCATATGTCTGTCCCATTTTTGACATATTTAAAAATGTTCATTTTCACTTTTTAGAATTAATATTTAGAAATGGAGGATGCACTTATGCAGCCTTTATAATGAGCAAGACAAACAAAATGACAGCAACATGGGAGTTTGGGAGTGTTGGAGTGAAGGGAGAGGGAAAGTGAAGAAGTGTGAATGGGGACTGAGCATGTGGAGGCACAGGCAAGCCCTTGATTTGTTGAAAATGACCAATCTTCCCCTTTTAAATGTTACCTGCTCCTGAAAAACCAAAAATATGAAGCACTTTAGCTTCAGACGTGAGTTAAAGATACTCCCTTTCCCAAAAGGGTAGTCTATGCCATGCATCCATATCCTTTGTGATTTTTTTTTTGGGGGGTAAATAAATGCATTTTTTCCGAGGTTTGAAATGAGCAAAATCTCCACTCTGAGTTTTAAAAGTCCCCCCCCCCTCTGTGGGCAGTGAGCAGGCAGGGATGAGGAAGTCAGTTCAGTTGCTTTCCAGACGTACCTCTGCACACCTTCATACACATTTTAACAGATCTAATGGGTGGGTCAAGCTTTCCCCCTTCCTCAAGCAGGGAACAGAGATTATGAGGTGTTAAATGCTAGAGGCTTCAGGAAGGAAACTTCTGGAGGCTTCTGGAAAAGGTTCTTTTTTGACCCACCTGACCTGGTCAGTGGGTGGGGAAACAGATATAATTAAAACTCTTCACAGCAAGGAGGAGCTCTCTTTCTTTGGGTGCTGAGTCCAGGAGACCAGAACTCTCCACTGAGGAGGGCAGCCATTGACCATGCACTGGCTTAAAGAGCTGGAACAAGCTTCAAGGGAATGGAACTTGGTAGAAATTTATAACTTCCTAAGCTAAAGGAGACTGTCCTATTTTAACATCTGATAGGGCAGATATATAGAGAAAGATGGAGGAATTGAGTTTTACCCATTTCTTTTGAAATCCCTTGCTCAATCTGGTGCTGTGCTAAAAGTATGCTTGTGAACATTTTCTTTTAATAAACACTTTAAACTTTTGAGGCTGGTAATGGTTCTCAGTACCACACAAACCTCCACTGTCTTGGACACACTATTGTAAAAGGAGCGCCAGGGGTAAGGCATTTATTTATTTATTATTTATATTTCTATCCCGCCCTCCCCGTAGGCTCAGGGCGGCTTACAAGTCATATTACCAAGTCATAACATAACATAAAACAATACATACAATTAAGATTTTTAAAACCAGTTATAATCATAGAAAAATATATTCAATACTCCTCGCATAAAAACCAAGATGGCTATCTCTTGAAATCTCATTCAAGTGCTCAAACTCCAGATTACCCTGTACCCAGATTCTAGTGCGTTAATGGTGCCATGGCGTTGGTGGTACCATGGCAGTGGCAGTGGCGGCTCCTATTCGAACGCCTGGCGGAAGAGCTCCATCTTACAGGCTCTGCGGAACTGTGCTAGGTCCCGCAGAGCCCTGATCTCCTCTGGGAGCTCGTTCCACCAGATAGGAGCCGCCACTGAAAACGCCCTATTCCTGGTCACCACGCATTTAATAGCTCGGGGACCTGGTACATCCAGCAAGTTCTGCTTCCCCGACCGTAGTGCTCTTGGGGGAATATGTGGGGAAAGGCGGTCCCTTAGGTAGACTGGTCCCTGGCCATATAGGGCTTTAAAGGTAATAACCAGCACTTTGAAGCGGACCCGGTACGCTATAGGCAACCAGTGCAGCGCTTTCAGCACAGGCTGGATGTGATCTCGTCTAGGAAGATCCATCAACAGCCTGGCTGCAGCATTCTGCACTAGCTGCAGCTTCCGAATTTGCAACAAAGGCATGCTGTTGGCAAGTGGCTATTCCTCCAGGGGCGTACATGGCAGTAAATTGCCCTCGCGGTGACTGGGTGCTGGGCAGTGGGAGACACAGAGGCAAGGCCTCGGAACTTGGAATGAAAACTGGGAGTCAGGTGGTGGTGGTGGGCTACCTGAGAGAGAGAGAAAGGCCTCTCCAAGTGTTGGGAAAATCTTGGAGGGCAGAGAGGAATAGGGCTTGCAGGCCTGAGCAGGCCTGTTCTGCCACAGGGGTATAAATTGTTATTTATATTAATATTAGTAATAATAGTTTGCGATTATCCTTTAAGGATAAGTCTGTTAGGTTTATGTAAGCTCAGTATGAAGTAAGACAACAGCCAGAAGCTAGATTTTGTTTTAGTATATTCTGGATGAGCTATTTATTTGCAGCTGCAAGATTTTAGAGAAGGGACTGAGAATGCTATGACCTTAGTAAAATCTTCCTACTGTAAAGCTATTCTGTAAAATGAGAATAGGAAAAAATTTGCATGGCTTCAGAAGTGTTGGCGATGCTTATAATATGCCCTTTTCTCTTCTTTTCCAATCAAGGTTTCCTGGAAATGAGTCTGGGGATTTGGCTGATCATTGTGAAACAGCACAAGGAGGATCAAGATCCAATGATGCAGGAAGCAGCCTGGAGCACCCTAAGGTGTTGTGGAGACTAATATAGCTGAGTAGTTATTTGGGAGGAAACGGAGGGTGATAGTACTTCCCCACATACCTGATGGGTCACTGAAGCAAAAGCTGAGTAGAGGTTCCCTGGAACGGCCCACCCTCAGCCTCAGAAGCTACCAATGTGGGCTGCTACAGTGTGGGCAGTGATCCTACAAAATTTCCTGCCAGTTGTTTGGGTTATCAAGGAACATCTGTGGATTGAAGCATTTGATATGGCTGGACTGCAGGGATCCAATATGCCTATTTAGCATCCCATAACCTTGGATTAAGGCTGCTAGGATGTTTCCTGTGGATATTTCTCATCAGTTCTCTGCTTGATGTACAATTGTGAGAGCTCAGAAATTGCCAGAAGCCCTCCACCCATCCCCTGAAGGGTTCCAATGACAATACTTTCCTCTCTAGATTTCCTCAGTGTTCAGATCTGATGGGCACAGGTTGAGCTTGCACCCTCTGTAATATCCCTTTGCATCCTATAGGGCAGTGAGCCTCCAGCATGGATACAAGTGATGTGTGTCCCACCATAACAGGAGTCTTTTCACACAGAGGTTTTTCTGCCATTTGGGTGCTGAATTGCTATGGGGTTTCCTTCAAGCTTCCTCACTTCCTTGTTTCCATTTGTTGCCTTTCTGTGGTTTCCTTGTCATTTCTCCATGATTTTGAAACCATCTGTGATCTAGTTTGAGAAAGCATGGAGAAACCAGGTCTGACCATTTATTGCTAGGCTGCTAAACAACCAGCCATGGTACCACAACTATTATGATGGCCACTAGGCTTTAGTGAAGGAAACTCAGGTTTGAATCCCTGTTCACTTGCAAAGCTGTCTGGATGGCCCTGAGCAAGTAATATCTGTAAGCTTCAACTATCCCGCAGGACACTCAGACCACTCTGACTCATGATGACCCTGCCAAATGCAAGTCTGAACTCTAAAGAGGAAGCGTGGGACACAAATAGAGCAGAGACGTGATAATGAAACTGCTGTGGTGACTGATGTGCCTCTGTAAACCTCTTTCTTTCCACTCTCCTTAGAACATGTTCTGAGAAGGCTTGGCTGGAGTTGCTTCGAGTCTGCAAACACTCTCCTCCTCTGCTTTGCTCACGGGAAGATGGTCTCCTGAGAATTCTAACGTCGAACTCACCAGGACTCTTGCAAACTTTGCAGATTCACTACTTGTTTTGAGGTTCATTCCTTTATTTAGCAAGCGTGTATAGCTCTTTCCTTCTCTCCCTCTTGCTCTGGGGCGATAACTTTGTGTTAACCCTGCAGACTCTGCTTTTAGTGTGCATTTCCAGTTGATGGATTGCTCTGTTCCTCCCAAAATATTATTGACTCGTTTTTTCCTCATTAAATGGGAGTTCTGCAGTCAACTTATATGTTCTCTGTCCCATGTTTTTTTAAAAATTAACTTCCTCTATTAAAAGGCAAGTCATAGGTTGAACCTCTGTAGACAGACTCATAACAGAGAAACATCTTTTGGTGTAGAGAGGGGGATGATGTAATCCTCCTTCCTGGTAACCCAAGGCTGATGTATTGTTCCTTCTCACTGCACTAGAAGATCCTCCAGATGGAGTGTCCTTTCCATGCCCTTGAACAGATTTTTTTTTTTTAAAAAAACCATCTCCTCCATATCCTTTTTGCACTAAGGACACTGTGATGTCTATTCTAGGTAAAAGAAAGCCCTAGATTCCAAATTGTTCAATGTATCTTACTTCTGGAGCTCAAATTAAATGTTTACTTTAAAAAGCTGTTAAAATCTAAATTTTAAAATGTGGATTCTGTCCTCCACGGATAACATCCAAGGTTGTCTTTGCTTTACTCCTCAGCAACTCCATCCTTCCCATTGTTTTTTCAACATGTTTGAATCAGGCTGTTGTATAGGCAGAGGGTTCTTTATGATTGAGCTGCACTCTAAGAACAAATACATAGGTGAAGCAGCCTAACAGTGAGTCCCATTATTGGTCCACCTGGCTCAGTACCACTCCACTCTGCCTAGCGATGGCTCACCAGTCTCAAAGGAAGAGGACTGTTCCAGCCCTACTGAGATCCTTTAACTCTGTTTCAAGTAGCATTGTGGCTTTGGACCAGGGGTCTCAATGGACTGTGTACTTCTTGCTGGAATCTGAGCTGCTGCTAAGCAGAAACTTAGGCCCACCCCCTTTCAACCACAAGCTGTGTGAGTTGAGCCGGAACAGCTCTGGCAGCCCAGGACCCCTGCTAATCTAGGAATTCTATAGGAGGAAGCCCCCACCCTGCCAAATGCTAGAAGACAAAGTGGTGAACATACATGCGGATTCCCAAGGGGTTCCTATATAAAGCAATGGTGGCGGTCACACATGCGAGATAACGTGTGTGTGGGGGAAGCGAGGCTATTTCCCTGGAGGAATTTGACCCGCAGTTGCGTGATCATACAGTCCTTTGAAGCTGTGGAGGCAGCCTGCCATTGCGTGATCAGACACAACCATGGGTGAGTCGGGGTCCCCCCCCCCTGTTTGTTTCCGATGTGCTTAGACGAGGAATCGAGGAATCGCATCTCCACACTGAGGTCTCCCTATGGAGGGTGCGATGATGCACATACTGAGAAGGGGAAAAAAACAATGGCATGGATTCAGGATGGCCTAATCAGACCATCCCGACGCCATGAGAGTGCGCTGGAGCGACTACACAGGGGAAAGTCCGTCCGTGGCTTGTAGCAACCCGTTTGCTACTGGACTTTCCCTGGTGTCTTTTTACTTCGCTTCTTGGAGCAAAACTGGTTCCTGACAGGTGTGGGGTGCTTCCCAGATATTTGCATCTGATCGCACCCTTTAAATCTGCCCGGCATTCGTGTCTGTGGCGCGCCTAATTGTGCATGTGATCATGACCAATGATTATTTGTATGCAGGTTCTGCTGATTCTTTTCCAGGGTCTGAAGCTGTTCTGCTCATGATTTTGCAACAGAAGAGCACCTGGAATCCTGGATTTGGCTAATGTAACTAACAGGCTCTGACAGGCTCCTCATCATGAGTTCCTATCAGAATCTTCACAGATGCCATTTCTTGTCTGCTAGGCATGTGCAAAATCCTCTAGGTACAACTAACAAAGATTATTTTGATACTTGCCACGTAAAGAAGAACCTTATAGATATTCTATACAAAGCAAACATACAGCCTGAAACCAGGAGTATTGCAAGTTTAAAGAGTGGTGAACTGTTTAGTGGAGGGACTGTGGCTCAATGGCAGAGCTTTTGCTCTGAAATGCAGAAAGTCCCAGGCTCGATCCCTACCACCTCAATTTAAGGATCGGGTCATAGATTATGTGGAAGACCTCTGCCTGAGACCTTGGAGAGCCACTGCCAGTACTAATTTTGATGGACTAATGGTCTGATCCGGTATATGGCAGTTTCATTCATGTTCATGTATATTCCTCTCAGTATTTAAATATTAATACTGGCCAACCAATGGCAACTCAGGTCACAGTAATGAAGTATACAGTGCTGGATAAGAACTTATATGCGTTTGCTCATATAAGTGTTCAACTGAATATGAGTGCAGTGTTCATTGGATTGCTCCTCCCCCATTAAAAACATTCACATGTGATACATACACTTCAGAAGAGGCTCAGGGACTAACTATGTTAGTCAGAAATACAACCGGGCCACTGTTCTTGGGGGGCTATTTGGAATGGAGAAATGGCAGGCAGGAAAAAGTTTAAATGCCTCCTCCCTCCTCTTTGTAGTCTAAATTCACTTATTTAAAGTGGTTTTTCACTTTTTTAAAAAATGGCATGGGTGCTCAGTTCCATGCTTTTGTTTATGTAGGAATTAAGTGCATTAAGTCGACCATGAAGTTTCCCCAAGCCCTTCCCCCTGTTATGGCTCAACAAAAAATAATGAAACCTCATTCCAACTGGGAAGTATTCTATGCATTACTACAATATTCTGCCAATGAGTAAGAGATCATTGTACCTTAGCCAATTAAATCTCTGACATTTCTTCCTCATGTAGCACAAAATGCCTGCACTTTCGTTAAGAATGATTAACATTACTGCATGGAAGCATGTATTGTTCCTCATTACTTCCACAGATGTCATAGTTTTGTTCATTTTATTCTCCAAATGGATCTTACAAGATTTTAGCATTTGGGGGAGTGAGATGTGACAGCACCACATCCACCAGTTCACTGACCTTTTCTGCCATGGAATTATGTTTGCAGTGTTGTTACTGATAATTAGGGCTGTGCTAAAGTCTTGTTTTAGTCACATCAAGGATGGATCACCATGCTGAATCTCCAGTTTGTCATCATGCTAATTCACTATAACCTCATCATCTATTCAGAAACCTTCCTAAAGTAGAATGTGGCAACATGATCTGTGATTGTGCTTCAGCAAGCATACGAATGCTTCACCATGAATTCAGAAGCACAGCACTCTTGTCTGTAACATGCCGGAACAGTTCTAAAATGGAATCGACTGTGCCAACCAAATATGTACTACAGGTATAAGCTTCTGTATTTAGGTGGACTTTACATTTGTCCTACTCAAGGCTGAGGGGCCAGTGTCAAGGTACTATTTCATGAGTGTTGTTCCCACAAAGGCAATGATGAACTGAGGCCTTAAAAACTAAAGAAAGGAGGTGGAGATACAAGCCCCTCCCCTCCAGGAGCAGACTATCAGTATTTAAAGGTGACATGCCTGGTTACTGCTGTGAGTATTGCAAGGGAAGTTAAAGTGGGCCTTAATAGATCTTCAATGGAGCAAAGTCTTATGAAGTCACTTGGCTCAACAATGGCCTATGAAACTGCTAGGGTGTGTGTATTAGACTGCCAACTCTCAGCCCAGAGAACAGCTAAGAATCGGTCTAGACCTCTGGTCATATCTGAGAGCAGGAACACTGCAATAAGTTGGGGAGGAGTTGGGAACATTGCTGCCAGTACCTTCCTCCCCAGTCTCATGGAAGGGGGATGTGGGCCACACAGCATGGCTCTGCTGGGCTGCCTGCAGCCCACAGGCAATACATTGTGCATCCATGCTTTAGCATATAGATTGTAAACATACATGTTTGGGTGTAAGGCTGTATTCTCAGCTTCCTTTTGGACTCAATAGTATACCATTGCACAGTGACTTTCACCCATAATTTTTGACTGGTGAGGCGACCATTTGCTTGAATGCTGCTCTACATAATAGATGCACAGGAGCAGCATTGTCCAGCTCCTCTTTGTGCATCCAAATGGTCTTTTCCCCACACCAGCGCTCTCTCTAGGTAGGTCATATTTCAAACCAAACCTAGATGACTCCCTAGGAGGAAGTATTTAGAGGGCCAGGCTACACAATATGCCCAACATGTGCTTTGTCATGGGTGCACAACTGGACTCTCAGACAGACATTGGGAGAGTTCATTTTTAAAAGCACTTGTTTGGTGCTGCAAGGGGGAAGAAGGAGATTTCAGTTTCTCTCCAGCCTAGGAAGGACTCATGGAGCCATAGAAAAGGGGTGAAAAGCCCCCCTACTTTTCTAGTAGTAAAAGTGGAGTGGGAGGGAAAATTAAAGTTCCTCCTCCCTCGCTGCTGCACTCCCTCAGAGCACTGATTGAATGAGTACTCTTTAAGGTGAGGTTCCCCAAATGTATGTCTGACTGTGAGTCTGGTTGTGCACCCGTGACTTGGCACATGTCAGACATGTTGTGTAGGTGCTAC
The DNA here is from genome assembly GCF_001447785.1 of Gekko japonicus. NCBI lineage: Eukaryota > Metazoa > Chordata > Lepidosauria > Squamata > Gekkonidae > Gekko > Gekko japonicus. The sequence continues at coordinate 418,036 of NW_015160843.1, forward strand.
ATGCAGAGCAGCCAGAAAAGCAGATATGTGCACCCTCAACATCCTAAAGGCAAACTCTTCTTGTGTTCAGTATACATCCCAGAGCAAAGGGATGTTCCAGGTAGCTTTCATAGAATAGGCTGTGTTCAGGGATAATCCCAAACTATAGTTTGTAACTGAGAAACCATACCGGAAATAGGGGTGTGCCTTTGGATATTTCTGGTCCCAATATATATATATGAAAAATACCTTATTGCTATTTTTTCAGATATCTTTGGGGATCCAGAATGATATTAGAGTTTTCTGGAATAACTGTGATTGGGTCCTGAAAAATCCCAGGAATATTCAGGGCTGGCATTTTAAGGCTCCCAGCCCTGTTTTTCTTCTCCCAGCCCTGATTCACCTAGCTGGAGGGTTCCAGCTTAACTTGGGACCAACCAGCTCTGCGTGTAGACATATTAACTCCCCTGCCCACTGTACTAGCCTACTTGTCAGTCTGCAACAATGTGTCACAAACACTTTGATTAGATAGTTTGTCAAGCTGCTTGTCCAGAACTGTTATTTACCCCTGGCAAGGGTCTAACCACAAGTCACAAATAAACTGAAAGTGTTGTTTAGATGATTTGATATGTTGAAACTGTTATCACTTTCCATGCCATACTCATATATATTAGATAGTTTGTCAAGCTGCTTGTCCAGAACTGTTATTTACCCCTGGCAAGGGTCTAACCACAAGTCACAAACTGAAAGTGTTATTTAGATGATTTGATATGTTGAAACTGTTATCACTTTCCATGCCATACTCACGCACACTTTTGGCTAACTGGTTTATCCAAAAGTGAAATCTAGATGAAAATGAAATAAGATACACTGGCACACTAAGGGTACACATCCTGATACAGCCCACTTGGTTCCACTGCAAAGTATAACTGTTTCCACACCAATCTGCCCCCACTACTGTGAGCTCTAACAGATCTGAACTAATTTTGGTTGTCACATGACTCCCATCCCAGTATTTTCCATTTAAAAGGTATGAGTAGTTTAAACTTGTATAGTTGTACAATTGCATACATAAAAAGTTGCTGTGTGTCCATCTAGCTATCTGATCTACGTCTAGGTGAAATTTGTTCCTGTGTGACCAAGATAGTTTGGTGTAGCACAGCTCATATTGCCACAAAAGCAGCTTTGATCTGACTTGCCCTGTGCTGAGCAGATGTTTGCTTCAGTGTACATCCCGCATGATGGGTATGCACCCAGATCAGCCCTCACCTGAATGGCTAAAAAGAACATGGGATGGTAGTTCTAGAATGGAATTTCATCTAGGAGACTGAAGTATAGGAGTCCAGTACACACAAGTGTACAACAGTACAGCATCAGTGCAGTGTCAGTTCAAGTACAAGGTGAGCAGGGGGGCTGGCTCCATCCCCTTCACTGACTCACATGCATACAAGAGATGTGTGTGCGCTCACTCCATCCTGATCATGGGGACAGAACCTACAATGCATAAAGCTTGCCTGTATGCATATACTCTGCAGGGAATGTGTGTAGGTAGATTTGGGGCCAGCATGCTAGGCCCTGATCCCTCTCTATATTCCTTTACTCTGTACAAATATATTTATTTCAAAAATTTGTGTCAGGTATACAGCAGATGTGTACTGCTCAGGTGGTTGGCTTGCAGTAGAAGCGGCACACAACCTAGATGCAGTGCTAAAAGACTCTGCATCATTTGATACCACCCTTCCTCTGAGGAACTCTGCATAGGATTGCACAATAAGTAGAGCTAATATAGAAGAGATATTATAGTACATGGTAATGTAAGTACTCAGACAAATGTGGTTAGTTACCCTTGGACATATCCTCAGCAGTACTTCCTGCTCCCTTTCTTTAATGCTGCAGCTTCTGAACACAAGCACACATGGCAAACACACTCCTTTGCTGGTTTAACACACAGCAGTGTGCAATTTCCCCCCCTGCACCTGTGTCAGACAACTGTGATGTGTGAAGCGGCCTTCCATCTTCAATGTAGCTGGGAGAAAATGGTTAATGTTTCCTTATCTGCTGGACAGCTGCAGTGCCCAGCCTGCCTGCTCTTTTTTAATTAAATGAACCAAAATGAACTTTCTTTTCTCTTTGAAATGTTGCAGATGTTGATTACTAGAGATAAACACAAGCATGAGTTGTAGTTTGAGATCAAGAACACTGCCTAGTTTCTCTTTCTGTCCCTCTCATTTTCACTCACTGTTTTACTTTCTGTGCATTCAGGCAATAAGAAGCTTGTATTCACTCTCTATGAAGACAAAGAAAGAGCTGAATAGTGATTACAGTTGCATTCCTAAGCATGGAAGCTGCTGTTCTTTGCTTAGTATATGTGTTTAGGGCATAAGGTATAAAAGGTACAGAACAATGGAAATTCCTGCTTTCAAAACAGAATAATTTTTCTTGCAGAAAAATTGTGTTGAATTTAAAAATAATAAGCAGACTAAACCATGGCTCTTTTTAAAGCATCCACACATGAAACCAGTGCAACCTGGTAGGCATGTTGGATACCTACCTGCTCTGCAAACCATTTGCTTCCTTATATGTATCCTTTGTTAAGCAGAGTTTTCCTGCTATGGGAGATTGGGGAGATATAAGGGAATTATGTGGCCAGGGACTGGATGATTCACAATAATTGTAGCATTTAACCAACATAAAATCACTTAGTGCAGTGGGGGTATATATACATACATATATAATCTCATATAAGGAAATAAAAATGAACATACAAGAATTCAAAAACCAACCATTCAAAAAGCAGTAACAGTGGCAACCACTGAACAGTATTCAAAAGACGCAGCAATTTAAAAGCTTGCTGAAGGACAAGTGCTTATACTTGCTCCTTAAAAGCTTATACTTGCATCACAGCAAGGGTGGGAGAGTACTGCATGATTTCAGCAATTATATAGTGGTTCCACTTGTGAAAAAGATCTGATCTGGGCATCCCTCCATCCCTAAGGAATGGCATTTGAAGCAAAATCCCACTTATTAATCTTAGAATTTTCAGGGATTACAGAGGAATAAGTGTTCCCATAGATATGCACAGCCCCAGGCTGTTTTAAGGCTTTGTAGGTAACAACCTGCTCTCTTTGAACTGGGCTTGGAAGCTAACTGGGAGACAAAAGAGGAGCAACATGTTCTCTGCACCTGATTCACAATATAAGCCTTCTTGGCAGGAACTTTGGCATAAATCCTGTATTACATCCCTAGCCCAAGGTAAGGGAGAGACCCCACCTTCATGTAACTTCATAGCTTGGCTCACTTGGGGAATTTTTGCTGTTTCTATTGCAGAAGCAGGCTGGCAAGATCCTCTGTGATTCCTTTGTAAATGTATAGTTGTGTTACAACAGTTTGTGGATTGTCTCTGCCCCAAAGAAATCAGTATAAAGGGGCTTAGGAGAGGTATATATAATATACCTCAGGTGAATGATTCTTGAAACAGTATCCATGTGGCAAATGGACAGCTACATTAAACACACTATGCTAGACATTAGAACTGGCAAAAGCAGCCTGCAACTAACTAACAAAAGCAGAGGCTGCTAGTTGTTCAAACCAGTTAGCAAGTCTGATCTATAAACCATATAGTATCATATGGCCGACTCTAACCTAATAGTGTCAGGAGATTTCCTTGGCTGGTGTGACTGGTATCCTTGCAACTCCTCCCCTTGGCCAGATTTGGGTGATGATGCCTGGCCAAATCCTTGGCCAGCACCAATTCAAGACTTTCTGCAGGCTTAAATTCAGAATGATCCTACATGCTTATTCTAACACACATGCATGCACACAAAAGCTTATACCCATAATAAAAATTTGTTGATCTTAAAGGTGCCACTGGACTCAAACTTTGTTACATAGTCTCAACGTGTTATTAAAGATACCTAGCAGTGGAATGGAAACTCCAAAGAACAGTGATTATGATTAATGTGGAAACCCCCTCAGCAGGCAACAGATGGAGCAGCTACCATACAGAGTCTGTTTCATGTGGCATCCGTAGAATGTATATGTCAGCTCTGAGAGGTTTTATAACCAGTAATATCTATGTAATTAATACAGTGAATAATATAAAGGTTTGGTTCTGGATGCTGGTTCATGTCAGGTTGTAACCTGGTGCATAAATAGGAAGGTAGTGTGAAAGGATGAGTACTTTTATTTATTTATTTTTATTTATGTTATATATAGTCCACTTTTCTCACAGGGATTCAATGCAGATTACACATTGTGATTACAATAAAATGGGACATTCAGTAACAAATGCATTAGGATATCAGAAGTCTGGAAAACACCAGAAAGAACTGAAGCATAACATAAGTATTAATGTGACACATTAAGCAGTTGAGCAAAAAGTGTTAGGAGGGCTGAAGATTGCCAGATGGTTGAATAAGGCATGCCAACAAGGTGCTGGTCAACAGCAGTGTCAATGAGAAATGAGGGAAGAAGGCAACTCTCTAAGATGAGAAGGTCAAAAGCAAGGATGAAATAAATAAAATAATTAGGCCAGTTTTGGATTGAACTGTGGGGAAGTTCTTCACAGGTACAGGATGTCTGATATAGTTAAAAATATTGCTGAACTGTAGAAAGGTCGGGAGAACCTAAGCTGGAGTTCATGCACTGCATCCTGACACAATCTTGCGTGTGCCGCTAACTCCCATGTCATGTCATCTGTTCATATTTTATTTATTTATTTGTTTATTAAATTTCTACCCCGCCCTCCCGCCAAAGCTGGTCACCCAAGGCTACTGATGAGTGAGGAGATGAGAGATGAATTATCGAGACTGTCTTGGTTTGATAAAAAAGCTACGTAAAGCCTTCTAAGTATCATTCTGCAAAACTCAATTAAAAGTTTCCTGTATAGGGGGTAAATCAAATCATGTGGCTTCTAGCCAGGCCTCAGTTCCTGCCGGAGCGCACCGGAGCACCGGAGCATCCCCCACCATAGAGAACAATGGAGGGGATGGGGGCAACCTGTTTGGGGGCCCGTAGAATTGGACCCCCAGGTTCAATGTCCCTGAAACATGGTGGGTATCTTGGGGAGAGCCTCCGGCAGCTACCCTGTGAGTTTGGAGCCTCTCCCTTAAACCCCCTCTCCTCCAGCCCCCAGAATATACCCTATGTTTTTGCCATCAACTTCAATGGCCCATAGGATATAATGGGGCTGAACTGCGGGAAGCCGATTCAGATCAGAGAATCTGATTTGGCCCGCAGCAGCCTAAAAGGGGCCCGAATGGGCCATTTTCGGGGGTGCATTTGGTTCAGACGAACTGAATGCACATCCCTCCAGCAGCTGGCTTGCTCGGGCTCCCCGAGCAAACCAAGGGAAGGGAAGGTGGCGGAGCAGCTGGAGACATTGAGCCTCAGCTCCACAAGTAATGAGCACTTGAGCCCCGCCCCCAGCAGCCCTCAGGCCGGAGCACCTGGATCAGTCTTGGGAGGCAGATTGGCAAAAAGCAAAACCAAAAGCGCAGGAACTCGAGAGAACTCCAGGAATGGAGCCGGTTCCTCTTCCACAGCCCAAAATGCGACCCATGAACCCTGAGCTTGCTTTTTCTCATTTGCAAATCTGGCCTCCGTACTCCTTTAACGAGGCAGCCCTGAAGCTTGGGGCAGCGGGAGTTTCTTTGCACGCAGCTTGTGCGGCTGGGTGAGTGCCTCTTCTGCTTGCCCATCATCTTTTGCCAGGCATCTCATCTTCTGCCTCTGCACCTCATCTTCTGCCAGGCAT
>NW_015160843.1:424084-433053 GCF_001447785.1 Gekko japonicus
TATACAGTTGTAGGGGCTTTATTGCAATGTGGTATGGCCTGATATTATGTTCTTATTCCAGTGTGTGGGGTGTGTGTGGGCAATGGAAGCTGAGTGATCGGGTCTCTCCAAGTGATTGCCAGAAGTGAGATGCGTCCTGGTCTTGTGTCTTACAGATAATCTTACAAATAGTCCTTTGCATTTATATCATGCTTTCAACTTTAAAAGGATCATAATGCTGATTGTGTGAACTTAGGCAAATCACGAGAGGTAGAGCAGGAAGGGTTGCATCAGTGCTTAGTTCTTGTGGCCCTTTGTTACACGCCCAGGGAAATGCTGATCACCACTTTGGGGCCAGGAAACAATTTTTCTCCAGGCCAGTTTGGCCCCCAGTGATCCTGGAGGTTTTTAAAATCATATTCTGGGCATGGAACAGGGGTCACTGGGGTGTGTGGGGGTATTGGTGAATTTCCTGCATTGTGCAGGGGGTTGGACTAGATGACATTGGAGGTCCCTTCCCACTCTATGAGTCTATGATTCTATCATTCACCCAGGCTGGCTGTGGGCACGCCAGCACCTCTGTCAGGCAGAAGCACCTGAGATCCTCCCCCTCCCCTTTTCCTTCGCCAGACTTGGAGGCGAAGGGAAGGGAGAGGGGTGAAAGAATGGATCCCAGGTGCTTCTGCCTGTCAAAGGGGCTGGTGCACACTTCCGGTGATGTCAGGGGGTGTGGCATATGCTAATAAGTTATGCTAATGAGCTCATGCAGCTCTTTTTCTACAAAATGACCCCTGGCAATAAGTATGTTCCACCTGAAAACTAGAAATTAGTTTGACTGAGATTTTTACCACCTGAGGTCCTTCTGTATAAATATCATTTTAGGTTAGCTGTTCCTTAAAGCTGGAGGAAGGTATTATGATATGTGGGGCTCTAACTCTAGCGTTTAAAGGTAGGCTACTGCATGCCACCTATTCCAGCTAAAGAGAACCTCAAATCCATCCCATTGGTTTATTCAAGTCTGGGCCAGACTCTCCTATTGTTGTTTACATTAGAGATGCCTGCTGCTATCCAGCAGAGTGGACCTGCTCAATAAAGCTAATAGTTAATTTACTCTAATGCTGGGTGTTTGTGCATTAATTCTAGGCTCTTAGCATCCAAGATGTCAGGGGGTGTGGCATATGCTAATAAGTTATGCTAATGAGCTCCTGCAGTTCTTTTTCTACGAAGTGACCCCTGCTTCTAGCTCATTTGCTTTCCTAAAAGATCTCAAATTTGTTACAATTTACTTCCCTATTGTGATGAGGTTATTATAAGTTGTGAAGGTGAGGAACCAGGAAGAAAACTGATCAAATATATTTTGTGTGGAAAAGGTGGTCAAAGCAAACAGAAGAGGAATTGCCACCTGCAGTGAGGTGGATGAGGCAGAAGGTAATGGATTCCAAGATGATGTGGGGACAATATGACAAGAGGAAAATGAAAGTATAACACTCCAAGTATGTGAAAGACCAACATAACGTGAAACCCGAGTGATATGGCTGCCATTTTGAAGAGTACCAAAATAAGCAGCTAGGGATGCCTGGGAATTTACAACTCATCTCCAGATGACAGAGATCAGTTCCCTGGAGAAAATGGATATTTTGGAGCGTGGACTCTATGGCATTGTACTCCACTGAGGTCCCTGTCCTTCCCAGGCTTCATCCCCAAATCTCCAGGAGCTTACCAACTTGGAGCTAGCAACCCTCCCCCCAACCCCTCCCCCCACTGGTGGCCAGGGGGGACCTGGCAGCCCTATTAAAGCAACACATAACAAGACCACAAGAAAATGGTATATTGATGTGCCACAATATTAACAGTAGTTTATTAGATTGTAATATATCAGAGCTGCTTTTATCTTTGCACTTGTGAATACTTGTAAAGCTCTTCATAGCCTTGGATCATCATACCTGCAGGACCACCTCTTCTGCTACACTTGAGAGTGCCAGCTTCATCCATCAGAGCAAAGCCTTCTGAAGGTGCCACAGTAATTGGGTCAATTCAATAGCTGCTTGTACATGTGAATTTTCTGTCAAGGCTCCGTCCTTGTGGAATGCTCTGTCTGAGGTCAGTAAAGCGCCCACATGTCAGTCATTCTGCAACTGTGTAAAACAGAATTGTTCAATAGGGTATTTTTGTAAAGTTCAGGAAAGAACGTTTATAATAGGATTGTAATCTATTCCACTGTTTATTGTATGTATTACCTTGTTCATACTGCATTCCTTTTTACTTTTGTAATTCCATTTTTGGCACTATGACATATTATATCTTTTAAGTGGTTTCTAATTTTTGTAATCCTAGTCTTATTACATTGTTTACTGGATATTTTATGTATTGTTTTACACTGTGTAATCTGCCTTGAGTCTCAATAAAAAAGGTGGGCTATAAAGTAAATAAATAAAATGTAATAAATAAGGAATAAGGAATCATCCCTTGAAATAAAGAATGGGTGGAAATCCTAAATGACAGTTTAAAAAATGTAGAGGGGAATGTTATGTGATGGTGACCTAACTAACTGATCATATCAAAAACATAAAAATCATGGCAGAAGATAAGCATTATAGCACATTGGTTGACTGTAAGATCAGAATGGGTGACTCCAAAGTGGTGATGAACATTTCAGGACATTAAATATAATCTCAGTTTATGAAGTCTTTGTGCAGCAAGGGGAAAGAAAGTATTTAAAATGCTGAATAAATAAAAATTGATAGGTTTTGGAAGTGGAGATCTGGACATGCGAACAGAGAGGATCCAAGATCCCTTTCCTCCTCCTTAAGCCTTCTTGTAGGAGCAACCAGGACGCAGTTGTCTTGGGGCCTTGGCTTCATTAATTTGATTGGTTTTAACAAGAGTTAGAACACCAGCAGCAGCTATATAACTACTATGTTGGATGGGGAACAGCACTATATGCTCAACGAGATCTTTTGCTATATCACTTCTAGTAATTCCTGCAAGAGAGCCTCGGGTAGCACCACTGACAGTCTTGCAACAGGATACTGGATGGAGTTATATATCTTCTTTAGGACGTGTGTGTGTGTGTGTATAAGGAATACAGAAGTAAAATCTACTACTGAGTCTTGGTGGGAATTTGTCTCATAGTCAATATTTATTCATCTTCCAAATAAGCTGTAATTCTATATCTGCTTTTGACATAATTGAGGAAAAACAATGACATGTTAAGTAGGATTCTGGGCAAGCTGCCAGTGCAGTTTCTGGTAATTCTGAGTCTAGGGTATCCCCAGTCCAATTGTGTAGTCTAATCTATATGGGGCTGCAATCTCCGTGCCAAATGAAGCAGGCTATGATTTCCGAAAGTTGTTGGCTAATGCTGGTCTACTTTCCCCAGCCTTTGTCCTTTTCCTTCCAGTTGCAGCCTCTGCTGGCCCAGTGCTGTAAAGAGCAGCATAAATTGCTTTTCTGCTCTGTGCTATATTTAATTCCTCACTAATTTTTGTACCCTTCTTAATCGTATTAAAAAACCTGAATTTCCCAAGGGAAGGTTATGGCCTCAGCTATGGAAACTTACCTGGAAATCATACACAGCTATGCCAAGAAGGAATTAAATATATCTTCAACCCAGAACTCAGAGTGAATTTATTTTTGAGATCATTTAACTCCTTAGAACATGGAGAAGGAGAATTCAGATGCATTTTGTTTCCTTCCTGATCTTAGTCTGTAAATGGAACCAACAGCTGGTTACTTTGGAAAAAGACGAATGCTGAGATTCAGTTTACACGGAAGCCACACTTTCAGTTCCAGGCATGGAACTGTGTAGTAGTTACCCAGTGGTTTAGGAAATGTACTCTGTTGTGTTCTGGCTCATAATTATTTTTCTCAATGTGACTTTGCTATATCCTAGGCTTTTTAAACTGGCCCCCCTCCCAGATTCCCAATTGCTGTTGGCTGGCTCTTTAGGATGTCAACTCCTCCTCTTTTTAAAAAACAACAACTATATTTGTAAAAATTCATACATTGTTTACGAGAGTTTGTTTATCTATTCTAACAAGAAAGTGCCTGGCCCTATGTTAGTCACAAAAGTAGCAAAAGATGGCCAATCACAAACAAGACACAGGTCTCTACGTTCTCTGGGTGATCCCCAGGTATGCAGGAAATAAATGACATTCTAAATTAATGGAAAGAGACCATCCCCTCCAATGATGAGAATATGTTCTAGGAGGCACAAAATGTTGTGAGCAGTTTCAAATGCAGTTAAGGGGGGAAAGTCCCTGAGAACGTATGGAGTCCTGAAGGGGGAGATTTTGAGAGGTATGATGAAATGGGATTTCCAAATCCCACCCCCAAGAATTCCTTGCAGGCCCCTTGCTCCTTACCATTAGATAGAATCAAGTTGGCCAGTTCTATGTTAGGTTTGCAGTGTGCTAGCTGCTCTTAGATACTGAACAGGAATTAGCTCAGACAAAAATACAGACCAGCAAGTGTTGAGGACTGGGGCAGGAAAACGTTTTTTGAATGGGAAATTCCTCCTTCATAATATCCTTTTGCTTAGTAATGCAGTGACTGCCCTGTTTCCCAAAGATTAGCTAGCAACTTGCAGAGTTCAGAGAACTTCAGCATAAATACAAACAGACTTCAGTAAATACAAGGTCTCTGATTCCGTATAACATATACCTGAGTTTAACTTTGACCTTTGGCAAATTAATCTCAACCAGTAATTCAAATTAGGTCTGTGTCACATAAGTGCAGTAGTTGTCACACTTTTTACCTTAAGAGGACATATAACACATGTTCCAGAGCACTGGTCTTCAGTCTTCCCAGATCAGAGACCCACCTTTATGCAACACCTTAGGGAACACTGAGCTGTAAGCAACATGACAAGAAGATGTATGACATTAGAGTCATGTGACAGGAAGAAGAGGCACCTGGAATGATTGATTCTAAATATCTCAACACCTTTGAGGAATTAGAAACTTGTTTGCTGTGTCTTACCACATAAAATGCATTGTGAAGTTGTCAGGCTTTCCCTTCCCTGCTCCTCCCAATACAGTGCCATAGGTTACACTGATGAATATCTCCCTCTTTGGGGTGTGCTTTCACAAGATGAGGGGGCTCTTCTGCACCACTAGCATGCATGAGGCATTGGAAGACCAACTGGTGGGGGTAGGAAGCTAGACCAGGCTGAGTAGGGGAAAGAGAGAGAATGCAAGGGAGAAAGTGTTCTTGGAAGAGGTGTTCCTCCAAAACTGCCTGTGCTCAAATGGAATCTTCTTTTTTTTAAGCCCCTGGAGGGGATTTTTTATTGATTTTTTAAACACTACAAAAAACTAGAACAGAAAAAAGGGAAAGGGAAAGCTACATATAAGGGAGAAAGTAAAGAACCCACTACTAACTAAAAACCCAAGAGAGGAGATCTCCAACTAGCTTTTTATACTTCATTCAGACTTTTCATCTTTGTACTTCTTATGAACTGTGTCAATCTTTTAACCCTTTTAACCATCCCCAGTTACATTTAATTGCCCAATAACAGTGCCCCCCATCATCCCCTAAAACCAAAGTTCTCAAAGGCACAATTCAGAGTCCTTCAGCCTTTACTTCTTCTTCTCTCTCTTCCGCAGTTTGTAGGAACTTTTCGGGGCTGATGCCCCCTGCTCAGACAAAGAGTCCTCACCAGACGAACCAGTTTCCAGCTCTCCACTGGACTTATTGTCCTCTTCTTTTTCTCATCCTCTGGCCTTCCCAGCTGCTCCTTTAGAAACTCTTGAGCTTTAAGAACAGAGTCAATCTTGACCTTCTTCTCCTTGATCTTGAATATTACTCCTTCTGGAAACAGCCATTTATATCCAATTGAGTTTTTTGGAGGAAAAACACAAGTTCTTTGTATTTCTTTCTGCGTTGTCTTACTTCAAATGGAATATCCTTTAGCGTTCTGACAGCATTCTCCTCCACCTTCAGGGGTGTCGCAGCAACTGCTTTCAGGATAGCATCCCTGACGTGCCTCTTCGAGAATCTTACTACAATTTCCCCAGGCAGATTATTTTTCTTTATGTATCCTGAATATGACCTGTAGGCCACATCCATGTCGTTGAGTAGCAAGTCCGCCTTTATATCTGCTACTGGGGCAAGTAGCTCACTCATAAGTTCTTTAAGAGTCTCTCTTCTTTGGCACCCCCTGGAAGCGCAGGACCATATTGGCCTTATCCATTTGCACTTGCAGCATCTGATCTTCCAAAGATACAGTTTTCTTTTCCAATTTTTGCACTTTTTTCCTCACTATCTGCGTTGTCTCAGCCATTTCCTTTACTTTCTCAGCATCCTGCTTCATTACTTGAATCAAATCCGTTATTTGCGTTTGTTGAGCAGTAATGCTTGTTGTCACAACTTGCAGCTGCTTTTGTTGTGCAGTAATATTCGCTGTTACAACAGACATCTGTTCTTTAAAGACATTGAGCTGTTCCAGCAGAGGGCGCATGACCTCTGTCATCGCCTTCGTTGTCTCACTGGTCATTTCTGGCACCTTCGGGGACTCTAGTTTTGCTTTTAAAAGTTTCTCTTTGTCTCTGTCCCTCTTCCCCACCATCTTTTTCTTGTTTGTTTGGTTTCGCAATAAATTTTAAAGTCTCTGAATATGCACTTATTTGTATAGCTCGATGAATGAGTACTTCTGGGCAATTTCTTGTTTATTCTTCCACTCCCTCCCCTTTCGCTCAACGATTTATGGGCATGGGAGGCGTCCCTCCCACCACTCGCTTCTGCCGTTTCGCCGCTTTGGGTAAGGAGTGTCTTTTCGTTTAAAAATCAGTTCTCATTTGACTCACATTCATAGTTGGTCTTCCGACCCCTCTTCATTCATCATTTCAAACGCCTGCTCTCCTGAGCTTGATCCGGCTAGCTTCACTTGTACCATCAGGTCTCTCGGCTGGATGGACCACTGGAGCAAGGGGGAGCCTCGATTCTCTAGCATTCGGCCAGAGAAGAGGCTACCCCCTCAAAGCTTCTTGGCCAGGTGCCCTTCCCCAGGCTCCTGGGGGGGTTACGAGCCTGCTCACCCCCTCCGTCCGCCAGAGTATGGAGACACCCCCAGGAGGTCCAGGGGGTGAGTCCGTGAGCGTGACGCCATCAACCCGCGCTCAAATCTAATCTTCTCCCCTGCTGAGTGACTTTCCCCTTACTGTCCTGCTCCTCTGTGTGTGTGCAGAGGGAGTCTGGCACCCTTGCCTGCATATTAATCCTGGGCCCTGGTCCTTCCAGAGCACTGCAAAAATTGGCTGCTCTCTGGGTGCTCACTCACAACCCAGCTGGTGGGGCTTATGAGATGCACCCAAGGGCTGTAAGTATAACCTGTGTCCTAAGCACCAGTGTGCTAGGACACCCCTTCAGTTCATGTGGGCCAGACCTGTGCAGCTTCACTATAACCTCACATGAATGGAGAATTTCTACTAAAATAACCCAACACTCTTTGCAGCTACACACAGCAAGGAAAGGTTGGTAGTGGCTGACCTTCAGGAATCTTGTCCTCACATTACTGATCTTGCCATTAAGAAAATGCCACTTTGCCTTCCATTGACTCTTTACTTTCTGCATCAACTCAGCCTAGGCTGTGGTCACACAAGCAGTTCGTACCAATATCCTTGTGGTATCTTTGCGGATGTAAAGAGCATGATCAGACTACAACATCTTCCTTCTGAGCCCCAGTCGTTGGCACTCGGGCCCGGTGTAACAGGCCAGATTAACCCCCCGGCCAGAGTAACCCCGGGGTTACTCTGGCCTAGCCTAGAATAACCCCGGAGGGGTTACTCTGGCCTAGGCTAGAGTAAACCTGGGTTAATCTGGCTGGCTGTAACAGGACTACTTGAACCGGAATGTGAGTGAATATGTGAGCACTTCTGGCATCTCTCATGATGGAGTCTGGGCAACTGATGCAGAGATCATGGCCACAGCGAATCTGCTGAGTTGCGACATCCTCATCCACACAAAAGCTGGTCACTCCATGCGATGGTTGACCTATCCCGCAAGCTTCAATCTGCAGTCAACAAGAGCATGCACTTTATCTTGGAAACAAGCATGATCATTTTGATGTTGTCATTAGTGTTTAGCTTTGAATAATTATATCTCTGTGGGTACTTGGTAGCCCATCAAAGTAGAAGTTTCAGGATGTTATGACTTATATTACATTATGGACAGCTAAGTTAAGTGAACATCAAGTCTAATGTTTTTACTGTTGGTTTTTTTCCTGGTTGAAGTAATAAAATTCTATGTGTGCAGAGTTCTAAGACTGAAGTCAATCAGCTTTCTCATGTGACTTACCTGTCTGTCTCTGCTCTACCATTTCTTTCTTTCTTTCTTTCTTTCTTTCTTTCTTTAATAGCCACTGATAGTTTAAGTTTAAAAAATTTGGCTCTCCAAAGAAATGTCAGTCGTAGTACTGTTGATATTTGGGTCTTTTGACTAATGTGATTGGATTCATACCCTGTTCTTCACTACCAAGAGGAATCTCAGATTGCCTGACAAGTTTCTCATGGACCTGAAACCCTCAGAAGCTGACACTGTGCTGGTTACACTGACATCTAAGTTACCACTCAACTAAGCCCGGGGTTACAGGTTGTTGTGTTGTGCAGTTAAAAAGAAGAAGTTAAAAAAAGAAGTTAAAAAGAAGAAGAGATTGGATTCAGCTGACATTTAACTTACCACTCTGGCCAGGCGGGGGTTAGTATGGGCTAGCCCAGAGTAACCCCCCAGGGTTAAAAAGAAGAAGTTAAAAAAAGAAGTTAAAAAGAAGAAGAGATTGGATTCAGCTGACATTTAACTTACCACTCTGGCCAGGCGGAGGTTAGTATGGGCTAGCCCAGAGAAACCCCCCAGGGTTAAAAAGAAGAAGTTAAAAAAAGAAGTTAAAAAGAAGAAGAGATTGGATTCAGCTGACATTTAACTTACCACTCTGGCCAGGCAGGGGTTACTCTGGGCTAGGCCAGAGTAACCCCGGGGTTACTCTGGCCGGGGGG
>NW_015160843.1:433235-449853 GCF_001447785.1 Gekko japonicus
GCCAGAGTAACCCCGGGGTTACTCTGGCCTGACCCGGCAGGGGTTTCTCTGGCCGGGGGGGGGGGGTGAATCTGGCCTGTTACAGCCGGCCAGATTAACCCGGGGTTACTCTAGCCTAGGCCAGAATAACCCCTCAATAACCCCTCTGGGGTTATTCTAGACTAGGCCAGAGTAACCCGGGGTTACTCTGGCTGGGGGGTTAATCCGGCCTGTTACACCGGCATATCCTGGAAACGGTGTTTGCTGACACCGGAGAAAGTCTGGTCTTTAGGTATGCCGGCGCTTCCACCCCACATTTCCCGATGTCTGAACCTCCCTGTTGCAAAGTCAAGCCGTTTGGGAAGTCTGAACCTTCCCTTCCATTTCTGCCTCATTTGTTTTGTTTTTTGGATCAGGTAGCTATGTGTACATAAGCACATAATCGGCCCTGGCATTGTCAATCACCATGGCCAAGTAGTCATTCTGAATCGGGAGTCCACGGGGGAGTTGTTTTCAAGCAACAAGCACCCCACCCCCCCGTCTCCTGTTTCTGCGTCAGAGTTGCTGTTTGAGAGCATCCCATGATTGACACAAGGGTGAATGCACTGAAGTCAATGGGACTACTTTCATGTAAATCTGCACATTAACCCCCCCCCAATGTATTCCAAGGAAGAGAGGCGAAAGGAAGGCGGCTGAGAGGGGCCAGTATACTTGGAAGAGGGATTGTGGAGTTGTCAAAAAGGAGCCAGAGCTTTGGATACACACTTGGATGAAAGACAAAAAAAGAGGATGCCGCAACAACTTGAACAATTGACCATGGGGCGAGTGCGCAGTGAAGCCAGTTCAGGGTGGGGTGTCTGATCAAAACTTCACACTATTTAAACTGCCGCAAACAGAGGCGCGGCCAGATTGTGCCAAGCCTCCAGTATGACCGCAGCCTTAATCTCCAGCATTGTCAGTACAATGGCCACTCTGTACTCTCAGCCTTGTAAGTGTTCTACTCTGATGTTACCGAGATAATTGATCAACTGCTGTTTTTTGTATTTTCAGAAGAATGCTTTCATTTTTGTGCTTCTTTCTTCCAGAAATCCAAGTGTGCAACCTTACCTGAGCACCATTTCAAATCTTCATACCCACTTGAGGTATGAAGATTTCACACAGGATTCTTAAAAGACAAAGCCAGATACTCCCCCCATCCTCTGTTTTTTAATATCTATCCTAACAAAGAGTTCTGGAAAACACAAAAGCTTACACTCTATTTTCTGCTATTTGGAATGGTCCTAATAAAGTTCTGGCAGCCTCTTAGTCACTTCTCTGATCTTCAGCCCTCACCAAGAAGCTTTGCTTTTAAAGAGACAGGTGTTGGGGTAACCATTATCCATATTGGCCTCAATGTTCTCTCTAAGCTGTGGAGTCTTGTGAGCAAAAATTCTACTTTGTGAGCTCCTGGCATTAAAGTTGTGGTCAAGCGATTGGGCTACTGCATAAATTAGTTTGTTCTGGGGCCATCCTTCCTGGGCTAAGACAAAAATGTGTGAGCCAGAGGCTAAAAAACTGTGAGCTAGCTCAGCTTAGAGGGAACACTGATTGGCCTGTAAGGTGCAGTTCTCCTCTGAGGCTTCAGAGTAACCTTATCCATCAGAAGCACTGCAGCACTACATTAGGATACTTTATTTGTGGGATGAGGCACTACTAGATGACAGTTGAACAGAATTTGACAAAAAAAATAATAAATTTGATTTTGGTCACCCAGCATGTGTTACCAATACATTGCCCTCACCAGCTGCTTGAACAACCCAAATAAAAGATCAGATTTTAGATATGCTAATGTAGTAGTGTATGGGTCTGAGATGTATACCCAAGGAATCCTTGCAATGTTTCAGGGGTCTCTGGAACATATTTATCGGATGGTGTGCAGCTATACATGTCTGAAAGTTGCAAAGGATACAGGAGTGCATCATTCTTGTGCAGCTTCTGGAGTGTGTGTGTGTGGTGTTTTAGCCCATATTTATTGTATGAAGCCTGCCCCATTTCCCCTTCAGTTTTATTTAGCATTTGCTATCTGTTACAGCCACTCCAAACTTTATTTGGAAAATCTTGGAAGAACTCTGGATCAGAATGTGCTCTGGTTGGCTTCTCTTTGGGATCTCATCACCCGAAGCAGGTTCAAAGGGGAGGGTGAACAGACATGAAAGATGCAATAGAGAATCCAGTCTTCTTTGCCTGCATTGTGCTTCTGTGGCAGGAGCAGAGGTCAGCGGGTGGGAGAAGATTTGTCCCACAGCCTAATAATCCCTTGTTTTATATTTTCTGTCCCTCAAGAATTCCTCCTCTCCCTGACTTGGCTGTGAAAACAAAGGGCTCAGTGTCTCATTTGCTGCTTTTAACACAAAAGCGGTTGGAGTCATTTTCACTTTCACATTGTGGACAACTTCATCTTCAAAATTTGGCAGTGGCTGCCTTAGCGATGGCCAGATAATTTTCTGTGCAAAAACTATATGGCAATGTATAACTGACCATGGAGCTGATCTGGTATATGGGTGTATATGTGTGCAAGTATGCCTAAGATCAGGTAGAATAACAGTGCAGTCCTAAGCAGCCCATTGACTTCCTTGGATTTAGAAGGGTTTAACTCTGTTTGGGATTGTGCCATAATTAATGTTCCCTCTAAGCTGTGGAGTCTTGTGAGCAACAATTCTACTTTGTGAGTTACAGGCATTAAATTTCTGAGTGAGAGATTTGGCTACTGCATAAATTAGTTTGCTCTGGAGCCATCCTTCCTGAGCTAAGACAAAAACCTGTGAGCTGGAAGCTAAAAAACTGTGAGCTAGCTCACACTAACTCAGCTTAGAGGGAACACTGGCCATAATTCAGTGTAGGGGTACTTGAAGACTATCGCAGCAGGTCACTGAGAAGCACCAAGAGTTGTGGAAGCATTTTGCTTTTGCTTGCTATATGCAAAAAGAATAATTCATCACATGGAAGCCATTTAGTCTGACCTTAGCACACATAGTGGTGTATGGTTAATTACTATGACATGCCCATGCTAATCTTGTTTTTTTCTAAGGTTCCCAGTTTAGTTCTGTTTCACTCATCCTTCAGTTATCACCCTTTGCTTCCTTTAGATGGTCTATGGAGCAGCCTTTGGTTCATCAGGATCTTCACAAATATACCAGGATAGATTATGCAGAGTGTTATGTATTAGGGCTGAAATATTTCAGGACTGGGCACCAGAGACACATTGAGCATGGAGCTCTAGAACAATAGCCCACCAGGAATCTGGAGGTGACCAATGAGAAACTAATGTAAATAGCCTATCGTTGGGAGTTGGGTGTGTTTGGGTGTGGTTTATGCATGCTTATTTAAACAGGGCTGTTGCCCTGTGGTTTCAGTCCTGTATCTGCTGAATCACTTAATAAAGTAGAGCTGTTCACTGCAATGTGTCTTGAACCCATTATTTAATACAGAGGTACTGATATTATACTTTTATTCAGTAAAATGATTTCCCCTATTTAGAGCACTTCTTCCAAGAATTTACATGTCCTTGTCTTTTCCTGCCCTCACCTATGCCTTTCTCAAGCATGTTCTGCAATGTTGTCAAGATGCTCATTTATGAAAAAAATCTGGGGTAATTTTAGTCCACTTACATGATTAGAACAATCAAGGTCCTAATTATTCCATCTGTAACACCCCCCCCCCCACTGCTCCCTTTCCTTCCTGCCTCTGGTTTTAGCCTCCCACTTCTCTGCACTAATTATTATTTGGAGTCCCACCCAGTTTCCAGTGGTGCCCTGCTCTGAAAGGGTCTTTGCTTTGCACATGGTTCAGCATGGCAGCCAAGGCTGAGCATCATTCTTTCCGATGTGACATCACAGCAGAGGGAAGGTATCTGTGTCTGTCTGAGCCTGCTGGAAGAGTCTGTGTAGTCAAGGGAAAGACATCCATTTCAAACGGTGTGAAAAACATGACAAGACCAAAGTTGATCCAAGGAAGGGCGTGTGCGCTGAGAGTGGGTGGAAAGGATCTGCTGCCAGAGGAAACTCCAGTAGGGGGAATCTGTGGCTTGAAAAGGTTCCCACTGAGGGACTGCAGCATGGAAAAAGAATGTAGTGCAGCCAAGAAAAAGAAAATGGGCCTCGCAGAGAGATGACTCTGCTGCTACAACCACACTGAGATCCCCTCTTGCAGTTATTTCCCTTCCAAAAAAAGACTCCCACTTTAATTTATCCTCTTGCACATATGCATTGAGGAAGGAAACAAGTTTGTATCTTCCTCTTCTCTTTTGAACAATGGAACTGGAGGCAGAGATAGCAGAGCAGTGAGCACACAAATTTTGTGCATAGGAACAGAATGGCAGTGCATGTAGTATCATCTCACAGCGACACACCCTGTTCTGTTTATTTTGCTACTGGCTTGATGACTCAGCCCCCCACCCCACCCCAGTTCCCATTGACTTCAGCCCAGTCTCTTTCGCCTTTTTGCTTGTTTTGTTCACACTGCATTAGAATCAAGGATAAGGCATGATTTATTTAGCTATGTACACCTTATAGTTCTCCCCAATGGGGACCCTGAAAGGGTCCTCCATTATACTTTCATAACAACAACAATAGGTTAGGCTGAGAGCATAGTGTCCAATGTCACCCAGAAAATTTCTGTGGTAGAGTGGAACTTGAATCTGGGTCTCCAGACCCTAGACCAGCACTTTAACCACTATGCTGCCTTGGACTTCTGGTCTACAGAGCAGCGATGGCAGATGCTCTCCCCACACTGGGGAAGGGCAAATCGCACACCAGCGGCATGGAGGGGTGCCACCTCAAGTGACACCCCTGTGGAGCCTTTGTGATAGGCTCCAGGCCAGGGGGCTTTTGAGGGGTAGCCTCTTTGACGGTGAAATGCCGGAGAATTGAGGCTCCCCTCCACCCCGACGGTCCAGTCGCTGAGTGGCCTTTGGGAGCCAGTTTGGTATAGTGGTTAAGTGTGTGGACTCTAATCTGGGAGAACCAGGTTTGATTCCCCACTCCTCCACTTGCACCTGCTGATGTGACCTTGGGTCAGTCACAAGCTCTGGCACAGCTGTCCTTGAAAAAGAGCAGTTTGTGTCAGAGTTCTCTCAGCCTCACCCACCTCACAGGGTGTCTGTTGTGGGGAGGGGAAGGGAAAGGAGTTTGTAAGCCACTCTAAGACACCTTTGGGTAGTGAAGGGCAGGGTATAAATCCAATCTCTTCTTCTTCTTCTCTTCACAAGCTGGCCTGACTGGGACAAGCGCTGGAGATCGAGCGGAATGGCGTATTAACCGAGCGTGGTCAGAAAAACTGACCGACAATGAACGTGAGTTCTGAATAAAATGGAGTACTTTAAAAGCGATTCCCCCCCCTCTGCTGATAAAAGAGACTGCAAAGAGGGACACCTCTTATGTGAATTAACTGCTAAGCGACATGATGGGGGAGAGGGGAGGAAACAAACTGAATGTGTTTTGAGAGACTTATCTGACTTGCGACATCGTTGGGCGAGTTTTCCGAGTTGGGAAGAAGCAGCAGAACTGTAAACAAAATGGCAAAAATGGCAGCCCAGCAAAGAAAGTTTAAAACAAAACCACCAGGCAGCCAGAGTCCAAAACCGGAAGAGGGAACAGATGTCATTAAACTCCTGGCGGATATGCTTAAGCCGGTGATGGAACAACTCGATGGTATTAACCAGCAATTGACCGTGATGAACAAAAACTTCGCTGCACAGCAGCTCCAGCTGAACAAAACGGAGAAAAAAGTGGAGTAGGCAAACGAGAAGATTAAAGAGATAGACACCACAAGCAAGAAGTTGATGAAAAGAATGGGAGAGGTGGAAATGAAGCAAAATTGTCAAGAGAATCGAGTGTTGCAGCTACAGATGGAAAAAGCAAACATGATTCTCAGGTTTCAGGGAGTTGCTGAAACGGAACGGGAGGTGTCATCTTTAAGATCAACGGTAGAAGAGAGAAGATAGACTCCACCTTTAAAGCTAAAGAATTTTTGCGCCGTCAGCTGGGAACAGATGAAGAACCCAAAGAGGAAGAAATGAAGTCTAATGACTCTGCTACCTCTGGAATGGAAAAGGACTCTACTGCAGAAAAGGATGCAGGACCTGCCAGAGTTATATATGATTTTAGAGACAGAAAGCCAAAGTAAAGGCAGAAGGACTTGGAAAATGGCCTTTTGAAGCGAAGAATAAGAAGATGATCAGAGCCTTCTCTCATAACAACAAAATAACATATAAATAGCGAACTGTTATAAGCAAGAACTCTACAAGTATATTGTGATACTAACACTCGTTGTACTAAAATTTTTATTAACAGTGAAAAGATCTCCTCCTCTTGGGGTTTTATAGTGTGGTTTCCTTTCCTTTATCCCTAGTTGTAGTCCCTTTCCTAATATTTCTTTGCAGTTTTGTAGTCTATTGCAAAATAAAAATATCCCTTTGGGGATTAACCCCCCCCCCCACCGCTGCCTCATGTCATGGATTTTCCTTGAAGTAACATGATACTCTTCTACAATTCTTCCTCTTTTCTCCAGTGACCTCCTCTGCCATCAGCCCTTTCATTTTACTGATCTTTTTAAAAGTTCTCACTAGCAACTTCTTTGTCTCCACCCATAACTAGAGACCCTTACTCACAATACAAAATTAACAGTTCCTGTTAAATAAATTAGTTATTTGAATCTAAGTTCTCCTCATCATTCTGATCTCTGATTTGTTTAAAGATTTAAGGAGCTAGTGGGAGCTGATGTGCACTTAAAGCAAAAGCAAGAGATTTGTATGCAAAACTCAAATGTAGACCTGATAAGCACAGTGACTGTTTACAACAATTGGTGATAACACAAGTCTTCCTAGTTTGGCTGTGCTAATTTAACACTCGCAGCAAGAGAAAATCTCTGATATCCTTGATATAAAAGAAGACTTTTGATAGACACCTTTCTCCATCAAAATCAGTTATTTCTCAGACCTCCCACTCAGTCTGAATTCTATGACTCCGTCCTTTCCACACTTGGATCTCATCCCTGGTTTTATCAGAGTTCAACTCGCAACACAAATACCTTGCATTTATCCCTGGTTATAACAACATCCGTTTATCCCAGGACAAGTGTGAGGCGAAACTGGGGTGACCTCAATGTAATGTGGAAACAAAAAATCCCCCAAGATAATTATGAACTCGGGGTGAACTAGGGGTGAACTCGAGTGTAGTGTAGAATGTAATTTTGGGGACAAGGTTGAACCAGGATTTAAGGTCTAGTGTGGAATCACTCAGTGTGATAAAGAACAATTCTGGGGTGTAGATCTAAGAAAAGTATATGTTTATGTACATGGCCAGTCAACTGTAAATACAACTAAGACAATGAAGAAGTAGTAAAATGGCACTAGAGCAGCAATATTTGGCAGTACAAAAGGAGTCTTCCCATTATGGATGTAGATGCTGATAGGTTTGCTAAAGCAGAGGTGTGTGTGGGGGGGGGATGGCTACATTGTGAGTGCTGTCTCTGGGAAAGAAAAGCTCAAACCAAATAATCCTGTCCATTTATTCACTCAAGAAGAACTCTAAAGAGCTTTTTAATTGGGAACGAGTAGCACTCAATCCCCATGTGGTACCCCAATGCTCTTTATGATTTTGAAAGAAAACAAAAATAACAACAGAGAACATGACTGGAGAAACCAGGGTCAATGCTACATTCAGCCTGGAAGCTCATTAGGTGACCATTCACTGTCTCCCTTAGCCTAATTTACCTCATAGGATGTAAGGAAAAAGGTGTGTGTGTGTGGGAGAAAACATGTTCCTTAGTTCCTTAAAGGAAGCATGGGATATAAACGTGAGACATGTGAAATAGTTAGGAGGAAGATAAAGCTCCATGAACTTCTTAAAACAAGACCTGGATTGATGAGCAGCACTGTGGCTACAATCAGGTGACTTTATTCTTCTCCACCTGGGATAAAAATGTCTAAATTTGCCTTCCTCTAAAAGTGCAGCATTTCTTGACAGACTTCAATTTGCAGTTCCTTTGCAGAAAGTGTTGCTTGATTTCCCATCTCTGTCATATATTGGGAAGCAAAAAACCAAACTCTGAAATACCTTAAAGTTTAAAACTCTTTTGTGTTCCAGAAATGAACGCAAGAACTATCTTGTTACTTTAAACATATTATGTTACAGCACAGGCAATAGCTACATTTCAAAGGCAATGTATTGGTTGAGATGTGGCCTGGTGGTAGAGCATCTGCTTTGCATGCAAAAGGTCCCAAGTCTAATCACTAGTGCCTCCAGTTAAAAAGGATCAGGTTGGTAGTAGATCCTGGAGAATCACTTCCTGTCAGAGTAGACAATAATGACCTTGATAAACCAATAATCTATTTCAGTATAAGGCAGTTTCTTGTGTTCATGTGAAATACAGAGAAAATGAGGCCTTCCCAAAGATGCTAATGGAGACTGAAATCTCCATTAATCAAAAAGCATATTGCATTTCCCTTTTAAAGATCCCATAGTGGACCATACAGCATGACAGCTCCAGTGTGATAGTGTTTTTGTGGGTTACGTGATCTTTGTGAATCCAGATTTTTATGTACTGTTTCATGCAGCTATTTAGGAACAGATTCAGATCATCTCTAAACCTCCAAATGCCAAAAGGGGGAGTGACCAGTGATTTCCTAAGTACCTAGACGAGTCTAAAACGTGCTTGCTGGCCTGAAGACACATGATAGAGGCAAAGTTGCTGAATCTATTCAAGTTTGCATGTTGTTAGTACTAGGGAAGCTTCTGGATGCTGACTAGACAAAAGGTGGGGTAGAAATGAAAGCAAATTCATCTGCACAGCTCCAACATTAGTGTAATAGAGTGTCAGGATACATTGTGGGAATTCAAATCCTCACACTGCCATGAAGTTTACTGGCTGACCTTAGGGCAGTCACTGTCTCATACTAATGTAATTTACAGTGTTGTTTTGAGGATAAAATGGAGGAGAACCACGTAACCCACTTTGAGCACCTTGGAGGAAGGGTGGGATAAAAATGTACTACATAAAAATGTCCTTAGATAAACATTTATTAATTTGCCACCATGGCTCCAATTTCCTTTCCTTTCCTGCAATAAAGGCTCTATGATGCATAAATCTTGAGCAGTGAACAGTATCAATTTACCAGTGATCACAAGATACAGTAAATGCTGCTCATTTCTGATGAATCCAAGTCTGCCTAGACCATTGGAATCAAAACCCCTTTCCCCTGTGGAGAACGGAGTAGGAATCATGCAAGAGAGGGAAGCGGACTGGAAACCAGGGTACTTCATTCTGTGAGGGATTTCTAATCTAGATCAAGAAGGAAAGCATGTTTGCCATGTTTTGTGTATTAGGGAGGGTTTCTGTGTGTTCAACAGTTAAATGTTAGAAATTCAACTGACAAAGTTCCCCTCATTTCTACAGCCTGCCAATCTGATGCAGTAGTTAGAGTGTTAAAGGATGCAGCTCACTGGTAGAGCAGAAGTTTAACACACAAAAAGCTGAATCCCTGATTTCAAAAAGTAGTGCCAGGTAAGACGTTTTCCTCCTGGCGACCCCGTCCGGGGAACCCCTGCCAGTCATCAGTTTAAAATAATGCTGAACTAGACGGACCAACGAGCTGAAGGCAGCCTCGCATATATTCATCATATCCAATGCGTAGGAATGGAATAAAGATGCATCGGCCGAGCTGCAGTCTGATGAGTAAAATATTGGTAGGAGGGCAAAATGCTAGAACTGTTTTTCTCACAAGGGGTTTTGGTACAACCCCAAAGAAAACATCGTTATCTAAACAGATTCCGCCAGGCTTTTATCTTTTACAAAGAATGGTTTTAAATTAATTTCCCTTCCTCCCGAAATCACTAATTTCCCCTAGCCCAAACGGATTATAAGAATAAAGGGCCGCGGCCCCTTTAAAAACAAAGATTGCTGCCGATCATTTGCTAGCGAAACAAAAGGGAGAGTCAGCCACAGCGTGCATTTCTTTCCGCCTTCACTGTTGGGGGCCCCGGGGGGGGGGGGGGGGGCTGGATTGCAGCGCCTACCTCGACAGGAAGCCTGCCCGTGTTGCGCTGTGGCACCACCCTCTATAGGGGGCAGTGGCTGTGGACGGCCCTTGGGAGCCCCTCTTCCTCGCACCGCTCCCGCTCCACGTGAATCCGCGGCGATGAAAACAAAGGGACCCCTTCCCTCACCCCCGATCTATTGCGATTCGCTGAAGAACAGATCGGGGAGAGGGGCACGTGTATAATTAACACTACACATACGTATGCACAAGATGCGTGAATTAAAGAGTTCCGGCCCCAGTCAGGTAAAGAACACATCTGAGTTGTAATTTAAAAGGGTGGGGGGCTTCAGCCATTGCCAGTGTAGTATAGCAGTCACAGTGTTTAACTGGAACTTGAGAAACCCAGGTTCAAATCCCTAGTCTGCCGAGAAACTCCCTTGGTAAATGTATACCAGGCACTTGTCATCCTGACCTACCTCATAGGGATGTTGTGGGTATAACAGCTCCTTTGGAGGAAGGCGGACGAAAAATATCTAAATAAGACTTATAGGTAATCTTGCCCAACAAACGAGAGGGTCATATGCTTCTTGAACTTTTCACGGTCTTGGAACTACCCGCGTGCCGTGATCTTCTTCCTACCTATCGTGCACAGTTCCGGCAAGAGCAAGCAGGGATGATATTCTTATATTGGAACTCTTACCAAGTACGTACATTTTAGACGTGTGTGCGCCCGCGCGATTGGAAAGAGAACCCCCCTCCTTAGTCTCTTCTTCTCGCCACATGCACGAGAAGCTCTTAAAGCAAAATTCCCCTGACGCTCAGCTCGCTGCCGGAAAAGTTTCTTCTGTAGGTGGGAGGTGTGGCTTTTCTGTCTGTACCCCTCGCAGGCACAATTTGCATCAAATACTTCATCGGGACTTCCTGATTGCTTTCTATTGGCTGCAGGTAGAGAGCTGTAGGAAAGGGAGAGAGTGTCAGTGGGAACTCATGCAAATCTCTGATCGATCCTCCCTTTTCTCTCTCTCCCCCCCCCCCCCCCACCCCCACACCCTTCACTTCAACCCGCCCTGCCTTCGTGGTGTTGTCGAGCCGAACCGCGTCCAGGATAAGCATAAGCACGTGCAAACCGGGATCTCGTGCTTGATCTCTTCAATCTTTGTTCAGTGCACGCCGTGTGGAAGAGCCTTTGCACCGTTCGTTCCCGACATCCCGCCAGCCACATGGTGGAACTCTTAGTGGGCAGATAGGAGCCAAGAAGAAAAGGCATCGGGGGACAGGTCGTTGGAATCATGAATGAGATGTCCAGCTTCTTGCACATTGGGGACATTGTCTCCTTGTATGCCGAAGGGTCGGTCAATGGCTTCATCAGCACTTTGGGGTGAGTGAGCAGCGCTCTTTCTCAGCGGGGGAGGGGGAAATAAGTCCTGCCTCGGAAATGAGTTTGGCTGCTGTTCTCAAAAGGAAATGGAGCTGTTTCTGAGGTGGAGGCTGAATTACTTAGCCGGTGAAAATCAGCAGGGCATCTTCGCCGGCTGGAAAGGAATTGGGAGCAGTTCTAAAGCATCCAAGAGAACTGGACTGATAACTTTGGGTCTGAGGCTGAAGTTGTTCTGAAGTTCTTGAGGGTGCCTGAGTACTGCTCTGTCACTACAACCTTAGAATTGTTTGTATGCACACACAAGCATTTAATCAAATGGCACTTGGGAACTCGTTGTCCTGTGAATTTGATAGGGGCAGGTTGAAGGTGAGGGGATATACTTAAGAGTGTGATCAAAGCTGGATCCGAGTTACCCGTAGCTGAGATGTCTTCCTGTTATGGGCTGCAATCTGGTTCCTAACCAGCAGGGGGCCAGGTTGCATGACAGAGACAGCCAGGTCACTTTGGTTGAGCCTCTTGAGAGGTGTTTGCTGTGACATCTTAGAGACTTGGGGCTGGCTCATGTGTTTTTAGTCTATGCATGTTGACCTAGCACTTCTTGGGCATGTATTCACATGAACATGTATAATATGTACTGAGTGGTTCTGGGTATAATTAACAGACATTCACATGCCTTGGGCCATGGAGAAAAAAGCATCCTGATAGTTGTGGGTCACTGGGGGTGGGGGGTGGGGAGGTATTTGTGAATTTCCTGCACTGTGTAGGGGGTTGGACTAGATGACCCTGGAGATACCTTCTGACTCTTTGATTCTGTTATTCTGTGATGCCACCTGTTTATGCGATTGCCTGATTAACACATTTTGTGTACATCTGAAAAGCTGTGTACCTGTGAAAAGTCAGGGCTGTTTGCATGGATACGATGGATTGAATGGACCAGCCCTAAAGGGGGCATTATTAATGGCAAAGGCATTCATAGGCAACAACCTGTTTTTTTCTGTTACACAAAGTGATATTTTACTTGTCCCCTCCATTGCTTTCCCTGCTGATTCCCCCCCACCTCCCTGATATTCAAAACTCATGGTACTTTGGATTTCACCCTGCCATACGTGGCCCAGTAACGTGGATGTAATTAATATGACTGGTATTGTAGAAACTAATGCTAATCTCCAATGAATAGAAACTCTCTGCTTTTGCTTTTCTTTAGAAAAGCAATCTGAATCATGAACTATAGATGCCTTTCCTTGAATCACCATGGCCTTGCCTATTTTATGCTGTCTGATCTCAATTATCTCTCCCTTGTCCCTCCTTTCTTAAAACTGATAGGTTAAAAGTGAAGCGATCTTCTGCTTGGACTGTAACCCTTCAGTGCAGGGACAGTGTCCCTTCTGCGTTCTGTGCAACACTTAGTGCATGGCTGGTGCTTGCTAAATGCTAATTGACAGCTGTGAATCGGTGCCTGCAAACTGTGATATAATCCTCCAAGTAGCTTGTTGGCATACAGTATTCAGTTGCTGCTAAAGGCTGCCGTCCCGCTGTGCTAATTTCTTCCTAGCTCTGGTGGGCCCTTTACATCCTCAGCAACTCTAAGTGTTCCCTGAGAGAAGAAAAGGAACAATAATGCTACTGACTGGATGTGGGTAGATCATTGGTTTTTCTCTGCCTGACCTTACTTTGAGGTGTGTGGCTTGTTGAACCCAAACTAGTTAGGATGCCTGTAAATTCTGAGTGGCAGTCAACTCAGCTCCGATGCTGCCTCCCACCACTCGCAGCATCAAGCCATTCTTTTCTGTCAGCCCTCTTGTAGTTAGATGGCAGAGCCCTTTGTGGGTTACTTTACCAGCCTGTTTACATGGATGCTTGCTATGCTCCTGCTGTGCCTTTATGTGATCAATGGATGAGAACAGGGGTGTGTGTGTCTCTTTTTAGAAGAAATGAAGTGGTGGGGATGAATGGTGTGTTGACACTGCTGCTACTTCCATGCAGATTGCCAAACAAACAAAACAGAACAACCCTCTGTGTTTGTGCCAGTCTATGATGCAGATGGCAGGCGGTCCAGCACAAAGCACAGGGAAGAGTCTCCATACCAGATGCACACTGGAGACAATTTAATAAAGACTAGAGGAATTGATGTAGGTGGACCTAAGCTGCAAAAGTAGCAAAGAGCAAGAGTCCAGTAGCACCTTAAAGACTAACAAAATTTGTGGCAGGGTATGAGCTCTCGTGAGTCACTGAAGAAGTGAGCAGTGACTCATGAAAGCTCATGTCCTACCACAAATTTTGTTAGTCTTTCAGGTGCTATTGGACTCTTGCTCTTTTCTACTGCCACAGACAAATTAACATGGCTACCCATCTTAGGCCCCGGGCACACGGGCCGGATATCAGCGGTGGGGGGGGGGAGGCATGGCTAATTGCCCCAGCACAGTTTGATCTGTGATTACGAGATCAGGTGTGGCCGGAGGCACGGCATGGGTCCTTCCTTTGGCGCCAGTGGGTAAACAAGGAACCGGAGGGGAATGCCGCGCGCCAGCGCGATCACACCACGGGCATCTGGAGACAGCTCGTGGCAAATGTTTACTAGTACCTTGGAGGTACTAGTTTTTAAATGCGCATTGTCAGCGGTATGCCACTGGTGCGCTCCACTTCCCAGATGTTAGGGTGTGATTGCACCCGGATAATCCGCCCACCTTCCGTGCCTCTCCCGCGGGAACTTTGCAGTGTGACCGGGGCCACCATTTATCTCTTAAGGAGCAAAAGGCACTGTTCTCTGAAAAGTGGGTCTTCTGTGTTTGCTCTTCTCTTAGCCTAAGTTGGGGTGGTGGAAAGTGCCATCAAGTCACAGCTAAATTATGGCGACCCTGTAGGGTTTTCAAGGCAAAGAGACATTCAGAGGTTGTTTGCCATTGCTTGCCTCCCTGTCGCAACCCTTGGTTGGTCTCCCATCCAAATACTGACCAGGACCGACCCTGCTTAGCTTGCTCAGCCAAACACTTAAAGGTAGAATCCCTGTGCCTACTGGTGTTGGGTTATTATGCTACCTGTATAAAATCACTGTAACATTATTTGTCCCTCACAAAGGACAATGTAAAATATTAAAGATACTGGCTAGGTAGATGCTTTTCTCAGTACAGAATGATTCATATAAACAGTCACTTGCTAATTGTAGCCAACTATCTGCATGCATAAACAGAACACCTGATACATACATGGGTAATTGTAGAAGCATGTGCTGAGCTACACACAGGTAGTTGTCTAAATTCAAAGACAGGTGGGGTCCACATTGTGTTGCACAATTTGGCAGATGCTGTGGCATTTCTGTAGAAAATAATTTTGGTTACAAAATGCCAGAAGCTTGTATCTGATATATGTAGCCTACTATGAGTTTTAGCCAGAAGTGGAGACATGCACCAACTGAAATAGAAGCTCAGGCAGGCTTTGTGTCTGAGCAGCAGCCTGTGGCTCACTCTCGGTCATCCTCTCCCATTGCTACAACACTGTTGGCAGCACTTCTGAAGTTTGCAAAGATCTGATCAGCAACAGCAGAAACATAGTCTATGCCTGTCATCCCCTCCCAGGTCTGCACTGCTGCTGAAGTGGTAGAGAAATAGCTTGGGTCATTTGGGAAACTAAGTTCCTTGAGCTGGTTCTGTTTTGAGCACTAAAGTAAAGCAGACATGTTGAACCATGAGGAAAGTTGGGATTTAAATGTTTTCATCATTGTCATCATCATTTGCCCGTGGCATTCCCATCTCAGTGGCCAAGGATCCTATTTGTATGTAGGCTGCTAAATGTGGGCTTGTGTGAAATGTGAACAAATAACATACAATAAGAGAAATCCTAAGCGGGTCTTTTGGAAGTCTCATTTTATTCAACGAGGCTTGCTCCCAGGAAAGTATATTTTAGGATTGCAGCCTCTCAGTGCTATCTCAAACAGAGTTGCTCCCTGCTAAATGGACTTGGAAGGTGTTAACTCTGTGTAGGATTGGACTGTTGGTGTTCTAATAACTTGATTACTTGATCAGACCACAATTCCTTTGCACAATACATTGTTTTCTAAATCTTAAATTTTAATGCTATACAGTCTGGGATTTTGATGTAGAAACAGGCTCCTGACTGCTTGGAACAGGTTACTGGATTGAGGCAGTGGTTGAAAACAAACAAATTTAAGCAATAGAGACATGTTTTTGTTTGGAAAGCCCTCTTTGCTTTGTGTACCATGATTCATTTGATAGTCAAATAACCTACCGAGTTCAGAAAAGCTTCCAAGCTTTTCTGAGCCAAGTGAGCATACATGCAACATTCGTTCCACATATGTCTGGTTGGCACAAAAAAATTTGGAAGCTCCCCACTCATATATGAACTTTGTGAGGAGAGAGGGGTGTGGCTTGCAGTTTTGGAAGGAGAACTGCTATGAAAGCTGATGCTAGGATTTAACAAAACACCCTCGCACCCACAACAAGAAAAACCTCTTTTTAGTCTTTAAGGTACCACAAGACTCCTATTTATTTTTCCTGTGACAGACTAACACATCTACTTATCTGGAATTATTGCTGACAGAGAATCTGAATCATCCTGAGTGATGGAAACTGCTCTCAGGTGCCAAAACAGTGTAGCTGACATGTATAACAGAGGATTGCATCAGGGTATTGCCCGCACAGTGGACGGGATTGTTATCTTGCTTACTTCAAAAGTTACTCAATAAACCTAACAAAGTTTGAATTCAGTGGCACCTTTAAGACCAACTGAGTTTAATTCTGGGCATAAGTTTATGTGTGCATGTACCCTTTTCCAGACACATTGAAACAGACCTCTCCAACCATTACATATATAGGTAGACAGAGGGTGTGTGTGTGTGTGTGTGGGGCCCCTGGTTTTCAGGAAGGGCTAATTAGAGTCATGATGCATAAGTAACTGGGTGATAAGTATAGCAAAGATTGGATTAAAGCAGTTGGTAAGATCTGTGAATAGCAGCAAATTAGAATACAGATATGAGAACTGAGTGATTTAGCATGTGTAGTGAAATTTATTTATTTATTACATTTATACCCCGCTCTCCCAGCCATGGCCGGCTCAGGGCAGCTTACAACAGCATACAAACAACAATAAATAGTATAATAATAATAAAACCGTATAACAATCACAACATTAAAAGGTGCTAACAATAATAATCCAATTACCATTAAACAGATAACAGTTTAACATTACATCTGACATGGCGCTCAGACTTCTGTGCTATCCTAGTGGTCGAT
>NW_015160843.1:450178-450382 GCF_001447785.1 Gekko japonicus
TATGTATGTACTTTTTAAAAACACTAAATAGCAGTAAGCAATATAAGCAAAAACCCTCTGTGGTGCCCCCCCCTTCCCTTGGTGCCCTGAGCACATGCTTGTTTTGTTTAATGGTTAATCCAGGGCTGTCAGCATAATATAATGCCATAGAATCTACCCTCCAAAGCAGCCTTTTTCTTCAGAGGAACTGATCTCTGTAGTCTG
>NW_015160843.1:450838-454578 GCF_001447785.1 Gekko japonicus
AATAGGGCAGCCAGTGAAAACCTGCAGTTAATCAATTGTCTTGTAGCACTGTTGGGAATACACAGGTGCCCTTTGTAAAGCAGAGAAGACGAAAAATGCAGTTGTCCTTAAATTAATTAATAAAACCATTGCAATTCCATGGAGTCTATCTTCTCCATCTAGAAGGGGCTTAATGAGTGGAAATGGGCTGCTGAAGCTTTTTTTGTGGCATGGAGGTTAAATAACATCCCATTTATTTATTCGATTTTTATCCTGCTCTTTTCTTTGCCGAGCAGGGCTCAGGGCAGCTTCCAATAATTAATTCCATGAAGCCTCTATTGGAGGAACAGGACAGGCCTTCTCCAGACCAGCGGCAACTCTAGGCAGGACTCTTATCTTTCCCTTGGTACTCCTGTTGACCTCATTCCAGGAGATTCCTTAAATTCTAGTTGTTCAGTATGCCATGTTGGGGACACCTGCTAACCACAGGAAGGGGCACACTTGATGTTGCTGTGGTGAACACAAACCAGAGATGAGAATGTTTGTTTTCATTTATTTGAAATATTTGTATGTCACTTCTCTAAATGGAAAGAATTTAAGCGCTTGAAATGGAAGATATAAAAAAATGGTATTTCATTGCTTTTATATTCACTTTCTGCACAGGAATATTCAGTATCTTGATTTCCTTTACATTTTTCCTCGTTAGCCCCTCTGTGCACAGATGGCAAAGATCCTGTGTAGTGCAGACATCCCCCCCCCCAGCTTTTCTCCAAAGTGCCTGGGGCAGCATACATGGTTCTCGTTTCCTCTGTTTTCTAATTTCTGTAAGCAAATGGGCAGAGCATGATATCTTTGCCTCCAATTTGGTTGCCAAACAATTAAAAAAACTATTTAACTATTCAGTCTTTCTTCAATGAACTCGGTTGTTAACTTTGCCGGATTATACCTTTTGTGCATAAATTTCTGTTCTAGCTTATTTCTTGGCTAAGATCAGGGTTGAAAACTGGCCAAAAATTCTGAAATTACAAGGTTGGAATGGATGCAGGAGACAATTAAAGACTCCCTGCAGAAATGAGAGGGTGCTCTTCTGTAAGAGGGGAAAAAAAACCTGCTGGTGACCAAACATGTCAGGAGAATTGCCCCAAGGCTAAATAAAGGTTACACTCTTTAACCACATATTTTAGTAATGAAGGCTTTGCATGAATCCCATGGAGGAAGAGGCAGGTACGAAAAACAATGCTACCAATTAAAGCTGCGATCACTAAAGTGATTTTTTGACAGTATGAACGAACTCCTAAATTGGGAGGCTTGGTTGTATTGGTAGACTCTAGTCCTGATTTCGTGCTTTCCTTTAAACCCAGCTAGGAGTTAGTTACCATCCAGATAGGAGCAGTTATTGTATGACTTCAGTTAAAGTAGCTTGGCTTTTGCCATGGCCAAGGAAACGTCAGTTTGTATCCATGGGAGGTCACAGTTGCACATGCACATGCCATGCATTTTGCTGTGAAAAAGACTTTTTAAAGTGTAGACTTTGATTGGCCCATCTCACGCTGGACCCATACATGCATATTAGCAAAAATTAGGGGGATTGGATGGCATTTCAAAGGAGTGGATGGCAGATAGATGTTGTGTGTTAAGTACTGTCAGGTTGCTTCTGGCTTATAAGAACTCTATGAATTAATTACCTCCAAAACATCCTCAGATCTTGCACATTAAACGTCACTACCAAACCTATGATCCTCTTTTCTAATCACTGGCTGCTTCTTGCAGTCCAAGTTAGGTGGTGGCAGTAGCAGGGATAGGAAAATATGCCTTCCCAGAACCACTTTGGTACAGGTGTTTCTGCTATCCACAAACAGCAGAAACTTAAGTTGAATAGAGGCTAGTAAGCTGATAAATACAGCAATGCCTTGGTGTCTGTTTTTGAGAAGCTGTACAAAATGTTTAGAAATGAATGGATAATTCTAAGAAAACTGTGGGTGAGAATTGAGTAGTAGATATGAAATGAAGGTGAACTGAAGCTATATTGGGTCCCAGTGAGCATGATTTGGCAAGAGGAAAAGGGGTGAGCTGGGGACCGATCCTGGGTCTCACCGTGTTGATCAAAGGTGTCATCAAGAAGAAGAAGAAGAGATTGGATTTATACTCTGCCCTTCACTTAGAGTCTCATAGCGGTTTACAAACTCTTTTCCCTTTCCCTCCCCACAACAGACACCCTGTGAGGTAAGTGGGGCCAAGAGAGCTCTTTCAAGAACTGCTCTTCAAGGACAGCTCTGACAGAACTATGTCTTGCCCAAGGTCATTCAGCAGCTGCGAGTGGAGAATCAAACCCAGTTCTCCCAGATTAGAGTCCACGCACTTTAACCACCACACTACAAACTGGCACTACAAATCAAAAGTGTTATCTTTTTAAGATTTGGGAACAATATGGTGAAAATAACTGATTTTTTTGCATTCCAGAATTTTGCTGTGGAAGTGGCAGACTAAAAGTGCCATCTTAAGCAGAGTAACACCCTTCTAAGACCACTGAAGTCTATAGGCTTAGAAGGGTTAATTCTGCGTAGAGTTGCACTGTAATACTTATTAAGAATTTCTGTTATAGAATGTATTTGGGGAAGCACATGCATGATTTAGACAAATATTGCAGGCACACATATGAGGATTTGAATTATGATTCTTCACATTTACAATCTGCAGACTTGTAACCACTCCAGTGGGGCAAAACTATTCATGCTGTTGGTGAGGAAAGGTGCATGCAAACAACATGTCAGATAGGGAGTATGATTATGTGCAGTTTGCATGCACACTCTGACCCCGTCAAAGGGGAAGGGCATTGAGTCAACACTACTGAATAAGTGACTGCTATTTAGTTTTCAATCACACCTTTAGATAACCATTATTGTGGTTGCAGGTAGATTTGAAGGGTGGAGTTCTATGGGGCAGTACTCTGGAAAGGATGCCAATGTGTAATTTCCTTCTATATAACAATTAAAGTGCACAGTACTTTTGCTCCTGCAGGCATGGTTTCATGTGGTACTACCCTAGTATTAAGGAAGAATGAGTCCCGTTCCAGATGGCTAGTAAAGAAGGGTC
Organism: Gekko japonicus; assembly: GCF_001447785.1. Classification (NCBI taxonomy): domain Eukaryota; kingdom Metazoa; phylum Chordata; class Lepidosauria; order Squamata; family Gekkonidae; genus Gekko; species Gekko japonicus. The sequence goes on from NW_015160843.1 coordinate 453,911, forward strand.
AGAGACAAGTAATGGACTTGAGACTCTTGTTATAAACCTTTCCCTGTTGACAATGACTCCTATCTAGTATTCTGTAATGACTGCTTCTTGACGTAAATTAAATGGATTTGGTAGTATTTAGGTGTCAGCCTTGGCAAAGAAGAGAATTGAGTAAGCTGTTGTGGGAGGAAGTGCTGTTTTATCTCCTTGTGAAGCTGGAATACATTGATAGGACTAGAAAAAGTCCTCAGTCTTCTGAAGACTCATAGAATCCTTGTCCCGTGACTAATGTACTGAAGAAATATGATCATAGAACTGGCGGGCAGAAGAGATTTGAAGCTTCTTCTAGTTCAGCTCCCTGCACTGAACCAGGATTCTTCTGTGAAATCTTCACCTCCTCAAGGGATCTGTACTACTCATGGTTTTTTAATTGCTAAATCACATTCATGAATCATTTATTTATTTATTTATATTTGAATTTATATCCCGCCCTACCCCGAAGGCTCAGGGCTAGGGTTGCCAAATCCTTTTCGTCTTGCGGCGGGGGGCTCCTGGACGGCGTCCCTTGTGCGCGTGTGCGCACTGCATGCACGTCACCCGGATGTGACGTGATGATGCTGGGCATGCTGGGGGCGGGGCCACAGCCATTTGAGGGGAAAACATAGAGTTTCCCCCTCAAATGGCTGTGG
>NW_015160843.1:454955-476631 GCF_001447785.1 Gekko japonicus
GCTCCGTCTTGCAGGCCCTGCGGAACTGAGAGAGGTCCCACAGGGCCCGGATCTCTTCCGGGAGCTCCTTCCACCAGGTAGGAGCCGCCACCGAAAATGCCCTGGTCCTGGTCACTGCAAATTTAACATCTCTTGGGCCTGGGATTTCCAGGAGATGGCGCCCCCCCCCGACCGTAGTGCCCTTGGGGGAACATATGGAGAAAGGCGGTCCCTCAGGTAGGCTGGACCTGGGCCATAAAGGGCTTTAAAGGTCAAAACCAGCACTTTGAAGCGAATCCGGTACGCTATCGGTAGCCAGTGCAGCGCTTTCAGCGCAGGCCAAATGTGGTCCCTCATCGAGAGACCCATCAACAGCCTGGCCACAGCATTCTGAACTAGCTGCAGCTTCCGGACTTGCGACATTATATTATTTTCTGTTCTGTAGGGTTTAATGGACCCATACTCTTTTCCTTTCATTCTTATATTTCTGTGGCTTCTTTTTCTGTATCAGTTAATGGATGTTCCCTGTGTTTCAATGGGAATTTTTTCCTGACTGGATGACTTCTCCTAATATGATGTATAATTTGTCTTAAACTGAGTTACTGGCCTGAACTCTTGTGTGTGTGTGTGTGTTTTTCTCCCCTCACTCTGGCTAGTGCTTCTGTTCTTCCTGCTCCCCAGGTGTATAGCCTTGAACTTTCATTTCATTCTTTTCTCCCCCATTTCTTTTTTTTATTTAGGCTATGGAGAAATGCAGTCTACTTTGGACTATGTGACACTATTGAGAGTTTTGGGGCTACAGACCCCCCCCCATGCATTCCAATACGTTTTCCTGTTGGTACAAGGACAGGAAACAGGAACCTCATCCTGTTGATGGCACCCTGAAGGCCTGGGTGTACAAATGCTTCTAGCTAGCAGAGCACGGTCATAGGGTATCTCACACCCTGGCAGGAATGTGACACCTAGGAGGGGACAGCTTCTTGGGGATGCCAAATGCTCTCTTCTTCTGGAAAGGATAGGAAGAGAAGGATTGACCCACAGGGGGTGGCAGACACAGGAATGACATTCCTTGGACATGAGGAGAGTGGAGTCTATTTTAAGAAGCCTGTTCTAAGGAATAACTTGGAGGAAGGAGCTATCATAAGGACATAAGGGTATAAGAGAAGCCAATGCTGGATCAGGCCAATGGCCCATCTAGTCCAACACTCTGTCACACAGTGGCCAAAAATACCAGGTGCCACCAGGAGGTCCAGCAGTGGGGCCAGGACACTAGGAGCCCTCACACTAGTGACCCACCCCAAGCATAAAAAATACAGAGCATCACTTGCCTCGGAATCCCTATCTATATCTTGTGGCTAATAGCCACAGATGGACCTCTGCTCCATATGCTTATGTAATTCCTTCTTGAAGCCGTCCATGCTTGTAGCTGCCACCACCTCCTGTGAATTCCAAGTGTTAATCACTCTTTGGGTGAAGGAGTACTTCCTTTTATCCATTCTAACCCTACCACTCAGCAATTTCATGGAGTGCCCACGAGTTCTTGTATTGTGGGAAAGGGAGAAAAGTACCTCTTTCTCTACCTGCTCTATCCCATGCATAATCTTATAAACCTCAATCATGTTACCATGTGGAGTTAACAAAGAGCGGGTAGTTTGACTGACCAAAAGCTGTAAGCTTAAGAGCAGGGGTGGCCAAACTTGCTTAACGTAAGAGCCATATAGAATAAACATCAGATGTCTGAGAGCTGCAAGACATGAACAAATATTTTACACACATTTTTATTGAAAAATATGCAAATTTGCTTTTTTATTAACATTAAATGAGACTGCCAAAAATAAAAACAAAAGGGGTAAAAACAGATATTGATAATGATATTTATTTGTCCAATGATATTTATTTGTTTGCTAAAGATATGTATTTGTCTAAGAACGAGAGAAAGAGAGAGAGGTGGAAAGAAAGAATGAAAGAGGTGGAAAGAAAAAGAGAAAGAAAGCAAATAGATGGGGGAGAGGAAAGGAAGGAAGGGAGAAAAAGAGAAAGTGGAAAGAAAGCAAATAGATGGGGGGAGGGAGGGATAGGTGGAAAGAAAGCATCTTTAAATGCATCCTCCAAGCCTCCCCATGCCAGCTGTCTTGGCTTGAAGAAAGGATTTAAAGAGACAAATGTCTTCAAGCCTGCCAGCAGGGGTGGAAAGCTTTGAGAACGCATTTAAAGTTAAACTTGCTTTCCTTCTCTGCTTCCCCCTACCTCAAGCCTACCCAGGGAGGGGAACACTGGCTGGGGAAGGGAAGACTGATCAGGGAGGCATGCCTCCCCTTCACTTCCCCCAGCCGGGCGTTGCAGCCGGGAGTTGCACAATATATGTGCAAGAGCTGCATGTGGCTCCCAAGCCACAGTTTGGCCACCCCTGCTTAAGAGGAAAGAGCCTACCCTTGAATAACAGTCAAGGCCTAGATAAGGGACAGAAGAATACATGTACCTACCTTTCCTTTGTAACATTGTTTGATCCATTGATGTGCAAAGTGTGTGTGTGGACATTTTATTTTTAATTAAATAAATGTCATTCATTTCAATGCTGGAAGGTTGTTCTTTGTAACCATGATAAGCCCCACTTGAACATGTTACTATAAGGGCGCCAAGGGAAGTGAGGTGGTTGGTCAGTAGATCGCTAAATCCTTGGGAATGTGCAAGTGCAGTAAGATGTCCGTACAAAGGCTGGTTAGAGTGAAAGCAGAAGTTGCAGGCACTAGGTAGCCAGTTTGGTGTAGTGGTTAAGTGTGCGGACTTTAATCTGGGAGAACCGGGTTTGATTCCCCACTCCTCCACTTGCAGCTGCTGGATGACCTTGGGGAAGCTGTAGTTCTGACAAGAGCTGCCCTTGAAAGAGCACTCCAAGTGAAGGGGGGGGTATAAATCCAATCTCCTCCTCCTCCTCCTTCTTGCCTGTAAATGGTGACATTGACAGTGCTAGGAGTGCTTGGCACTCTTAGTGGAAAATCAACCAGTTGGGGACAGTGTAGATACCCTGAAAGGAGAAAGGAACCCCTCTGGGAGTTGGAGATACTCAGGAGAGTGGTGTACCACCAGGCAGAGATCCTGGACACCCCTAAATCTTCTGCCCTTTAGCATAGGGTCCCCCCATATTGTTGGGTGGATGTTTCTCCTTTTTCATATTGACTAAATTGGCATCCATTTCATTATCTGAGCCAGTTTAAATGGATACATTTTCATTTAAAATTTCATTCTGTTTGCCCCTTATAAATCGTCTCTTTTCTCTCCTAATTTACTTTCTGATTATCTTTTCTGTGTTGATCCTTTCCTCTTGGCGAAACCATGGATTCCTTCTATTTCACACCCTGGCCCTTCCTGGCTTCTTACCTCTTTCCTCTAGAGCTCACTGATATCTGACATCTGCAGCCATACAGCTAAGTACCTTGCCATTACCCTGAGCTATAAACACCAAACGCCATCTTACCAATGTAGCAGCGAAAATACTCATACAAAACAACGTTTTCCAAAAATTATGTGGTACAACGTGGGGTGTATCTGCTACAATGCTCAGCTTTGGGGTTGGTGTATAGTACTGCAGAATATGGTGCTTCAGTGTGGCTCAACAGCCCCCATGTCCACGAACTTGATGTCCAACTCCGACGTATTGGCTACCCACATTGTGTCACATTGCTCCCCCGCATCTCCGAAGACAAGATGCTCTTCTTTGTGAATATAGAAAGATCACTGAAAACAGAGTTGCCCATCTACACATGGCTGATGTGGGCCTATCTGACACCCAGCAGTAAGGTCTGCACAAATCCTGCAAGCACAAAATTTCAATCTAGGGAATGAACGGTTGTGGACATGGATGCAATCAGATTCACCCGATATACATAACCTGATAAACACCAATGAGAGGCCTGCAGGATTTGACTTGCCATTTAAGTATGGAAGACGGCAAAATAAAATATAAACAGGTTTTGGCAGTTGTGCAGACCTGTTGTTTAAATGGGGCAAAATACCAGGAACCAAATGTGATTGTAGCACAGCCCGCCAAACTGTTTTCCATCTGTCCCAGGAATGTGAGTGTCGTGCTTTCCAGGGAGATGTGACCGAACTCTTTGAACTCTCCCCAGCTGGGATTGAGTGGACTGAAAATTTAGATATTAGTATTTAGGGGGATTGCCCAGTTGGTCTGCATACTCATTGTATCAATTTGGTTATGTAATTTATATTATTATATGCTTCCTGTGTGTAACTCTGCCATATGATAAATAAATAACCTGCAGCCCTGCTTTCTTGCATCTGGTTAAATGGTGTTTGAAAGTCTACTGCTGAACCTTTCAGCTGGCATCTCTGCCTCTCTTCCCCTTTGCCTTTTGTGACTTCCTTCTGTCCTTATAGTCTTATAGTCTATGATCATCTTGTAATCATAAAGGAAGAGTTTGTTCTATTTAAAAATTCATTTACTATACAGCATCTACTTATCAAGTTGATCTGAGCAAGTGAAACTTGACACAAGCCACAGGAGAAAGGGAAAACTTCCCCAGTCTTCCTTCCCTTGGAAAACGTCTTATCAGGTCCCAAATGGGGTAATGTCAGATACACTGTAAGGTTTCCATTGGCTATTTTGTCTCCATGCAGTGGTTTCTGAGTCCTTTTTATGGATACATTTATGTGGAGAATGTCTTGTGACTGTAGCAGTGGAATTGTCCACATGATTTTCAGTTTCTACAAGACATTCTCTTCCTTGGGCTGCATCACCTAGAACCAAAATGGACTTTGAACCATGAAAATCAAACCTACTCATTTAACCTCCTTTATTGAACTGTGGTATTCAATCCATGGGTCTTAACCTTCAGGAGGGACATAGTCCATGCATGGGAACTCCTCAGACATTTTCTTTGTCTGTTTTTTGGAAGTACCTTCTACTAGTGTGCATGCATAGAGAACTAGAGTGCCATGCCTTCTGCTTTTCTGGGCATCCATGCCAAAAGGGACAGCAAGGCCAGATCAAGTCACTTTGGAGAGCTTTCACTTTTAGTATGAGCATGTTTAGAGACATCTCCCTTCCCTCAAAAGCTCTGTCTTGATTAGAGGTTTATGTAGGGTTGGGGGAGTGGACATGGTGGGGGGCAGTGTCACCGGTGTGATGATGCCACTTCTGGGGAAAACCCAGAGGTGATGGCGGGTAGCTCTAGGAATTGCTGGACATCAAAACCATAGCGTTCCTGGCAATTCCTAGAGCTACCTGCTGTCACTTCTGAGTTTTCCACAAAAGGGATGCCATTATGCCCATGATGCCACTGGGATTTATTCTGTTCTCTCTCCCCTCCCCCCCAAGTGACAGAAGCTTGGGTGGGGGGATTCTGTGCCCCAAATGAGGGGACGGCACCTCTAGCTTTATGTACTATGGCTAGTAGTGGTTCATCCTATACTACGCAAAACAGGCTTGCTTTCAACCCCCCCCCTTCATTCCAGTCACTGCTGCCCAGGCCAATGAATGTGGAAGGAACTCTGAGAAGGTATGGTGATTTTTGAGCTACTGAAATGTGAATGTACCTTTTGGGTTAAATGCATTCTGAGAAAGACCATTTTCTATATATAAATGGTTGCCTTGGGCACTAATGACTACACCCTCTGTTTGGGTAAGGTCAGATTTTTGGTATAGATATTTTCTGCTGGTATTATGGAAGTATAATAACAAAACGTACAAGTAAATTCACACTCCTTTCCTGTACAGACATAAAACAATGTTTATTACTTTTATCCACATTTCATAAGAATACATAAACAGTCTTACTTGGTTGGAATTGTGGGTCCATCTAGCTTTCAGCCTTTTCTCTGACAGTTTGAAAGGAAAAATAGGGTGGAACACCACAGAGCATGTAATGGAATATTGCGGTCCTTGGCAATTTGCTTGCAGCAATTTGAACAGAATTCACATACCTAATTGCAGTTATTGCTTGCTAATTTGAATGTTTAACATGATACTTGCATTAGAAGCAGCGATTGTTCATTTCTTCTTATTACCTCAGGCTAGGGTGACCGGATTTTGTGAGTGAAAAAAGAGGACACTGTTCACCAACAAGATTTTCTTTTCCTCAGACAAGTAAGAATTTCTTGCTTGCAAATGAAACAGGGCTGCAGAAATCACTCAGCCATTGTGGATGGAATGAGCTTACACACACAAACACACACAGAAAACTATTTATTAGAAATGAATGTATATAACGGCTTATTTTTACTGAAATGGCAAATTTGCATTGAAGCAGGAAAGAAATTACACAGTAAATGAATAACAAAAGAAATGCCTTACACAGTAAATGAATAACAAAAGAAATAAATGCCCCTGTTACTAACTTACCTATCACTATGCTTACAACACTAGTACCTGTATACCTATGATGAAGTGGCACCTGAATACTTGTTGGAAGATTTTATCTCCCTAAGTAGAGTTGGTTGTTCAAGTAGGTATTTGTAGAACTGAAGGTATGAACAAGTCACGTAGGTTATATTGCAGTAACAGAACAGCTTTTTTAGCTTCAATGGTAAATCTGTTCCTTTCATTTGTCTACTGGACATTCACTAAAGAAGATGTTCTCTCAACATTTGCATTATGTCCTGGAATGTAGAAGAAAAAAATGTGCTGTTTAAAGCAACTCAGAACTGGAGTCTACGTTGCAGCACTTTTGAAAGTATTTAACTAATTTGTCACTGACTGACACTTTTGAAGCTTTCATCTATTTGAGCACTTTCAGCAGAAGTCTTCAAGTTACAGAATAGGTCAAAACATTTTACATCATACACCACCATGTCTTGAGCTCTCTAGTAGTTTATGGTATGCTGGACATAATCAAATGAAAGGGTATTAGCTAAAGTCATCCAATAAAAATAGTCAAACTAATTTATTTATTTATTGCTTTCGGTTTATACCCCGCCTTGCCATTTCTGTCAATTTCTGCAAATATTCCAACCATATTTTCTACAAGTAAGAAACTTCTTCCATAAACAGACCAATTTCTTTCTCCAGTCCATCTTTCTTTCATTTGCTTAGGATCTCTTTTGTTTTCAGTGAAAAGAAGGCTGCTTCAGTTCTATGCTGCAACATTTGACAAACTGACCACAATACAGTGAAAACCTCCAAAATCAATTCTCCCTCTTTCTGTTTTCTGAATTTTTTTGGGTATGGAACATTGAAATTAAGGAATGTGTCACAGATACACTTCTGCTAAGTCATTTTCAAATAATTTCAGTATGAATGATGGATTGGATTGAGACAAAAGAAAAAAGATTTCACACCAGGAAACATCTGCAGTAACTGTTCTATGGTAGGAAAAGTGATAGCCGTCTTGTTCTGCTATGTTGACTGTAATTGTCTCTATATATCAATGAATCCACAGTAACTCTTGAGGTTTTCTGTTCTTACCATATATAGAGAGAAATAATTGTTAATTTCATTATGATGCATTCTATGTCTATAGACGGTGTCTTTGCCCCATGCTGTATACAGTTGTGAAGGATGTGTGCTGGACAATCAACACCAACTAATTCTTTAATTCATGCTTCAAGGCATGGAAGGTGTTTTGCTTCCAGAGTAATTGATTCCTCCAAAATTAATGTTTGTGTTGTCACCAGAGAATGCAACACACTTCATAAAGGAGGCCATGGTCTTTTAATGCTTGTGTTAACACAATCCACTATCCCTTTGGTGTGCTATTCAGCTGTATCAATTTTGGTTTAATATCATTAACTTTATGAAAATATTGTATCACAACAGGAAATAGGTTTTGTGACCCATGGTGTCTTCCTAAGTAGAATATTTCATTTAAGTCCTGAATTGCCATAGGAAGAGTATGGAGCTAGCACTCTATTAATAATGGTTTCAGCTTTTCTTCTCGCAGAGGAAATCTTTTTTTGCTATGTCTGATTCAGAATATATCACTTGATTTAATTTTGAAGAACAATCCCTAGACCTTTATGGTAGGTGATGTTTTACAGCATGAAATGACAATACTCCTTCAGTTGCTATAACTCGGTTTTCTATTTTGAATTTTGTTTGATAAAGAATTCACTAACCTTTGGGGAATTAAGACTTTTTTCTTGTGCTTGTCACTATTGACATGTGTTTCCAAATAATAACTTCCTTTGTTTGCCACAGACACAAAATTCTTGCATGTAGTGCATTCTGCTTCATTTTCATTTCTGCCATCACTGGAGCAAGGAAATTTTATTTCAGGTTCATGGCTAAGTTTACACTTTCTCTTTGGCATATTCCTAGTCATGAAGAAAAAATACAAGCTGCTTCATCTTCTGCCTTGCTGGTCTGGATATTCCAAAGGGCTTCTGTCCAGCACATGAGGTTGCTCACCAGCAGCAGAAGGCAGCAAATGCAATGAAAAGCCTCCCGCACACTCACATTCCAAGGGCAAGAGCTGTTAGCCAGAGCCCACCAAAGTGACTGAGTTCACACAGTTTAGGAATAATAAACAGGATACTTTACTTGGATTTGAGATTCAAGATGATTAAATCTTAAAGAGCACATGAACAGAAAGCATTAAGAACAGAAAGCATGGCCTTCAGTTCTTTCTCACACACAGGTAGAAGCTTCTAGTAAGGAACCCAAACATTATATCAAACTTGGTTGCCAGGTAACCCTGCTCAAACTCATTTTCTGCTAGGCCTCTAACTATTTCTAGTCATGATCCACTGCTATTTCACAGCTAACAAGAGCAACACCAGGAATGTCCAGGACCCCTGCCCTTGCTGGCAGTGTTCAGGGACTCTGTACAATTGCTACGGGGAGGGAAGGAGTATAGGACATGGAGCAAAGCAGTCCACAGACCCAAGAAAATCCCAATACACAACAATGAAATAGGAAGTTCTATTCAAAATGCATACTAGGAAGCAGTGCTGGGGGCTATACTGAAGCTTTTCTCCACTGGGGGACTGTAGGGCAAAATAGGATCAGCCTCCCGTCAAAAAAAAGAGAGGACATTTTTATCAATTTTTTAAAAAGAGCCCAAAAGAAAATGAACATAAAAAAGAGGACATGTCCTCTAAAAAGAAAGCATCTGGTCACCCTAACTTAGCAATTATTTCAGAATAGGAGTTACACTTTGAGATGATAAATATGTGGCTTAGCTTGGGTTTTGCTTCCCAGTTTGGTAAACTGAACTATCATCTAAAAGACAATTTGCACATGCTTATAGTTCACTGCTATGGTGACTCAAGTGGTTAAGACAGTGAACTACAGACCAGAAGGTCGGTAGTTCAGCAGTTCGAGACACAAGTGCCGCAAGACAGAGTGAGCTCCCATCTCTGGCCCCAGCTCCTGCCAACCTAGCAGTTCGAAAGCAAGAAATTGCAAGTAGATAAATAGGTACTGCTTCGGTGGGAAGGTTACAGCGTTCTGTGTGCCTTGGCATCTAGTCACGCCGGCCACATGACCATGGAAAAGTCTCTGGACAGTGCTGGCTCTTTGGCTTGGAAACGGAGATGAGCACCTCATCCCTAGAGTTGGATTCAACTGGCTTTTGAGCAAGGGAAACCTTTACCTTTACCTATAGTTCACTGCATAGTAGGGTTGCCAGGTCTCCCAGTATGATGGGAGATGTCTCAGTGACAACCCTTAACTCCCACTAGTGCTTGATAGTTTGTGTGTGTGTGTATGTGTGTAGAGTACTATAAAGTTACAGCCAACATGGCAACCCCATAGGATTTTCAAGGCAAGTGATTAAGCAGAGGTGGTTTGCCTTCCTCTGCAAAGTCTTCTTTGGTGGTCTCTAGTACCAACCTTGTATAGCTTCTGGGATCTGATAAGATTGGGCTATACTATACCATTCCACATCCCCCATTCGATAGCTTGGTGGGACAAAATGAAAAAAAAATCATCAGTTCAATGGTGTTATGGCTGGGAAACCAGGAAGTGATTTCACACCACTCTAGGAATGGACAGAAATACTATTTGCTGATTTTTTGAGTGAGGTGGTGTAATTTCTGGGTTCCCACTGGAAGTGACATGATACTACCATGCTAACAGTACTCCCCATGTCCCCACCAAGTCTCCTGCCAGGTGTCAGCTACTTGTGGGCAACCATACTCTGCATATCTCACTATATTATAAAGCTGATTTGGGGTGGCCCCTGGCCTATGTGGTGGTGCGAAGAAATGCGCTCCCTCAGCCATTGACTCACCAGCTGCCGCACAAGGCTACTGGCGTGCCATTGGCTGGGGGGTGGGGAGGAGGAACGAGCCTAGCTGCCTTTGGCTGCTCACAGCTGGAATGGGCGGCGAGCAGCCGGTAGGGAGACTGACGAGGCCGGGCGAATTGGACAGCTGGCCCTTTGCTTGCTCACCTTTTCCCCCAAGCCTACTCAGGCCCCCGCTCACCTGCCGCTGCGCCCGGCTGCACAGACGCCTCTAGCCACCCTGACCCACCTTTTCCCCCTCAACCGCCACTGCGCCCGGCCACACAGACACCTCCAGCAGCCCCGACCCACCTTTTCCCCCCAACCGCCATTTACATCCCTGGTTAGCCTATGAGCAGGCGGGGGCTGCAAAGAGCCACACGCTGCTTCCCTACCCCACCGTGGCGTGGACCAGGGGAACCGCGGGCCCAGCTTGGGGGGTTTCACCTGTGCCCCCACCATCCCTTGCCTCCCGCCGTGCACCCACGGAGATCGCTGATGGGGGAGACAGCCGCTCTGCGCTTCCCTGGGCCGCCGCGCTCTGGCCAAGGGAGGCCATGGGCCCTGCTGGCCAGGTGGGTTTGAGTACCGCTGCTGTTCCCTGCACTGGCCCCAGTCTCGCTGGGCCGGCGGTGCCCCCCACTGAACTCAGGGAGGGGGGGAGATGCCTGCGGGAAAGCTAAGCTAGCCCGTGGAAGGAGAGGCGGCTTAAACCTCCTCCACTTCCCTCTAAGAGCCGGGTTCCTCGCCCTCCCCGCGGCCAAGCTGAGCAAGCTCGTGGGAGGAGAGGTGGCTTACACCCCCTCCCCTTCCCTCTCAGAGCCGGGTTCCTTATGGGCGGGGGCCACCAGTGGCGGGTGGGAGAGATGAGGACTGTGCCTGCATGGCCGATTTAGCGGCTGTTGCATTTACAGCTGCAACATGCCTTCTTCCTAGTACACCATAAGGTGAACATAGTGGTACTTGGCATTCATATGACACTTTCAGGGTGCGTTCAGATGTGGCGTTTCAGCCGGCATAAACTGCACTGGTTACAACCAGTGCAGTTTATGCCGGCTGAAACGCAATCACACTTACCTCCTGTCTGCGGAGCCTATCGCTGTATGCCCGTTCACACACAGCGGGCATCAGTGGGTTTTTTTTAAAACTCCGTTTGCGTATGCACATAGGCAGCCATCCACAGAATGGTGATCTTCGCGCATGCGCAAAACACCCCGTCCAGAAAAGCATGCCCTGAAGAGAGGACTTACCTTTAAAGTTTAAAGAGCAAACTGGCCTCCCTGAGGTTCCGGACTCCTCTAAAACCTTAAACTAAGGACCTTAAACAACAAACAAACAAACAAAAACCCACGCCGGGGCGAAGCTTCGCCCAAGCGCACATCGCCGACCTAACATAAAAAATGGCAGGCGAAAAACAGAAGACTTGGGCTTCTGAACGGAAGTGGCTCTACAACGGCGGAGAGTGATCAGACCCCGGGGGGTAAAGCGCTTACAACCGTTGCACTCAGGATACCACCACTTGGGAACCTAGTGGCAGAATACAACAGTTTAAAGCTCTTTGCAACGGTTAGGAACGGAAGGCAGATGTTCTACGTGTGAACGCCGGTAAGTACACCGATTCCAACTGGCACTATACCATTGTAAACGCCCCGTCTGAACGCACCCTCAGTGTTCTAAGTGTTTTACACAATTTCAGTGGGATCTTACAACTTCTTTCAACTGTGTGAAAATTATTGCTCAATCCAATGAAGACTTGTTCTGTTGAAGGAAGGCATCTTTGGTTGGAGCAAGGCTGTTTAGTGGAAGGGAGTGTAGGATCCAACTTACTGTTTTTCAGGGCCGAGCTATATAATACACCCAACATACGTGGCTTCATGGGTGTGCAACAAGACTCACAGTCAGATGTACATCAGGGGAACTTAAAAAGCACTTGTTCACTTGGCACTGTGAGGGAGTGTTGCGAGGGGAAAGAAGGAGCTTCTGTTTTTCTCCCACCCTGCTTTTGACAACAGAAAGGGAAGCTGGGGAGGATTTACACTCCTGTTCTCTGGTTCCATGTGCTGTAGGAAGGATACATGGAGCCAAGAAAAGGGGTGAAAAGTACCCAATGACCTTTCTGCTGGCAGAAGTGGGGTGGAAGAGAAACAGATAAGCTCCTTCTTCCCCCTTGCAGAATCAACTTTTGTTATATTAGCTGTTCTGTTCTTCGCTGCAGGCATCTCTGTAAGAAATAAAAAAGTAATATTATGGCTTTTATAAGGACCAACCAAAATATCACAAAATGTTTAACAAGGTTATGGATTCTCCAGAACTCTTCAATGGGATTGGATATTTTGTACAGAAAGAAAACAAACCGAAGATGGGTGCAGACAAGGAGAGAGGGGGAAAAATGTTTCAGGACTATGGTTGCCAGCCTCCAGGTAAGATTAGGGGTTCTGGATTTACAGCTGATCTCCAGATTACTGAGATCCAGGGCTATTTTTGGGCAGGAACGCACAGGAACGGAGTTCCGGCTGGCTGCAGAGTTGGCCATGCCCAGTACTGCCAAAACCTCTGCATGCACGGCTACAGAGGGAAGGCCTGGAGAGTGACCCTCCCGGCAACTCTGAGGCAGGCGGGCCAAGGCGGCCGCTGGAAGGATTTAAATGCCTCCCCGTGCCTTCCATGGCCTGTCCAAGGGCCAGCTTGCCCGGGCTCCCTGCAGTCGTGGGGCACCTGGACAAGCCAAGGGAAGGCATGGTGGTGTGGCCTAATATGCTAATGAGTTTCTGCTATTGGGTGTGTCCTATTATGCTAATGAGTTCCTGCTGGGCTTTTTCTACAAACAAAACCCTGCCGAGATCCATTCTGCTGGAGAAAACAGCCACTTTGGAGGGTGGGTTCTATGACATTATATGCAGCTGAGATGATTCCCTTCCCCAAACCCCGCTCTCTCCAGGCTCTACTTCCAAAATCAACAGGAATTTCCTAACTCAGTGTTCGTTCTCCTACTCAGAACATGGCCTGCAACGATTCAGATTTAAGACTCTACAAGAAGCAGACTTCAGTCTTTTCATCATGCTCTGAAAATCGTTCCTCAACTTTTTTTGGATTTGTACTGTATCTCATGAGAGTCAGCCCTCATTAGGGTCCGCTCTGATTAGCACTTGGATGGGAGACCACCAAGGAAATCCAGGGTCCCTACACAGAGGCAGGCAATGGCAAACCCCCTTTGAAGGTCTCTTGCCTTGAAATCCCTGTGGGGTTGCCATCGGTCAGCTGTGGCTTGATGGCCCTTTCCACCACCATTAAACATTCAGCCTGTTAGAATTCTGGAGAACTCAGTACTTTGGACCTAATAAAAGTTATTGCATGGCTTCTGTTATTCATTGCAAGGAACTCTTCTTCTTCATTCTGTATATGGAGAGGGACCAGATGGAAAGGAGGAAAGAAGAGGGAATGTAGGCAGGTGAAGCTTGTTCAGGGTCCAGATGAGTTGCACTTGATGACCTTTCCTCTTTTGTACATCTTGGTTTTAAAAATATTTGTTTTTAAATACATCTCTTCTCTCTTGGTGGTTTCCCAGGTAAGGGGCTGAACAGGTACATACCAGTATAGTTTTAGCAACACGTAGCATCAAATGCTTACAGGCCACTCACTGGGCACTACTGTATACTGTATACCCTTTCTCCTTTGCCTCTGTTAACAGTATTTGTGTATGCACCTGGAGCCCTAAGATGGCTTCTTGCCATTTGGCTTGTGCTATATTAACTTCCTGTGGACTCACCCCACCCTTGCTTTGTCCCTGTGCCCCACAGTGCTAGATTTCTATTTCTGTGTGTTCTCTGCTGGCCCAATGCAACACCAAAGTGAAGCATAGCAGTGGCCCAGTCAGGACATGTGCTAATTAACACTGACAGAACTTCCTTAGATTATGCTGCACTAATTGCCTGTTCCTAGCATCTAGGTAAAGAATTATCTTTGACCTAATTACTGACAAATTCTTATTCTTTGGCTGTATTTGTGCTTACACTTTTATATTCTTAAATCTCCTCCTATCAAACACCACGTTAACTATTTCGCATCTATGCCATTCATGCATGTGTGGCTTGTGAGTAAAAGATAAACTACTTCTGATATACGAAGGACATTTATCAAGATTCAAGGGAAAGCAGAAAATGTATTCTGTTTCCTGACCCTGTTGTCATATCATTTCTGGATGCCTTAAGAGAGCTACAAATTGACTGCTTCTCTTTACTTACTTAATTGTAATGACCACTGACCATGACAACAATTCTGTACCTATAAAATAGAACTGGGAACTAATCAATACATAAAATAAAGTCATCTCTGACAGTTTTCCTTGTCATTTTTAGATCTACGGTACTCACAACTGTCTGTATTCCTGACACCCAGTGGGCAAATTAGGTGCCAACTTCCTTTATATAACATTTTGTTCAGCAGTGTGTAGACTTTATAACTTCCTAAGTGTACATTAGGGTTGCCAACTTTGTCTTGAGAAACTCCTGGAGATTTGGGAGTGGTACCTGGGGACAGCAGAATTTGGGGAGGAGAGGGCTCTTAGCAGGATGTAATGTTATCTTCCTTTAGGGGAACTCAGCTCTGCGATCTGGAGATCAGTTGTAATTCTCTGAGAACTCCAGGCCGCACTTGGAGGTTAGTAACCTCAGTGTACAATGAGACTTCGTTAACTGTGATTTACTAACAGATATGTAGAGAACACTTGTCTTTAATAGCTATATGTCTAGTGCTTAACAATTTTCAAAGTTGCCTACATGCCATGTACAATATGTCCTCTAGCACTTTTTAGGAGTCTCTTAAAAACCTTTAAAGCAAGTTAAATGACGTGCTTATTTCAATAAAAGCTTCTGACATGATTCTTGATGTTGAGTAGTTTGTTTACTCCTGATTTGCAATGTTAATATTATATGCTATTAAAGATAGTGCAGTAAATGGAACTGAGATTTCATAAATCTCAGGTGGATGTTTTCTTCATGGGAACATTCCATATATCTAAATGTTGCTTATGATTCTAGGGCCAGGGTTCTTTTGGAGCTGTGCACCATTCATTTTAGCAACTGTCTTAATCTACAGGCTAAGTTTTTGAAGGTTGCTCCATTGTTTGAGCTCATGGTAGACAACAAGAATTGCAGAGCAACTGAAATAGAAAACTTGCTAGAAATGTTATAAAACAGATATCCACAGCATGTGCCTCCTTGCACTCTAAAAATCCACTGTAGTGAGAAAGGCGCACCCCCATGGCTTTTTTGAAGATGCCCAGATTTTGGCTTCAGAGGACCTCTTTGGGCAAGGAGATCCAAATCTCAGGAGTGGTTTTGCTGTTCATACTTGAAAACTTGTGGAGAGAAGTATTACAAAGCACCCGTATAATACTTTGGAACTGGGGGAGGAGGTGGTCCCTGATCTAAGTGCCAGGCACACCTTAGTCATCACTGTTTTTGTCGTTGCAAAATGAGTACTGATGACTCATGTTAGTGGAATCAGAGATGTCTTTGTTTCATATGCTTTTATTGTAGATTATTCCATTGTGTCAATATCATAAAAGAAGAACTAGCAGTGTTTGCTGTCTTCAGAACACTCACTGGTAATTTTAAGAGTGAAAATATTTGGCACTATCTTTTGATTCTTAAGTTACTGGGCCTATTCCAGTGAAGTGGGTGGGATGGGTGGATACTCTTTTGTTTAAATAACCCTTCCAGTTTGGTGAATGATCATCTTCAGAAATTTGGGGGATGGGGGTGGTTTGTAATGCATGTGACATAAATAATGTAGAATCTCCCAAACACTTTATATACATTAGCTCAGTAATTTTTGAAATAACATTTTAAATTATAGGAATATTATTATCCCTGTGTTGCAGTTGAAGGGGTAAGACAAAGAGGGAGGGGGAAAAAGAGGTGTAGCTCTTGGTAAGGTGGTAAACCTTAGTCTTGGCTGTACCACTGGTGACCGTGGATGGACCCACATGGTTGAATTCTCTTCCACATAAATTTTTCCTTCACATAGAATAGTAGCATATCCAGTAGAACATTCTTGGGGCTACCCTTGAAGCTGCAGCTAGTGCAGAATGCTGCATGTAGACTGTTGGTCAGGGTCAGCTATTGGGAGCATATGTCCCCTATACTACAGCAATTACACTGGCCACCGATCCGCTTCCTGACTCAGTTTAAAATTGTTGCTTTTGTTCTTTAAAGCCCTACATGACTTGGGACTGGGGTTCGCGAAGGACTATATACTCCCAAATGTTCCTGCCCAGGAATTAGGATCACAGGGAGATGCCCTCCTGTTTCACCAATTAAAGATTCTTGTACATGAGAGAGCGCCTTTTCTGTGGCAGTCCCACACTTATGAAACAACCTCTCCAGGAAGGTGCACCTGGCTGCCTTGTCAGTCTTCAGGAGGCAGTTGAACCCAGTTTTATTTAGGACTGCATTATTATTGACTTAGCTTTTATTATTGGCAGTCCTATTTTGAGTTTTTTAACTGTGACTTTTATGGGTTTATAGTTATTGTTTTTGTTGTGTTTTTGTAATGTTTTATGTAGCAGCCTTGAGTTCTGCAAGGGAGAAAAGCAGCTAATAAATTATTTAAATTAATAAATAGATCCCCATGAAATCAGCGGGATTTGTGCTTCGGTATGATGAACTGCATGATGGTTTCAAGGTGAGCAGGGCTTTGAATTTGCATGGAAGCTGAAAAGGAAGCACAGTTTATATACATGCAGCTTTATTTCCTATCTCTAATACCTTGATTTGCCATTCTCTTTCTGTTCCAGATGGGCAATGGACAGAAAGAAGGTAATTGAAGGGCTTGGTGTAAGTGTGTATACACAAGGAACTTAGGTTATAACTGATAAGGATGGGAGGGGGCATCCTTATGCAATCCAATTACTCCCAATTGTTTGAAGTAAATATTTATGCTATTGTAGTTTTGAATTCAACTTAAAGATACTGTTGTTTGTTTAATTGAAAAAGCTACACTAAAGAATTTATCAGAAATGGTATCTGGACATTACAGATCTTGTTTGGTCAAAACTAGTCACAAGACAAACTTAACACAAATACGTGACATAGGGCTATTGTGATCCTCAGAAAGATTAAACTCTGGTTCTTGATATTTGTTTGTTAGTTTTTATATTTAACATTGTTAGCACTGCCAAGAACATCCAGATCTTCGTCGTGGTCTCTGTGCAGTCCCACAGATGGGTTTGGCACCTGTGCATGACCTCGACCGGAGAAACTTCTAGAGCTTTGCCTCAGAAAGCTTTTGGTGGGCTCTCTTCCTGCCCTGGGGAGCAGGCAAGTACTGCGCATGCCTGGAGCGGGGGAGAGAGCCGCCTCCCACTCAGTTCTTCTTCGACCGCCTGTGTGTTCACACCTCATTTCTGTCGCTCTGTACTTGCCTCAGCTAAGTATACACAAACGTGTTCAGGCTGACCTCCCGCCTTCTACGGTCCTGCCTCTATTGCCGGTCCACCTTTCTGCCCTCAAGGAGACATGGGTTCATCCCACTTCCATTCCCCCAGTCGCCAGATGATATGAAGCTCTCTATAAGGTCCAAGAGAGCTCGGGGAAGTTTATCTTCAGGCAGCCTCCACTGAATTTGATGGTCGTACAATCTTCTTCGAAATCGAAGCAATCTGCCCGCCACTCTGCGCCTCCCGATCGCGAGGGCCGCAAAATTGATGTTATTGCGAGGAAGCTGTATTCCTTCGCCTCTATGAATCTTCATATTGACACCTACCTGTCATATCTGTCGGCCTATGCCTTTAATGTGGCTAATGCAGTCCGTCCCGTCTTACAGTTTGTTCCGGAGGAATACCATCCAACGTTGTCAGGAGCTTTATCAGAAATATGCACGATCTCGAAACAGCAAATTAATTCAGTCTGTCATGCTGTCACTTGCTCCTCGAAAGTTCTTGTCTTCTCCATTGGTCTCTGTCGTCATGCTTGGCTAACAGGTACCTCTTTACAGCCCGACGTGAAATTCCACATTGAGGATCTCCCCTTCGATGGCGAAGGTCTCTTCCACTCTACCACTGACGAAGCCTTAAAGGCTGTCGATGATAGTCGGAAGCAGGCTCGGAACCTCGGTGTCTCAGCATCGACACCTCGACGCCGGTACCATTCATGGAAACCATATTATGCCAGACGTCAGCCATCTCCTGCGCCCACCTCCAATTGGAGAAAGAGGCCCTATGACTCCTGTTATCCCAACAGGCCCCTAAAAAAACCCAGCAGCCCAAGCAGTCCATTTGACTGCTTCGATCGCCTGCCATCTCCTCCATCTTACACCCCTCCCGTCCGGACCTGACTCTTCCCCTTTCTATGAAAGTGGGAAGACATTTCAACTGATATCTGGGTCATTACCATCTTGCAGGTCAGGTACGCCATAGAGTTCATTTCGCCTCCCGACCTACCTCATTATGTTGTCACCCCTCCGGATCCTCTCATCGATTCTGAAATTTCTGCACTTCTAGCCAAAGGCGCCATTGAGGTCGTCCCGGAAGCACAACGAACCCTAGGCTTTTATTCAAAATATTTCCTCGTACTGAAGAGGGATGGTGGTTTCAGGGCCATTATGGATCTTCGGGATCGCAATCGGTACATTCAATGCCACAAGTTCCAAATGGTCACCCTACAATCTGTCCTCCCACTGATTCCCCGGGCAGCATGGCTCGCCTCTGTTGATCTCCTGGATGCCTATTTTCATGTCACTATCCATCCACAGCATTGAAAGTTCCTCCCTTCCGCTGTCGGCAACACACACTATCAATATCGGGTCCTTCTGTTTGAACTCTGCACTGCCCTGAGGGTTTTTACCAAGCTGATGGCTGTAGTGGTTACAGACCTCCATCGTTGGGGGATTGCCCTGTATCCCTATATCGACGATTGGCTTCTTGTTGCCTCCACCCAAGACCAGCTTCTCCAAGACGTCCAAACCACCCTCTCTCTCCTTCGTGCCCTCGGGCTTTGTATCAACCTAACCAAGTCGTTTCTCCAATCTGTCCAGGCCCTTCAATTCCTGGGTGCCCATCTCAATACCAACCTCAAGACCGCGTTTCTCCCGAACTCGAGGGCCTCCGACATACTTACTTTGGTCTCCCAGTTCCAGACCTCTCCCCGCCAGTCTGCTCGGTCCATTATGAGGCTCCTGGGGTATTTTGTGTCTGCTGTCTTCGTTGTCTGTCATGCCAGGTTGAGGATGCATCCCCTCCAACTGTGGCTTCTCCGTGCCTTCAACCCTCTCCGCAGTCCGTGGCACAAACTCCTGTCAATCCCACCCCCTGTCGTCGACTCTCTCACTTGGTGGTCTCACCCTCATCACCTGCTCTCCGGCATGCCCTTTCGGCATCCTCCTCCACAAGTGTCGATCTCCACCGACGCATCCCTCTGGGGCTGGGGAGCCCAGTGTGAAATCCTTTCGGCACAAGGGACCTGGTCTCCTCGTGAAGCTGCCCTTCACATCAATATCCTAGAGCTGCATGCCGTTCAGCTAGGTCTCCGCTTGTTTCTCCATGTCCTTTGAGGCTAGGTCATTCGGGTTGCCTCCGACAACACCACCACAGTCTACTACATAAACAAACAGGGCGGGACAGCCTCCCTTCATCTTTGCCAGGCAGCTATCGATCTCTGGCAATGGTGCATCCACCACTCCATCACGCTCTCTGCGATCCACATCCCGGGGGTTCAAAAACATAGATGCCGATCGGTTGAGTCGCTCCCAGTTTCCGGACAACGAATGGTCCATTCACCTTCTATACCTGAAACCTGTCTTCCTTGAGTTCAGTTGCCCTGTTGTAGATGGCTTTGCAACTGCACACAATGCCCGGTGCTCCCGCTTTTTCAGCCGCGGTCCACCATCCGCTCGGTCCCTGGGAGATGCCTTTCTCCACACCTGGATGGGATGTTTTATTTCTTCCCTCCATTTCCCTTGATTTCCCGGGTCGTTCAAAAGATTATGGCCGATGCGACGTCCTGCATCCTAGTCACCCGATGGTGGCCACGCCAAGTCTGGTTTCCTCACCTCCTTTGCCTCTCCAACCAGACATTCCATCCTTTCCCTTTCATCCCAGATCTTCTCTTTTGGGATCGAGGAAGGGTCCTCCACCCCGATCCCGCTTTCTCTGAAGTTGGCCAGTTTTTACCCCTACTCCAAAAGATCCTCTACACTAAAAGTCCTAGTCACAGGACAAATAATCTCAGTTTTACAAGTCATAGAAGTTTCATAGTTTTAAAACAATGTGACATGATTTAACTCTAGGTCCAGGTCCAGGGTGACAGCTCTATAGCTACTAGAAGAACTTATGTACAGGCAGACTGATATTCAATGATGCTGATCTTTGCTCTCTACTTTCATGTAATTGTGACAGCCTTTTAAAAAAACCCTATTCCTTAAAGTGTTGACTTGAAGAATAAAACCTTTTTTGTAGACATGGAGCTGCCTTATTCTGCATCAGATAATTGGTTTATGAAGGCTAGTATTGTTTGTTCTGACTGAGAGAGGCTTTTTGGGTTTTGAGGCAGAGAGCTCTCATATCACTTTCTGATCCTGATCCTTCGTAGGATCCTTTATGGGAACATATTGTTCTAAGGTTCCTAATTCCATGGTGAATAAGTGTTTTAATACTGATGATTTTGAAAATATTTCATTTAATAAAAAGGTAGTATGTACTTTAAAAATCTCTGTCATAATATTCTAAAATAGTTTTTAAGATATCCATTATGACTGTGTTCAAGTCGGGAAAAAGAGATCGAGTTTCTAGACACTCTTAATGACTGTGCTATGGAACAGATGGTCACAGAACCTACCAGGGGAGAGGCGATCCTGGATTTGGTCCTAAGTAATGCCCAAGACTTGGTGAGAGATGTAAAAGTGATTGCACCGCTTGGGAACAATGACCATAATGTTATTGAGTTTAACATTTGTATAAATAGGGAGTTGCCCAAAAAGACTGACACAGCCACTTTTAACTTTAAAAGGGGTAGCTTCTCTGATATGAGTGGGCATGTGAGGAAGAAACTGAAAGGAAAAGTAGAAAGGGTCAAAACCATTGGGGAATCCTAGAAGCTCAGAAAAAATATACTGCGGGTTAGGAAAAGCACAAATAGGTATAGAAAAAACCCTGCATAGTTAACAAACAAAGTTATGGAAGCTGTAAAAGGTAAGAAGGATTCCTTTAAGTGGTGGAAAGCTAGTCTCAGTAAGGTTGATAAAAGGGAACACAGGCTGTGGCAAATAAAATGCAAGTCTGTGATCAGGCAGGCAAATAGGGAATATGAGGAGCATATTGGAAAAAACATAAAGACCAACAATAAAACTTTCTTCAAATACATTAGAAGCAGGAAACCAGCCAGGGAGGCAGTGGGGCTCTTGGATGACCAAGGAGTAAAAGGAGTACTGAAGGATGATAGGGAAATGGCTGAGAAGCTCAATGCATTTTTTGCCTCTGTCTTCACTGTGGAAGATGAGAACTGCTTGCCCACTCCAGAACC
>NW_015160843.1:477621-489127 GCF_001447785.1 Gekko japonicus
AAAAAGTACAGAAAAGGGCAACTAGAATGATAAATAGAATGATAAATAGAATGATAAATAGAATGATAACCTATGAAGAAAGGCTAAAACGCTTGGGGCTTTTTAGGTTGGAGAAACGACAGCTGACGGGTAACATGACTGAAGTTTATAAGATTATGCATGGGATAGAGCAGGTTGAGAAAGAAGTACTTTTCTCCCTTTCTCACAATACAAGAACTTGTGGCACTCGATTAAATTGCTGAGCAGTCAGGTTAGAACAGATAAAAGGAAGTATCACTTCACCCAAAGAGTGATTAACACATGGAACTCACTGCCACAGGAGGTGGTGGCAGCTACAACCATGGACAGCTTCAAGAGGGAATTAGATAAATGGAGCAGAAGTCCATCAGTGGCTATTAGCCGCAAGGTATAGATAGGAACTCTCAGGCTGGGGCAAGTGATGCTCTGTATTCTTGGTGCTTGGGGGGGGCAAAAGTGGGAGGGCTTCTAGTGTCCTGGCCCTACTGCTGGACCTCCTGATGGCACCTGGTATTTTTGGTCACTGTGTGACAGAGTGTTGGACTAGATGGGCCATTGGCCTGATCCACCATTGGCTTCTCTTACAACATTTACCTCACTGTACAATCTTTGTTTGAAGCTGGGTTCAAACTGATCCATCAAAAAAGATATTGGAGACTTTATTGGCATGCAATAAGGAGATCTGGTTCCAACATAGGTGTATTAGTCCATATACTTGGGCCTGTAATACAATATTTATGCTTAGGCGTAGTCTTACTTATGGGGCAGGCTGGCTGGTGGTGGGAAGGAGCCTGCAAAAGTGGGGGAACCCCCACCCAGAATGAGGAGGCTGGTGCCCTATGCATTTTGGGAGGGACATACATTGTGAAAATGTGGGTTGGGTGGAAATAAAGGGTGTGGGTTTGTGGGTCCCATTCTTGACTTTCACCCCAGGTGCTAGAATCACAAAGACTGTCCCTGCTTATATTCAGTAGTATAATAATTATGGACACAATTGTGTGGTACCAATACAGGGATTTGTACCCAAATTGTGGGATGTAAATTGTATAGATGTTTCTTTGTCAAGGCATGCCTTGTTGGTAATCAGAAGAGTCTTGCTAAAAATTCAGAAATACAATCTTCTGCTAAGCTTGATTGCGGAATAGAAGACATGTATACACTGGCACACTGAGAGAGAGTCATGTATAACCACATGATAAAGTTGGATAGTTACCTTGCCATATGGATTAAGCACAAAAGAGACATTTCCTTGAGAACCTTGTCTCATGAGGTGCTTGAGATTTGGAATTAAACACATGTGAATAAAACAGAACAAACTAATGAAAATTCACATAACCTCCCCGGACAACAGAAATTGCTATTGATCTTCCTCCACCTTTTCCCCTTCCCTCCCTCTTCTCCCTTTCCCCTTTTTTTGGCTGCTCACATGGACCTCTTTCACATCCCTTTTGCCTGTGTTCTTCCCCTGTCTTAACTGTGATGTTTGTCTTTTTGAAAACATTTGCTAAATAAAATAAAATAAAATGTCCAAAGCAAATAAACAGAATATTGCTTCCTCACTGTCTCACAGAAGAGGAATTGGTGCAATGAAAAAATCAAGAACATATACATGACATACTTGTTAATAACCTTGGGTCACATTCTGAGTCCAGTGACATCCCTTCCACTTTGCTTTGTCGACTCTGATGTTTGCTTCCTTGCACCTCTTATATCATGGGCATTGCAGCATTCTCTTCACATTGGGGTCTCAGGGGCCAAGTGAATTTGAGGGCACAAGTCCAAATTCCTATTGATGGAGCAACAGAAAGGAACACTTTCCTCAGCTGGACCCCCTGAGTGCAAGAGCAGCCCTGGGAGAGGGAGAATTTCTCCCGGAGAAGGGGTTCCTGTGTAATCTTCCCCATTTGTAGCAACTCCACAGTGTTGAACTAAGAAACTTTAGTCAGTCTATTTTTCCTTGATTAAGAGTAAAGGCAAACAATGTGTTTTCTTTGGGTTTGTTCCAAAGTACTCAGAAGCCATTGCTGTTAAGTGCCTGCATTTATTTCCCTCCTCTTAAGTCACTTCAGAGCAGTAACAGTTTAGCTCATGATGAAACACTGCTTGGTCCTTTGTATGTCAGAGAGGTGGGAAACTGTTCTATCAATTGATTAATTATAAAATCTATCTCTTAGGGTGGTCAAGGCAGTGTTCTTTTATAATTTGCTTTCTACATTGAGAGCTCAAGGTCTTATGACAGAAAACGATGCATTGACTGATGACTCCTAACTCCTTGCAATGAAAAGTTCCTCCACAAAATCATTGTGTCTTTGTTTGGGACATACTCTCTAACCTGGATGTTCACACCCATATCCATTAGGGTGTGTTCACATGTAACTTTTAAATTAGTTTTTGCATTTCTCGTGCCTTCAATTTGAATGCAAAACCTGTCTTGACTAGAATGTACTTTCAATCTGAAATGGATGCCTGCCTTTTTCCATCCTGTAGAATAACAACAAGGGACACACCCCACACTGAAAGACTTTCTCAGCATCCCATGTGAAAGTGCCTTAAGAATATCTTGTGGTAGTACAGCTGCCAGGAGGGTATTTTGAATGAAAAGATCAAACAAATTAGCAGTCACCCCCTATAAGTCTACCCTTGAGCCAGGGACTATAATGCATATGGTTGAGCATCATGTTATTTAAATGTCACTTGTGACAACAGTTTCTTCTGCTGCTCTGACACCAAAGTTCACTTCTGAATTATCCAGTGAATAAAAGTAATTACCTTTTATGACAGAGAGGGCTGCCAGCTCTGGGTTTGGGGGGTGGGGTGGAGCCTAGGGAGGGCAAAGTTTGGGGAGGGATATATTTGGTGGAGTATAATGCCACAGAGTTCACCTGCCCAAGCCCCCACTTACTCCAGGGGAACTGATCTCTATCATCTATTCTCTCTTGCTCCGGATTGCAAGACTAGATCTAATGGTTGGAAATTACAAGGGAGTCATTACCGGCTAAATATCAGGAGAAACTTCCTAACTGTAAGAATGGTTGAGCAGTGGAACAGACTGCCTCAGGAGGTGGTGGATGCTCATTCGCTGGACGTTTTCAAGCGGAGGCTGGACGACCATCTTTCGGGTATGTTGTAGGGCTAGCTTTTGACTATGCTCCTGCAGAGTGCAGGGGGTTGGACTAGATGACCTGCAAGGTCCCTTCCAACTCTAACATTCTATGATTCTATGATCTGAAGATCACATGTAATATTGGGAGATCTCCAGGCTCTGCCTGGAGGTTGGCAACCTTAGTGATGGGAGAAACCCTTTTGCTTTGGGTACGTGTTGATTAATGTTTCAAGGAAAGCTAATGCCATCATTAATTTGGTTACCTCAGTTAAACTTTAAAACTATTGGCAAAGCACTCTAAATGAGGTAAGCGGATGATGCCACCACTAGCCTTAGGAACTATTGGTTACCTCAGTTAAACTTTAAAACTACTGGCAAAGCACTCTAAATGAGGTAAGCTGATGATGCCACTAGCCTTAGGAACGACCCAGAGGGCTACCATGACTCTGTGATGATGGGCCTGTGCTTATCATTTTGGAATCCTTGGTTTATGGTAAAGGATTTTCGTTGTGGGACTTCCTGATCTTCGTATTGGGTATATTGTTCATTGAATGCTGTATCCAGTAAGCTTTGCTGTGGATTTGACGTCTTGGCTCCTTGATTCACTTTCCTAATTGGCAGGAGCAGGCTAGCTCTAGCTCTTTGTTTCCTGACCTTAGGAAGAATTGGAATGGAGGCAGCTAGAAAGAAGTGGTCTAGCAGGTAAAGCCTGATTCACCGGAAAAGTCCCCTAATGTAAAAGCAGTTTCTTTTCCCATGGCATTCCCATGAATATACGGGTGTTTTTGGAGGGTCAAGATGGTTGGATTGACACACCTCACATTGTCACACTGCTGCTTTAATCTGTTGAACTGCCCGAAGCCACCACACATAACTATGAGCTAGCCAATTCATATGTACAGTGCAGAGATATGCTTCATGTAACAACTTTAAGCACTGCAGGTCAACTCTGAGATGGTATAACTACTTGGGACTTTAATAACAGACATCCATTCTGGATAATTAAAGACTCCTTGGATTGATAAAGGGGCTGTACCTACCCTCTCATTCCATCAATTTGTAACCATCCTCCTCACTCTGAACAACAATGACTTCCATCAATTTGTAACCATCCTCCTCACATCCTCCTGATCAATTGCTTTTTAAAATCTGTGCTGCATCTATTCAAGAGGTAGATATTTGTTCAATCAGCAGGCTGTGATATTGTCTGGGGACTAAAAGGCAATATGTGAAGGGCATCAGAATGATACAAAGTGTGTCCTGGCTTGTATTCAGATTTGTAGTTGTAAGCAGACAGTATCAGGAGGCCCATCTCTGGATTCCAATGGATGCCATAGGTGGTACTGGTTTGTTCACTCCCAGTAGGCCCTGCAGAGGTTTATGATCTGATCGAATGGTAAAATGTCTGTCATAAAGATAATTACTTTGGAAACCACTACTAGTCCTTCATATTCTAGTTGTGAATAGTTCCCCCTCTGCTGGAGCCAGAGATGCCAGTTCTGGGTTGGGAAATACCTGGAGATTTTGGGGGTAGAGCCTAAGGAGGTGTTTCAGGAAGGGCAGGACCTTAGTATTTATTTATTTATTTGTTTGATTTATACCCCACCCTCCCCACCAAGGGTATAGTGCCATAGAGTTCACCCTCCAAAGCAGCCATTTTCTCCTGGGGAACTGATCTCTGTCCCCTGAACATCAATTCTAATTATGGGAGACCTTCAGGCCCTACCTGGAGGTTGGCAGCCGCTAGGGTTGCCAGGTCCTACCTTGTTGCCAGCAGGGGAATTGGGGGGCGGGACGATGTTCCTGGAGGGGCCGGGGATGTCGTGCAACATCCTCAATGCGATGACATCATGTGGCGACGCTCTGGTTTGAGGGCAAAACTGTATGGTTTGAAGGACATGGCTGTTTGGGGGTGGGTTTTCCCCTGCTGGCCAGGTGGCTGGCAGTGGGTGGAAGCCCCAAAACCTGGGGGAACCCCCACCCGGTCCTGGGGACTGGCAACCCTAGCAGCCCCACGTGGGGGTGCTGTGATTAGTGTTGCCAGGTCCCCCCTAGCCACTGGCGGGGGAGTAGGGTTGCTAGATCCTGGTTGGAACACTCCTGGAAATCTGGAGATGGAACCTGGAGAGGACAGGGAACTTAGTGGGGTACAATGCCATAGGGGCCACCCTTGAAAGCATCTGTTTTCTCCAGGGGAACTGATCTCTGTAGTCTGGAGGTGAGCCGTAATTCCAGGGGATCCCCATGTCCCACCTGGAGGTTGCCATCAGGCATTTCTTTGGCTAGCATTGCTCCAACTCCATATGGGGAGGCATTACAAGACAAAATAACTTCTTATGCCTATCTTTGTGATATATTGGTACCATTCCTTTAAGGACAACTCCCATAGGCTCCCTAGAAAGAAGAGGTTCAGGTCTTGCGACCATAAGTGGAGGAGTTAGAGTTACTGAGGCCTAGTTGTGCCCTGTGAGTTGGCTGTTTTTTGTTTCAGTAAGCACAGTTCTTGTGATCATTGCTGCCTCCACTATTGATCCTTTCCCTCCCTAAAGTGAATCAGTGACGCTCTAGCGTTTGGCATTAAAACTCTATGGTACCAGCTTCCAACCCCCGCTGGATGTCAGGTAGGGACCTGGCAGCCCTAACCCAGAAAGGACTTCAGTTCTGACACTGATTTTGGTGATGGCACAAAAGTGATGGCATTTGGTAGATGTCCCAAGAAGTATCTGTGGAAAATGAAAGGAAACAAAATTGAGCAAGTAAACAAATTTGTTTACTTGGGCGTGGCCTTTCAGCAATCGGGAGCTAACTCAGCACACTATAATATGATGGTGGAAAAAGCTGAGTACATGCTATCCTGAGATTCTATCAATCTAAGGGAGGTCTGTACGTACCGGTAGCTTTGAAGTTATTTCAAGCTAAAGTATTACTGCAGCTCCTGAATGGTACTTATTTGGGTATTTCTGTCACTAATTTATGTGCTCTTGAGAAGGTTCAATCCAAATTCATTCGCAAGGTCTTACAGGTTCCCCCAGGGGTGCCAAATGCCTTTTTACGCCTAGAAACTGGTCTAATGAGAATAGAAGCCAGATTATTGTTATCCTCTACATATCAGTGGCTCAAGATCAATTCAAATACAAAAGGACTTCTCTCCCTAATAAATATTCTTATCAGCCAAGGTGGATCTGAAGGACCAAGACTAATTTAGAAAAAATGGGACTCTCACTTGGCACAAAAGAGTATACAGGTGAGAAGTATAATTAAACAAAGGATCTGTGATCTAGAGCGCCAAGGGGATTTAAATCGAGCTCCTTCCTTCCTGACCCACAATGACTCCAGATCTGTAATGAATATGGCTAAATACCTGACTTATCTGGATGTGCCATCCTACAGAAGAGCTTTTACCTTGGCTCGTATAGAAAGATACCATATGAAGACAGGTGCTGCCCATGTTCTATGGGAGAAGTGGAATCGATGCTCCACATGTTCTTCTGCTGTCCTTCTCATCAAGCTTACAGGGACAAGCTTATCACCCACTCTTAGATAGACCAGCACTTGATGCAGATAGTGCGAATCTTTAGAGACTTTTGATAGAGGAAAATCAGCAAATCTCTAGAAAAATAGCTAAGTTCTGCGCACATCTGGTAAAATTCCACAACAAAGCAGAACAAGCATAACCCTTATCTGCCTTCCACATAATCCATAATTAGTTCAGTCGTAGATATTTTATAATTTTTGATACAATGGATTTTTAAACTTTTAATGATTTTAAGGTTATATGTCTAAATATTTTTTAAGCTGAAAGCAAATTTGTTTGTACCTATTGAATATGTATTTCTTTGATCATTGGTCTTGGACCGTAAATAAATATTGATTGATTGACTGAACAGACACAGTTGAGTTAGGACTAGGGCAGGGAATGAGAAGTTGAGGTAAATTTTGTTGTTTATACAGATTATATTATTTTGAACAGGCAACAAAATATAGTTGAAGCTTATATTCTTAGATGTTCAGTTCTTAACTGTGAGAGGTTTGTCTTGGAGATTTCTTTCAGCAACAGTGTGCCCTAATAAAGTTTCATAAAACTATCTTAGTTTCCTGGAAGTTAGGACTTTCTTCCTGTATTTAAATACTTCCCTTGTGGAATTATAACTTTCCCTTTTTTACTCTTGAGGAGTCTTAAGACTGTTTCCCTTTTCACATAAACCAGGGGTCCCTTCTGAGCTGAACCCTCTGAATAACTGGGTAAGAAATACCCACCTCTTTCTGGGAGCAATAATCCTTTTCTGTTTGACTAGACTGGCAGTTTTCAACCTACTGCCCAGTCACTTCTGTCAAACCTAAACCCCTGTTCTGGCGACTGTGAATAAACAGAATTCAGCTAGTGCTGACAGACTTTTACGTTTTGATTTCTGAACTTTTGCTCAAATGTGATAGTACACAGTAAGGACTAGGAGTTGTGTCCCTTCACTTCCCAAGTGAATTTGTCTGGTTCCCTCAGACTGACACACACACTCCTCCTGACTGGCTCTTGCCAAGCCAAAGTCCAAAGGACGACTGACTTCCTCTGACAAGACTGACAAGACTTTTGAAAGCTCTCCTCAGCTGATGCTAACCAATCAGAGATAAGGGGGGTGCACACAGGCAGCAGCCTGTCAATCAAACTGTGCTTTACAGTGAGGCATTAATCCCTAATCGGATGCACTAAGCATCTTGGTTTTTTGAGGTCAGTTCACCACAGTGCTCACTTCATCTCTATATTCATAATCATCTTCCTCACCAGCAACTTGGTGAATCTGTGACTTGTGTCTTTCCCTTTTTTCTGTATTTTTTCCTATGGCACATCTTGGCTAGATTGGCCCTATTTCTTGCATGCCCAGTACTTCTTGTTCCTGTGGGGGTATGGCTGCATTATGTTTCTCTCAACAGCAGTAACAGGGAGTTACACCTTTGGAGGGGCAACTCTGTTCCCTTTTCAGCTATCATGGCCTTGGACAATTTAAGGATAGTAACTGTGAGTACTTGGGTATTCTCAGACAGTTTGGAAGTCCTTGGGTATTCTCAGACGGTTTGGAAGTCTAAAGTGTGCTGGGCTTCCATCTCCATGCCTTGTGCAATGTCCAGAGCTTTTTAAAATTCTAGACTGGATTCTGCCAGTCAGCATCTCTGAATCCTCCCACCACTGATGTCACAGACCTGCCTGACTCACAGCATAGCATTCAAAGTGTCTCCCAAATTACAGTGTTCTGAGAGGTGTTATGGTTCTGCTACAAACCCCCCCCCCCCAGCTACTGACATTCCAGATGGATGTGAGAAACAATTGAACTTAAAGAACTGTATAGTCTCTGATGGTTTGGGGATGTAATGAGTTGAGGCAATTAAAATCAGGTCCTCAAAGGATTTGGCCCAGTGGTTTTTCGGGTGCTACCAAATGTCTCCAAAAAGTGGGGGATCCCCTGCCCCCACCTGGGGAATGGGAACCCTATTTGTGAGGTAGATGATGCTGAGAGTGTTCTGAGAGAAATGTGACTGGCCCGGGGTCACCCAGCAGGATTCATGTGGAGAAGGGGGGAAAGTGGGAGAACAGAAAAACACGAGAATACCCCTGCTGGATCAGACCAGTGGTCCATCTAGTCCAGCATCCTGTTCCACACAGTGGCCAACCAGTTGCCCTGGAGGGCCAAGAACAGGGCAAAGAGGTTGAGGCCTTTCCCTGATGTTGCCTCCTGGCTTTGGGATCCAGATTCAGGCAGCATCTGAATACATTACAAAACATTTAGCAGGTGCCATGATTTAGCAGGTACCACACTGGAGACCCCTGGTATAGAGAAACAGGTGAGTCTGTTGCAGCCACTTTATCCTTGTTGTCAGTGGAAAGTCTGGAGTCTGCACCAGCAGGTCAAGGGTATAAATCTGCTTTATTTGAACTGCAGCACCCAAAGCCTCAGCCAGGCATCCATCATAACCTTCTTCAGGAGCATGCATTGTCTGCCTGCTCAGGAAAATTACTTGCCACTCAGCCCCTAGGTGGCAATTAACACGAATGTATATTACATAAAATATGCTCGTAACCTCTGAAATACAGAATACTTATTACAGTAATATCTAAGACTTAAAATAGCTTAAAATGAACAAGTATAGATCTTATTGGGGTTGTAGAAATTCTTGTTTCAGAAGATATTTTGGCCCTGTTTTTTGCAGAAAAATTTTAGCCTCAGTTGCCATATTGCTACAAGGAAAGCCAGAGTTGAAATGCAAAATATCTGCTACCTTTGGCTACTAATTGGCAGACAAAGCCCCCCCCCCTTAAGACTCTCTTAATCAAATTGTGCACAAATGAGAAATGATCTAGAATGGCTGTATGGCCTGCATAACTGTGTGTCACTCAGTCTCCGGCCCTTTGACAAACAAGGGGCAAAAGTTAATCAGTAAAATGTTTAATCTACATATTAAAGGAATACAATTTACAGCACTAATAAAAATAGAAATTGTTTTTTAAAATAAAAAAGATGTGTAAACATATGGAGGGTTATTGTGGCTCTTGTAATCAAAACCAAACATCTGATTAAGAAACATCTCAACAGCTGGATCTACCATTAGCCTATCTTGATTTATGCTGACAGTTTCTTGAATTGTGTTGCAATTGAAAGCATATATGCCAAAATACATTTAAGAATTCTATTTTTGAATACTAAGATGGTTAGTTGCTAGTTACCAAGCCACTGACGTGAGGACTCGGACTACCGTGATAACCTCTTTGGGTAGACAAGATGGTATAAAAATGTTATAAATACATTAAAAATAGATTATCATAGTGCAAAGAGATTTTGTTAACAGATAAGGAATAACTTTTAAATTGTATATTGGGATTATTAAATACAGTTCCCTGAATATTTATTTTAGTAAATAAATATAATAATAGTTATTGTGTAATGACACAAAGGGACATTCTGCTAGTGGATTATTTTGCAAATCCCAGATCCCATCTCTGGCATGTCAGAAGATCTCAGAAGAGCTGATTCTGGAAAGACCTTTTTCTGTCTAAGGGCCTGCACAGCCACTACCAGTCAGAGGAGACAATATTAGGCTAGCTGGGCCAATGGTCTGACTTTGTGTAAAGCAGTCTTATATTCTCATAAATGTTTGAATCTAGATCGGGCTCGAGCATCATTTATCTGGGTCTTAGGTAGGCTTGTGATGTAGCCACCTGCTCATGGATAATCCTTTTCCATACATATAATCTCATGATTATAATCTCATGAGCAGTGAAAGAAAAAATATTGTATTTCTGAAATGACAAAGATTGTATCATGGTAATAGGAATGTAGCCCAGGCTAGTCTACCAAGTCCAATTAAATTGTATTCATTTCTCCCCCTCCCTTGCTTGGGCACATTGGTACAGTATGACCCCTTGGCCGTCTTTGGGTCCAGTGTTGGACAAATTCAGCCGACTCTCTGGGGTTGATGTTGATAGAATCCTGGGTGCCGTGAAGGCCACCACTTTTCTCCTAGACTTGTGCCCATCATGGCTGGTGAAAGCCACTGGTGATGAAACACACCTCCCCCGGTGGACATTATAAATCTGTCCTTGAGTTTGGGGGTCTAACTGTGGTGGTGATGTGGAGAATAAATACATAAATATTTGTGTTCAGCTTTTTTGACGCTAAGGAGAAGAGTGGAAAGCTGTTGTAATTAGGGTTGCTACTACTAATGCCAACTTGCTTAGGATTACAGTACAAGCTTTTTATCTAGAGGTATGGGAGGAAGCAATGTATCAAAAAGATGGAGGGAGTGTGTAAGTCTGCAACATGTTCCTGATCCTCAAACCTTGTTTGAGAGGATTGGGAATAAGACATCTGGTCTGAACCATAGAGACTGTGTGAGCTAGAGGAAGATTAACAGCCATCGTACCTGATCAGAAGCACAAACCTTGAATCATAGAGTTGGAAGAGACCTCCAGGGTCATCTAGTTCAACCCCCTGCACAATAAAGGAAATTCACAAATGCATCCCCCTCCACACCCGCAGTGACCGCTGTTCCATGCCCAGAAGATGACAAAAAACCTCCAAGATTGCTTCCTGACCCAAAACTGGCAATCAGCATTTCCCTGGGCATGTAAAAAGGGGCCACATTAGAAGCCCTCCCACTGTTGACCCCCCCCCCCACCAAGAATACAGAGCATCCCTTGCCCCAGAGCCCCTATCTATACCTTGCGGCTAATAGCCACTGATGGACCTCTGCTCCATATGCTTATCCAATTCCCTTTTGAAGCCGTCCATCATCACTTCCTGTGGCAGTGAATTCCATGTGTTAATCACTCTTTGGGTGAAGAAGTACTTCCTTTTATCCGTTCTAACCTGACCGCTCAGCAATTTCATTGAGTGCCCA